>NC_134184.1:29144857-29454841 GCF_964188355.1 Buteo buteo | reverse complement strand
ACAGATTCCTCTGCATAGATGCGATTCTGTATGCTAAAGCCTGGCTTTTCCATCCCCACTGATAGGCTTGTTTGAGCAAGGGCAAAGGTCTCACCCCATGAGGGTATTTTGGGGCTTAAATCCCATGCACGGCCTTCAGGGTTTGTTCTCTACTACGGGGAAAGTCTGGATAATTCTATGATGTTTATAGCCTTATGTGATTAAAATGAGGTAATCAAATCTGCTGTCAGGATGTTAGCTGATCGCATCAAGCATTCAGAGGGCAATCGCACAGGCTTTGTCTAGACTAGGGTTTAAGTGCGTGTCATTAGCACATATTAGCTGATACATTTTAAAAGTCTGATGCAGACAAGGCATAATGCCTTTAATGTGAAAAGCTGGCTGAGTTAGGCCCTTGGGCATTGGCGTTGATACTGGTTTGTCTATTTTAGAGTTTTAGAATAAGTTAGCCAAGGGCTTGTCTGCAAAGACCAGCTAATTTGGAAGAAGATAGGCTATGAATTTAAAGGGCTGCTCCAGGACTCGAAGACCAGAAAGAGATTCATTCTCAAGCAGTTGCTCTGAAATAGCTCTGTATAATAGTATTATACACTTTACTAGGTAAGTTTTCTCTTTTTTAATTTAACCTCCCCCCCCAAAACAGTTCCCGTATGAGAGGTGTTATATTTAAAAATTAACCCTCTGGTGCATTTTAGTTTTCATCACTGCTCCTTACTGAATACAGCTGATTAGGCTGTTCGTGTCTGGGGAGCAGGTTGGAAAACTTGTACACTCTGCAGATCTGGTTGCTGACGTTAAAAGCTGACTTGCATTTCACAGGGGGGAGACATGGTGCGCTTGTGAGAGGAATGGGAGTGGAGCAACAGAAGACCATAAAATAGGATTAAAAATAGAGACTGGAGGGATTTTGTTAGAACCTGGTGTTCCATCAAAAAAACACACAAATCCCAGGACATCCCAGAAGCCTGTTATAAACTAAGAGGGGGAACAGGGAAAAAAAAAGAGATAAGATTTCCTAGCAAAAATCATTGTAAAGTATGCTGCTATTGAATGCATGAGAGTTCATGAGTTTCCTTGGGTGGTTCTGCCCATAGAGTCAACTTGGGTGGGTGTTGTGTCTGAGACTCTCTAAAGAGGAATCTTCCAAAATCCCTCTGCAGTTGGCTCTATCCCAGAAATAAGCTACTCAAATAATACTAACTTCCAATGGCAGAGGAGCCCCCCCCGCAAGAAAAAATCTGCATCTCTAGCTCTACAGTTCACTGGTTGATAAAGAACGGTGATGTTAGCAAAAAATTTTTTCTTGTCCTTGAAGGCTAGCGAGGACACAAATTACTCATGGAAAGCAAATATTTGCCAGGCAGTCAAAACTCATTTCAGGATGTCATCTCTACCCCTCCACTCTGACTGGCTGTCACCTTGGTGGAACTTGTCACTTGGTTAGATGGAGACAAAAAAGCTAAAGTATCATCAGGGCAGAATCTACATTTTTGCCTTCAGAAGATGACAGCCATGGATAAACGTCGTGCCAGCAGTCCAAGGCTGATTTGTCTAATAAAGAATTGCAAGGCAGGAACTGCTTTGCAGGATGGTACGGGAAGCCTGTTTTGCACAATAAAACGTATCGACAGAGAAGGAGGCCAGATGGTGGCTCAACAGCAGAAGTTTTCTAAAGCACATTTCCTACCCTGAGAGGTTCTTGATTGACAGCTCTGGAAACAGGTGTTTTATTTGTCCACAGGGCAGGACAGGGAAGGCATCTAATATTCTCCCAGCAGAGGTGTACAGAAATCACCTGCCATTTCATTTCCATCCCTATGAAGTGCTCGCCTCATCTGTGCAAATTGCAGAGGAAGGAGACATCTGCAGAATGCAGATTTGCCCCTGATTTGAGGCCAGGGGCCCTCAACTTCTAACTAACTTCTGCTAGTTAAAAACTTAGTTTCAGGGCCAGATTTGAATCTCTGATCTATAAAATGGATATCCTACTGTCCTAGCAGGAACTTAATCAATGAGGAGGGGAAGGCAGCCTTTCTTGAAGTACATACGAAGAAACGTGCCCTGGTGACCCCATTCTTCCCCCTCAACCCTCACAATGAGCAAGAAGATTTGGAAGTGCTTAGCTGGCAAAGAGGTTCGTCCTCTTAGAAAGACAGAAAAAGATCTCATGCTATGTTCACACAGAATGTTTTGAGATGATTTTTAAGTCTAAAGAAAACCCTTTGTAGTTTATAGCCATGAGATGCTCTTAAAACAAAGGTTAGCACAGGGAAATGGAACAGCAATGAAAAAAAAAGTATTATCTTTTGTAAGTACTTCACTGCTCTTCCTCCTTGAAGAGATTTCAATGTGGAGGCTGAAATTCCCTATTGTTTCAAAGGGTTACAGTCAAGAGCAGGAATAACATGGGATTTACAGCTTTTCTTTGATTTTTGTGGTCTGTGCAGTTCAAACATCCGAAGGAAAACACAGAGGTGTGCCCGGGTGAAATGGAACTGTGTGGTTGTTTATGCAACACAGAGCTGTTGCTTTTCTGCAGTGCAGAGCTTTTTATTTACAGCAATAAAACACAGGCAGAGGGTCAGAAGTTCAATGACGTCTATTGGTGATGCAACCAGCAAGAAATCTGTACACGTGCAGGATTTAGACTTCAAATTTTTATTTGTCTTTCAAGAATGGTGACATTCCTGCCATACACACCCTTGAGAAAGACAACGGAGGGTAAACTGCACGGATGTGGACAAAGAGCCCTAGTCAAAGGCTAACTAGCGATGTGGCTGTCACACAGTACTGTACAGAGATATCCACGCTAGCGGGGAACAAGCTTGTTTGGCCACAGGAGACATCATAGCGGTGTGTGTACAGCCTCTCTCCAGCTCGATACACTCTACGTACCGCTCGCAGGTTAAGTGATGTGGTACCAGCTGGGCTGTCTCCTTCTGGACTTCTTTCTACACGGTTTTTTCTTCTGAAAAGTTTACTTTGAAGTAGTTCCAGCCTTGTTTCTGGCAGTTAATAAGCTGTACTGTCAACAGAAAGCTATGAATTATCTGCAGCAAGAATGGGTGGATCCTAATTGAAAAAAGAACCTGGACACCTTCTTCCTAAATATGCTAAAAGCCTTGAAATGACATTATTTGCTAATTTCTAAAGGAGATGAAGCAGCAAAAAGGTTTCCAGAAATAACCAGAATAAGGTTTCAGCTCCTAGGCCCATTTGGCTCATACCTGTCCCAAGTTCCCCAAACCAAGCATGCAACAACGTTCAGAGGAAAGCAAAATCTGTTCCAGAGTTTAAGTCATGTAAGTAATTCAAAGCTTTGGGAAGGTTACAAAAAGGTCCCTTGCGGGCAATCCCAAGATCAATGCTACCGTTCTTCTGTGTAACTAATCTAAACTAAGGTTTTCATTAACTCTCTTTATTTGATGCATTGTGAAACAAACCAAATGAGAATGTTTAGGCTGGCAAAAAGAGCAACACAAAATCCCACAAGAACCCAGCTAAACAGCACACATCAAGAGCTGAGTAACAAAGAAAATAACTCTTGATACACAAAGTCTCAGTTTTGCAGCTAAGCAGGAGATGGACAAGTTTAAAGCTATACATGAGTACCAAGACTCTCCTCCCAGCAGAGATGTTGGGAAATTACCACTTTGTGCCATGTTATAGAAGTATAACTCACTATTAAAAAGTTCTTGTTAATCATTGATGTATTACATGGCGATACATAGACTTGGACTAAGCTACAGCCCCTTTGCTTTCTGAACTACTGAGCGTCTGAGAGCTGTCACGAAAGAAATACACAAGCAAGGGAATCTGTGACCAAAACAGATATTAAAGCTACTCAGCAACACTCCAAAATCCAGCCAGACAGTGCATGTTTCCTACCAAGAATTTGCTTTTAAAAGCCATCAATACCAGGATTTTCACTGGAATGTGGACATAGAGCTAAAGATGTCTAGTGGAAGGTGTCCCTGCCCATGGCAGGGGGGGTGGAACTAGGTGATCTTTAAGGTCCCTTCCAACCCAAACCATTCTATGATTCTATAATCTTGTCTACAGATTGGTATGAGTTTGTGTGTATGCCTATGTGAGGTATGAGGACCATTCAAGTTGACTATAGCTTTTTATCTCCTCAGCACGTCATACCTTTTAATTTGTTCACTATATGATTTCTGTTTATTTTACTGGAAGTCATATGAGTAGAGGGGAATTGCAAAGGAAAAATGTCTACCAAGCCACATAATAAAATACATATAATGATAATCTCATACACAGGGCAAATCTACATGTAAATGGCAACCCGTCCAATTTACAAAGAAGTAATGAATGAGCAAACGCAACTGAGAACCCATAAAGATTTATATAAATGCATAATATGAATTAGTCTTGAAAGCTGAAAGGCTACCTACTCAGAGTCATTTTGTCCTGATGTACCAAAAGCTACCAGTTACTTAAATTTTTATTCAAATATGAGAAACAAGAAACCCGAACTATGGTGCCTGACTGTGACCATGTGTTACCGGTACCTAGCTTCAGGCGCTGACAATACTACAGCACCTAAATTTTCAGGCATGATGACAAGGCGTGTGATACTGCGGTTAGCTGAGGAGGAACAAGCGTGGGGACAGTGCACTTGGTCTTCACCACAGGTACCTGCTAGAAAATCAAGGGTTACAATATCCAGCTAATCATGACTTTATTCAAAACACAGAGAGCTGGAGCATGTCTGTGGCAGTGACTTTATCTCATCCCAGTTTAGGCTTTCAGGCAGACAGATCTAGTGCTCAGCCCAGCGCAGGATCCCGCATTGCCACCTCACTCAGGGAGTGCCGAATTTATGGACCCATCTTCAGCTGTGTCTCACTGGAAATGCTAGACCACAGCTTGTCAGCCTCCCTAGAGCCTTCTGATTTTAGTGAAACAAAGCAACGGCTGGTAAACGTTGCCACCTGAAGCAGGGGTTTCAGCGGTAGGGACCGTGGTTGCTGTTGCCCAGGGTGCTCCTAAATCTGGGGAGCACCAACTTGCTGCTGCCGCCCCGTAAAAGCAACGCCGCTCCGGGAAGGTATCAGTCAGCAGAGAACGCTGCCACTGCCGACACACGCAGGCAGTAATTTATTCACAACACCTCCAAAAGAGGCAAGTCACATAAAGGTCGTGGTGCTGCAGACAAAGTAAATAGCTTGCTATAACTTATGTGGTGAATAATAATGCCAGACATTATAGAATAGAGGAGAGGAGGGGGAAACGTATATTTCCCCTTGCTTAAAATTTATTGAATGATCAGAATCAGGGGAAAATGAAGCTGAGAGGATGTGGGTAGGAGAGGTGTTCCCTGATTAAACTTTTTTCTCCTTCCTATCCCAGCCTTATATGCAAAATGCAACATACGTAGTAGATGTACAAATGAGAAAAACCCGTAGTGCATACCAAATCTGCAATCCAATAATTTGTATTTGAATGTTTTAGCAAAAACTGACTGTGACTACAAACACTTCACAGACTAATTTTCAGATTCATGAGTTTTTGCTTGGTTTGCCTACATGTTCTTTGAGCTCTGTGCCAAAAAAATATTTCCTTTCTTGCACTGAAACATAACGCTGACACGTGTCAAACTACTTCTTTTGTATGGGCTTAAGCATACTTCCTCCTTCTGCTTTTTGTAGATTCATACATATTAGACACACATCTTTGGGTTTTAATTATAAAATTAATGTAGACAGCAACCAGAAATAAAGCTGACAAATCTAATTTTCCAAGTAACTCAATATCATCTCAGGATCTCTGAGGAGGAAAAGAAAAAATTATGTCCAAGGGGTTACAAGAATGTTTCTAAAGGGACAAATTAAAAAACAAACAAACAAAAAAGTTGATCAGATTAATAGAGGAGCATTTCCCTAGTGTCAAATTCCATATTTATCACCAGCCAGGAGAATGTGATGGTATTTTAAATGTGAAATGACTTTTCATACTGCTTCCAATCCGAGACACTTAGGGGAAAAAGCTATATAGATATACACCATAAATGCATCTTAAAAGAAAATAGTTTCTAAAAATAGTTGTTTAATGACCCTATACAGTGCTGTGCTAGCTCAAATCATGTAAACTCCCTCCCATTCCTTAGATTTAATTTAAAACTTTTTTCAAAGTGATGGACCTGTCCCAAGTATTGACAAAAGAAGAGGATTGCTGTAAGGCAAGCAGAGAAAGCTGTCAAGTGACCCATCAGAGCCACACTGAGAGCTGCCCTGATGTGGAAGGGGCATAGGTGGCTTTCATGTCCCAAGGCAGAAACACACAGATGATACTGGACATATAAAAAAATAAATAAACTTACACATGAAAATACAATGCCAGCCAGCAGTTGTTTGGGTTTTTTTGCCAGGAGGAGGTCAGGAATAACAAAGAAGCCCTGAGATAACAATGTAGTTTGCTGAATAGGAATTTGAATCCAAACTTACATCTAGTGAGGCTTTTTTTTCAATCCAGTTGTTGCAGTTTTCTACTCCTGTGTTGTCCCAGGAAAGAGCACTAGGATCCACACACACACATCCACACCTCTAATTCTCAGGCTGTGATGGTGATGCATCAGGCACAGCAGTAATTCTGAGTCTGGCATATGCTTTGCCTGTGCCCTGCAGTGATGGGTTTGTAGTATTGGAGCCAGGCAAACAATGCTCTTCACTGTTCCCTTGTTTCCAATTTTTCTACAATGGAAGCAGGAAAAAATGTATCTTGTAAAATCTTGCAAGGCCAAAATGTAGCTTTGTTTATGGGCAATATTGTTCTCAAAATGAGAAAGAGGGTGAATTGTAAAAGCAGACATAATGGGTTAGACCAAGTCTTAACCATCCCAGGACCCACACCAAGTAGTGGCTTCCAGAGCTGATGCCCATATGTTTATTTTCCCTTAATGAATTTTTCTTCCATAAATTTATTCCATTTCTTTTGGGAACTAATGCAAATTTTGGGCATCTACTGCGCCATAGAGCAAGGAGTTACACAACTAGACTGTTCACCATGAAGAAGTTTGGTTTTGAACCAGTTTGATTTGATATTCCCTACTTGTCTTGAAAGAGGAAAAGACTTCAAAACTGGTCGATCTACCAAAATCTGCTATAATGACTGGTCATTCAACTGCTGTCAAAATTCATACTCCAAGTCAGCCTTACCGTTTGGTGGAGTGCAGCTCTTTTTGGCAAAACCAGAGGTCGCGAGCACAACCGTCCTGCCGTCGGTAGGGTGATGATCTTTTACGGCAGTGATATTGTTGCATCCATTGAAGAGGCTTGCTGATGAGGTGCTGCTGGAAGGGGTGGGTGGTGATCACGCCTTAGGTGGTCTGAGGACCAGTAGATTCATAGACATGGTCTGGAGGTGAATCTTACCACTCATATATCAGTTGCAGAGAGGCTTCCGACACTTTCAGCAGCTTCTGCTCCACTCAGTCATCATGGCCAAAGGTTGTTATGCTTTTTACATCAGCACATGCACACCAGCAATGACTCATCTCTGTGAGGATGAGGAGGTCTTCCACCCAACATCAGCAGTGTCATCCCCAGTAACGATAGTACGATCAATGAATGTGTTTTTAATGGCAAGCCTGGATGCAAGTAGACATGCTAGATCAATGTGAAAAATTGTTACAGAGCTGGTTGCACTAACTCCAGTGTCAAGTTACTGCCTCCTAAGGAGGCTGATCACAACCTAACCATTATCAATACACTTGTTTGAACTAGTCCCAACATGCAAGATAGATTGAATGTTTCCTTTCTCAAAATACCAATATACAATCAATTGTAAAACAAACAGCTCTATAAGGATTCAATATATCCACATATGAGGGTCAGACCTTAGTCTCCAGAAAAGTTGGTATCCTTTTCCACTGCCCTCAATAGAGAAGCCAATATCTCGGTTCAGTGAGGAAAATTGAAAGAGTGGGCTGAAAGAACCATGGAAGAAACTCATGAAGCTCTTCCCAGGGCCACAGAAAACTCAGAAATATCTTCACGACATAGTGCTCTCTGGAGTCCTCAGCTTTCTTCTGAAGGACTGAGCTGGAGCTAGTCTATGGACTGCCCAGCAGCCCAGCTCAGCAATGTGCACCAAGCGGCTTGTCCTGCCTAAACCAAACTAGAAAATAAACACAGAGCGGCTCAGCAGCCTTGAGACAAAGACTAGAGGCTTGCACGTCTGCATCTTCCCTGCTCCTTGGAAAGGGATCTCGGGACCTGACCCTTAGTGCCCAGTGCTCCCTTGGACAGGAGCAGTCAGGCCACAAGGACCGTCTGGCACAGCATCCAGTTTGTCTCGCGCTGCAGTGTCTTTCAGGTCATCTCCAAACCCATCTATGCCTACAAGGAGCGAGTCACAGAGACACAACAGAAGCCTTTGCTTCCTTAGCTCAAAGACATGCAGGTTCTGCAGAGGAGGCGGCCCTGGTTTACGCTCCCAAGGGTACAGGTTGGCGTTTGAGCAGAGCGCCTACGTTCCCGTTACAGGCAGTGGAAAAACGAGTCGCTAACCCAGGCTGAGAGAGTCTGGGGGGCTGTTCAGCTACCCAGGTGTAGATGCCTAATTTAGGGAGAGGTACACACTCCTGTATCCAGCCAGCCGAGTCGCTCCCCAGACTCTACTCACCAGGTGTACGAGAGCAGCTTAGTCATCCTCATTGCAGACACCTACGAGTTCATTTGTGTGGGATTAAGCTTAGGCTAACGTGGACCATATCTGCCTGCCAGGGCCAAGGTGGAAATTGAGACCCAGAATTCCCACTTAATTCTCCAGTCTATAAAAATATGAATTTCATCCATAGCTAAAAAGTGCTTTGAGGTTCTTATAGCTTTTGGCCTATGAGCCTCGGTGACTTTTCAATCATTTCTTTACCTTATACAGTATCACTCCGAGTTGTGCATGAGCATACTTGGGCTCTAACATGCAAAACTTTTTGGAATCTTGTAAAAGCTTTTATTTGGAAGTGGAATTTATGCAAGTGTGTGTTAATGATTTGGCATCTTAAAGAGGTTATTTTGAGTGCTATCTTTAACTTCATTACCATTAAATTATTCCAAAGAGACGCTGGCAGCTTGTGGCCTAATGCTTTGAACCAATTTAAAAATTCATATGTAGAGTTTGTGATAGTCCACAGTCAAGAGGACATTTCACAATGGGAACCAATTAAGCAGCCTTTGGGAGATCAAGAGGTGTTTACCCTAGTTACACAACGTTGATCCTTTCCTATATTTTTTCTGCATAGAGTGAATTGGCAATCAAAGCTTGAACAGGTGGAAATCTATCACAAATATCTAAATCATTTGGTAAAACACAATCCACACAGCCTTTATTTTGCAAGTAATTATTGCCACATGCACGTAGTAAAGCTGTAAAGCTTCTAGAAATTGAGTTCCATTTGGACAGTCAGCCCCAGATGGTTTCCACTCCTAAAAAAAGACCATAATAGAAAACAGCATCTTGAGAGAAACATTCATCTCCAATAATTTGGCCATGCACTGTGAGGTCAGCATGCAGCCCGCCCAAATCTCAGGACTGTATTCCATTTCCCTTATAGAAGTAATAAAAATGGACAAAATCAGGGAATGATGGCCCTTCTTAATCCTTTACGTGATCCTAACACTGGCTGTAGGGACTATTGGTGCTAGGAGTTTCTAACTGTGGAAAATTTGGGGAATACAGCTATTCCACACAAAATGCCCTAATAAATGTTGTTCATCCTTAGCCAATGCTGCACTGAATCACTGCAAGGGATAAGGAAATACAGACAACTTAATGTACAGTTAGATTCATCCAGAGGTTAATGCAGTCGGAGTAAAGTCTTTTAGCTACTGACCAAGAGATCAATGGCTTATTACGATCAATGACCACTGAGAATATATTTGCTTCGCTCTTCGATGCTTTCAGAAATGGGGGTAAAGGAAACATCTTTAAAGGTGAAATCCTTGCCTTGTGAGGTGTTTTCTTAATTAGAAGAAACTTTGGCTTTGTAAACATGATTTCTGGGGGTTAAGGGAAATGTAAAGGGCTATTCTGATACTTACATGCACACTTTATTTTCCTGTCATATATTCCCACACTTCTCGAGGTTTTGCTAAGCACTTTAAAGTTACTGTGGGATAGGGGACAATTGGTATTACCACCGTAAAATCTTCCCCTCAGTCCTCCACAGCATGAATCAGAAGTATAAATTGCTGTGCCTAAGTGGGAGAAGTAAGAAATAGACTGTTCCCACTGGAAAGATAAGTGACTGGAAATGAGCCCAAAAATTTGTGTTTAGGAGTCTCAAAGCTGGAATACTGCTAGAGTGGATTACCAGGGAAACCAGCAATGAGTAGGAACCAGAGCCTAAACATCTGACTTTGCTTGGAATATATTTTGGAGAGATGCAGTGTGCACAAAGACCTTGGATTTACTTCACTGCACATCTCAATAAAGAGATATTTTCTACTAAATTGCTGTAGAACATCATTTCTCACTGGTTCAACCTTTGATTTCTGAGAAGCAGTGTGCTCCTGTGTACATCCAATGACCTTGAGTTACAGCAAACAGCATCTTATTTTGCCTACCTGAACGCACTGGTATGGTGAAAGAGGGAGGAAGGAGGAATCTGTGCCAATTTAACTCCTACTCCTTATTCTCAGTGACACAGGACCCTCTACATGTCTTCCTCTGCCAAGTGATGGAGGTGGAATGCCTACCCACCCTATATTTCCTCTTTTGAAAAATATTGCCTATGCGCCAGCCTCTTTCTAGCAGGCAATTATAGCAACAGTCCCCCCTTGACATCTCCCCCTCTCCATCTTTCCACTCTCTGAAAAAAGAAAGAGTCTTGCTACTTTTATATATATTTTCTAAACCCCTGCTACATCTTCTGGGTTTTGCATCTTCAGCTGGTCTTCAATCCCACCTTCAAGGGTTTTTTTTCCCTACACTTACAAGAATTGGAAATATATTCCAGAAAAGTATCTTAAAAAACACCAAGGACCCCAAGATGACCAAGCCCAAACTTGTGTGCGTATGCATACACGCAGCTTCTCTGCAAGTTCTACTATGAATGCAGAATTTGCCCTAATTCTGAGAAACTCACTTCTAACCCTCCTCCACACTCACACATACTCTAATGCACTCCCTCTTGTACGAATTCACCCTCTCCCACGCTGACATACATATTCTCTCTCCTTCACCACTCTCTTTGCCTCTGAGCAAAATTACTCTACTGTGGAAATTGCCATCAGCAATTTTCACCCTTTGCTGCTCTTTCAAGGAGCTTATGCAGTGGTGCAGTCATGATGTTCAATTAGCTACTTGATATCTTCTGAGCCATTTTCCAACTATTTGCACCCATGTGTTACAGGACAGCAATGTTTCTCATGACTCCTCCATGGACTTAGGGCATGGGCTGAACTGGATGAGCTTGAAATTTCATGTTGATTGCTTACTCAGGCTCAAATGGACATTTCGGGGATGACATGGCTCCCATTATAAGGCCTTTGCTCAGCTACCAAACATCCACATGTTAACTCAAGTGTGGCGCACGCTTGCATTTCATGGGAAGGAGGTTAGTTCAGAGGCTGAAGCGGTGTCCTAGGAATCGGAGGTAGTCTCAGATCCTATCACTAAGGGAATAGATGTCCTTCTGGGCTTCTTGCTAGAGCGTGTAGCAGTGCCCAGCTGCTTGCTCCCATCCTCACGGCTCACGGTGAACAGGGTGATCAATGGGGTGAACGCCGAGGCTGTCTCAGCGTACAGTCTGAGGTTGTCTTAGATCCAGACATACCCCGTGAGGACACGGCATTATTCCCAGGTCAGAGATGTGAGAGTGGCTGTGAACCATTTTCCTTAAAATGCAAGCTTGAAAGGAAGCGAGCAGGTCCTGGCTGAATTCACGGCTTGAGCTCGTGACCCCTTATGATTTTCCCAGGTGGCTATGAGAAAAGTCTTCTAACTTTCCTGCACATCAGTTTCTCTGTTGTAACAAAATCGCACTTTCTACCACATGGGGAAATTTTGAGGATAAGCCCGTTTAAGGCTGTGGGCACTATCACGCTAGAGTAACGGAAGACCTAAGTGCCCAAGAAATATTTTTGCTTTTCATATGTGAGAATAAAAAAGCAACTAAAATAGGTTAAAATGCTTACATTTGAGAAGGATGGGGGAGTTTTACAAGGCTTGCTTATTATTTGTCTGCGGAGGTCTGAGATGCTGTAGAACCAGTTGGTGTTAGAATTATGCCATGATCTACACAGTTTGATGAGCTGATTTTTTTTTCTTTTTTTACTTTAAAGCCAGTCCTTAAGATTTATTCTTTGTGAATCACAAAATATAAACAAATGCATATATATGAGTGGGCTTAAGGGAGAAAAAGTGCTGCGGTTTGACAAAGCAGATGAATGTTGATTTTACATTAAAATGGTGGTTCCTTCATATTGATTATTCCCAGGCAATAACCTTGGCAGTTACATCTAAGAACCTGGACCTTAGCATTCAGTTGCTGAAAGAAGAATAGTAGGGGAAACATTTCTCAGCTAAGGGCATGTCAAAGAAGTGGGAATTTAGGGGAACTATAGCTTCTTGAAAACCTAGATTAATATCTAGTGATCTCCTTGAAAAAAGTTTCCACTGACAGTACCTGTTCCTCCCCGCCCCCCCTGAAAAGCTTGTGCTGCCAAGAACAGCTTTTTGTTCATGAGAAGTGCTGATTTTGTGGGAAGTGAAAGGAACCTTTACTCAGCTGTTCTGATCTTTTAAGTAAATATTTATTTATTTTCTGTATGAAGTTATAAAGTTTCTTGGGAATACAGATAATGTAGCAGGAGGAAAAGTAATTACTGTAATTTTGCCTGTGCTTTTGGAAAATAATCCATCTGATAAGCACCCCATTTACATTTTGTGAATTGCACAGCTCAGCATACGAGCGTCTTAACTAGATGCATGCAGTCCCTATTTATCAAATACTATCATTCTCATGCTAACAGAGGCACTTGTCTTGGCCTTTTCGCTTTTCAAAGACCATGTGATTAAGATGTCATTGACATTAAGCACGCCTCGCATCCATTTCTTGAGGAGCAGCATGGTCCCTGCTCAGAGGTGCTCCCTGAGGGTTAGCAATCCTTTGAAATAGGAGAGAAGAACTGCAGCCAGACACCAAATAGTTGCCCCTTCTTTCAGCATAGCTTGCAGAGACCCAAAAAAGGTCCAAACTGCTCCCCACTCTGGGAAAGGGATGGTACAAGCACCCAACCAGCTCTTTTCCTTCATCTTCCTAGAGGTTTATTTTCTAGCAGAGGGAAAGATCTGTCCCTCTGATTTTCTGGGGATAAATGGAAAGACTCTGAAAGAAAACCTCATTAATTCCCTGGGCTACAGATGACATCAAATAAGACATTCTTTCGGAAGTGAAGTGACAGGCTGCAGGGGAGAGGGGAAGGAGAACTGACCCAGCAACCATGCCTGCCAGGTAGCCTGAGGACAGTCAGTTCCCATCACCATGAACGAGGATTGAAGGCACTCAGCACCTTGCATGATTAGGCCCAAAATGAAAGCAGCCTTTCTCATCAAAATTGCACTGCCTTCCTCCTTCCCCAAAGACAGGTTAATTTGTAAGAATTTGCTATCCTTGGCAGTTGTTTCCAACTGAGCTCTTCTGACCTCCCTTTCCCATCATTTGATGGGAGAGCGAGACATGCATGCACATCAGCTAAGAGCTTCAGGATGCTTCAAAGGCAGCCCACGGCTACTTCCATTGCCCGCAACACCTTTTTTTTTTTCCCGAGGAAAGTGCTATCTGGGCAGGTATGGTGCAGAGAAAAGTGGGTACCTTATCACAGCAAGAGGGGAGGTAGGAGACGGGTGGCCCCAGGGTGGCCACGGTGACGTCCCCATCAGGGAGGACCATGCAGTGGGTGGAAGGAATGCAGGACAAGCATCATCCCACCTTCGCTCAGCATCAGCTGTTTCTGCTTTTTCCAAGCAAAACCTGGGAGAGGGCCAAGCAGGAGCACCTCCGTCACAGCTTGCTGCTTCATTCGAGCACGGGTTCAGGGTTTGCGGGGATACCTGTGTCGCACCCTGTCCCAGCGTGGGAATGAGAAAGGCAGGATGCCATCCGCCTGGAAGGGGCTGAGGGCTCCTCTCTTTCTCGCCCTCTCCTCCCTGTCCTTTTCCTACCAAGCTTCAACCCTCATGGCGGCTGAGCTGTGGCTTCTCATGCAGGTTGCTAGCAGGAGAGTTGTTTATTATGTTTTATTATGTTCTGTGCAGGAATCTGTAACTCTCAAACAGCGTTCATGTGACACAGAGCAATACATTTTTCCCACTGAATACTTTCCCCTTAAAACACTTTCTATCCTCTGCAGAGGAACACACAAAATATTTCTAAGGCATCAGGCTTGTTACACAGATTTTTCCTCGCTGCCTATATGCCAAAGCATTTCACAGTGGTAAAAATTATGAGGCTGCATACAGCGAAATGTAAGGAAAGCTGTTGCAGAACGACACCGCACAGCATGAGTGGGAGCGGGAAGGAGGAGTCAATCATGAGACCAACAACTGAAGGAGAAATAAATTAAGAGTCATAAAACAAACTGCCATTCAAAACTGCCTTTCCACAGCAAGGCCATTACTGCGTTTTCTGTCAGCTTCACAAAATGAGGATAATTTGGGAACGGTCCTGAGGATACATTTCTGCTCCTGTCCTGGGTGCCACAGGATATGTCAGACCTCTTCCATAGCCACACTCTGAAATCCAGCAGAGCACTGGAATGGGGCATTCATAAAGATAATGAGAACAGCTGTAGGCAGAGCAAATGGATGAAAAAAAAGAAAAGGGATATAAAGATTGGCTTCCAAAGCAAAGCCCTTTGCTTACTGGGACCCCACTGACAGCCCAGTGCCTGGTGCCTCCTTGCCTGGCGGGTAGTTGTGGGATACACACGTACCATTATGGGAGACTGGGTGGGCAGGACCCCTGGCTCAGTTTGGTGGGACCCCTGCCCTATTATCTCCCCGTGTTTGAGCATTCGGGAGTCCCTAGGTGGATGTGCAAGTTTCCAAGGGGTCCCACCTACCTCAGACAGGGCGTAAAAAGATGAAGTTACAACTGGACGAGCCGCGTGTAGCGTGGCACGGCGACAGCGTGGAGCACCCTTGTATATCGCTATAGGGTGGTGAGACCTAAAGGAGGAATGCAGACTGGCCAGGAAAAACGCTAACGTGTGGTAGGAAACACACATACCCCAGCCTGTGCTTTTTATTGTCTGCTTGTAGATAGAGGGGAAAACATGGTTGGCTCAGTGAGCCCACCTTTTAACATCTATCTGCTTCAAAGCATATGAAGAAAATAGTGGTCAGAAAATGGTATCATGTTAATACCTATCCGGTGCTATCCTCCCAAAGAGCTCCCGCTTGCTACTGCCAGTGTTGCCGCACAATATAATTCTGTAAAACCACTTTTTGTGATTCTGTTTCTTTGTCTTGATTGCACTTGCATGTAAAGAAATACACACACAAAGTACTGATTGCTTTGTATGAAGAGACTGTCACTGCAAAATACAAAACAGAAGAAACTGTCAGTGCAAAATATAAAATACATGTGTCATTAAGTGTTTTCAAAACAAAAGGAGCCTGCATTTGTTTAATGACCTCTAGCCTTAGTCTTAGAACAGCTCTCAAGACACTGAGCAAACAAAACATTACGTGTATCTCTCATCAAAGCTCGCTTCTCTTGCTAGATTTCATGATGAATCTCTACTCTGCCATGCTCAGAAAAAAGAAAAACCCTAAAAGGAAAACTCTTTGTAATAAAGGTTGGATAATTTTCTTCCTCCTTTAGAAAAAGTGTCTTCAGAAACAGATTTTTTTTCTCTCTTGCTTCACACTGCTTACTTTTTACACCCCTCCTCTGCTTCCCACACACCCTCCCTACCTGTTGCTGGTTTTGTGGACTAGCCATCCTACTTGGCTTATAAACAATTACATGCTCTTGCCCAAAAGTACTGTGGATGCCAGCAGTGCTGTGAAAATAATACTGTTTAATGCCTCACCAGTAGCTATGCCAGATAAAACTAGAGTTCAAAAATTAAATGGATACTGGAGATGAATATACAAACCACCGTGGCACCAAGGGAAAAATTATGACCTTTACAGAGCTCTGCTTGGGATCAGTGGATGCAATGGGTGTGCTTTCTCACGTAGACATTTAACATATCTCTCCGTGGATGTGATATGTTTGAAGAGACACACAGCTCTCATGCCTTACGCCAGTTCTGATGCTTGCCTGTGCAAGTGCTGCCCCTAACTGTGCACAGTGTCAAGAAGAGGGAGGGAAAAACTAGATCACTGAATCCAGTGGTACTTTTGAATACTTTTTCTACCCTCTTTCTGTGCCACAGAACAGAAATGTTTTAGGAATATCTTTCCCTCCCCATATGCCCATAACTGTAAGGTATTCCTGAGCAATCAAGATCCTTATGCACCCACTGGCTCAGTATCCTGACTCTTATCCATTTCTCTGATGCATTAAAATACAAAATCTCTTCGATCTTGAAGCAGATAACACCCAAATTCAGATGCTGTATCCAATCAGCTCTGATGCCACTGTTGAAGGTGTCAGCAAGATGGTAATTTACTTGATTTTAAGTGTGCAAATGTTAGAAGCTGTTTGTGCTTGCATTGGTGTCAAAGCAGATGGGACCTCTTCCTTCCTACGAACTGTATTTAGCCCACCTCATTGCATGTACACCAACCGCTCCAGTGCATATTGCTAGGGTTTGCAATTGCTGGTTAACCAAAACTAATTCCACAAAATTTTTTGTGCATTGCCACAATTAAGCCCTTCGCATATGCACACTATGAGTAGCAGAACTGCAACCTATACGGAGAACCCCCATCACACACGACGGGTCAAACAGGGCTTCCCAGTAGGTCCATGCAAGGCAGAGAGATGCCAGTGTGTTGTGCGGGTAACAAATGCAAACAAGAGAGGTAGATCTTTCCTCAAGTGGTGGAAACTGAGTTTTGTGTTCTTGGTTCAAAGGTCATTGCTGTGTTTTAAGCAAACAGACTTTGGAGCAGAGAACAATACTCAAGACTTCCCATCTCTTTCCTTGACATGGGACATATTCTGTGGGACATTTCAAAGACATGCAAAAACTGGGCTTGAGTGCCCTTGAGCTAAAGACAAAAAGATCAGGGGGACACTTCCCATTTTGTTTCGAAAGACACCCACACCTGCCAAAATGTTTTGTGCAGCACCGAGTCCACTAGGCACCCTCAGAGCACATCTAGCAGTGAAGACCCTTGCTATCACGAAACACCTAATGTGTACCCGGAGTTTGGGCAGAAACTTACAGCCCTGTAGCTGGATTTTCTAGCAGATTTTCCCTTCTCTCACAGGGCACAGAGCAGAGAGGATATCTCAAATCACTTGAAGAGGGGGCAGCATGACAGCAGATGCAAGGTCATTCATGGAGGGAAGAGAAGAAGGTTAGAGGCTCCCTACTGCTTTTTCCACCCACCAACTGGTGCTGGTCTGCGAAGCTCTGCCAGGGTGTGGGTGATTCTGGTTGCGCCTGGACACAGCATCCCCAGTACTGGAGACCTTCAGTGCTGGAAACCCACCACATGCAGCCCTCCTTGTGCCTGTTGCAGAGCAGAGCAGTAGCGGAGCGGAGGATTCTAGGATCCGAGCTTGGATTGTCTCAATGTTGTTCAACCTGTCCGTATTGCAGGTACAATCATTTGCTCACATTTAAACCAGCAGTAACCTTACATTTTTTTCAATGCATTGCATGGACTGTAATGTCCTTCCTACTCATCTCTCTTATCCGGGAGGGAAGAGCTTTCCTTTCGAGTGTGATATAACCTGATCTTTCCCAACAACTCTTGATTACATTCTTGTCTTCCTTCAAACATTCACGTGTCAGCTGATGCCTGTGCCCATTCAATGAAGTAATAACAGGCTCTGTTGTTAGTTTGGTGACCTGAGAATATTAAAATGCTTACTGGCAAAGGGTAAGTTGCAATATTTTGCCACCAAGAGTTTTATGATACCTATTTCGAGAGAGTAACTAGGTCTCCCACAGTCTTTATCAATACCTGTTCTTTATATGCCTAAAGCTGTCTAAACACATACTCACAACTTGCAAGATAGCCTATGTAGAAGACACGCCACACAGGGTAACTAAAAGTTTACAACAGGAATTTCAACCTGTTTCTAATCCAAGACTGTCTCTAGTATTTCAGTCTCTGAACGTAAACCATCCTTTTTTACCTTTATCTTTAGCTTGCCAAGTACAGTGAGTGTTTGAATTCAGAAAGCCACCTCCTTTCCCCTTCATGCTCTGCTTCTCTGGATTCCTAAATCTTGCAAATGAAAAGCTACAGTTTTCTTCTTTGTCTGAACAGTTCTGTAGGAAAGGATAAGGAGGTTAAAATTCACAAGATAACCATTTCATACAGAAGCCTTGAAAAAAACCTGCAACATGGGGTTGGGGGAGCAGGGGAGAGAAGGCTCTGGAGAATGATATTTCCTAAAGATTCATCTTAGCAGTTGCAATTAACTTCCTCAATACCCTTTTGGATAAAAGTTATCAGATAAGAGATCAAGAGAGAGAACATGATTTAGCTCTAGCAAGTCTCGATTTACAATCTGTCTTCCCTGATCTGAGTTCATTTTGTGCAACTCCTGTGTCATGTTCCTCTCTTGCAGAGATGGAAGAAAGAGTTTAAGTCAAAATAGATAAGTGTAGAGCCTCCGGAGGCCAAAATGAAATGTCTCTTAATGGCATTTTTATGGCACTCCCAGGATATCACCATATCCTGCAGGGCTATTACGAGGGGAATTTCATCTGCTTTACTCGAAAAAGCTTTGGTGACATTCTGAAAAAAATGCATAATGCAGCAATTTAAAATAGCTAAAATATTTGGTTCAAGTTTCCTGGATTTCAGCCCTGCCTGAGAAAAGAGTGTGTGGAGAGGGAGGTGCAGAAGGGAAAGGACAGAATTAGAAATAAACCTCTCTCCCTTTCTCCTTTTGCTCTCTTTTCCCATCACTCTCCGACGTTCAAAATCAACCTGAGGATGGAGGGGGAGGATGCTGCCGTTGAAGAGCACTCTCTGCCAGGCTTCTCTGTGGAGAGCTCTGATTTTCATGAGCATGAACAGGAGACCTCTCCCTGATCACGTTTCCAGGCCTGGGTTATTAATGGTTGTATATCCAGCCCTTTAATTGCTTCCTCTTCTGGTGATGTCTTTTTTAGTCTTCCTTCAGCTAATAGACGCTCGGTACGTATTAAGTAATGAAAATGCACAATCAAGGCACACATGCCTTGCAACTGCTGTTTATACTCAAGGATTTAAAACTAGTAACAAGGGAGGTTAATGTTATTCTTAGGAGATAACACTCGTTGCTATGGTGAAGACGTCTTCTGTCACTCACTGTTGGGAAGATGGCGCCTGTGCTATGAAAGCTTGACGGTATTTTTGCTTTTGAGATTAGCAATAGTAATTATTCCGGCGCAAATACTAACACGTCTGTTTCTGTGCAGATTCTCATAGAGATGCTTTGTATCTAAACAGGCTCCTCTCTGCCTCCTCGGTGGGCTCAGCGTGCTGGTACTGACAGGGTTTTTCAACGCCTGAAGAAACAATGGAAAACAGCAATAGCTTGTGTCTGAAGACAACAATAGCCTTGCAAAAAACCAAAGTATCAGGCAATTTAATTTTTTGTTGCTTAATGCGTTTCAACATCTGCATCGTGTTCTGGAGATCCTCCAGCTTTTTAAAATATATAAAATTTGGTTAGGACTGATCTGCTGCCCACAACTTCATGATCTGCACTTCCTACTAAAATTTATTCAGGCAATAATCCACAAGAAATTGGTTGTTTTCAGCAGTTTATGACTTGTTATTTAACATTTAACAGAATGGCAGTTTATTTTGGTAACAACCAATACTGAGAGGTTTATTGCCATTATAAACCATAATCAACCATTTGTATCATTAGTAGTTTTTCAAAATATAAAAATGGCCAGCTGCATTGGAAAATTGTTTAGCAGCTATAAAAATTAGCATTGAAGATTATGGATGGGGTTATTTCACCTTAAAGGTCAAAAGTATTTAGAGAAAACACTCACTTCAGTGTAAATTATTCAGCAGATTGGTAAAACCCAATCCTGGAAAGACAATACTGAAGTAATTCTCAGTAATTTTTTTGATTATGGTCATGAAAAAGGAATCTGTAGGAGACGGACAATACAGAAGATTACACTTTCTTTATCACAGCACCAGGCCAGAAACTAAGGCTAGTTGCTTTTGTAGATGTTGCAACTGTTTTGCTGAAGAATTTATTGTACTGTACTCACAAATAGCTTAACCATTAAAGTTTCCCATTTGTCTCCCTAAGCTGGCCACAGGTTTCATAATTGACATGTTTAGAAAAATTCAAAATACTTCTATTTTGATTGGAATAGGTTTCAAAGGAGAGCACACCTTTTATAACAGTATATCAGTTCTTCACCTTAATCCACTATAGTGGGCCAAATCTAAGTATTTCACAGCGGATAATTCAAGTGTACGAATTAGTTTCTATTTTTGCTCTCAACTATGCATCTACAAGCTGACTGCAATTTCCTTTTTTCTCCTTATTTCACTAATATTTCTTTTTACTCCATAGTTGCACAAGTACTTACTGCAGAACATTTGAGCTGAGTTTAATCACAATAGCTCTTCTATTGCCACTGTTGTGCATATATACATTTGCACTGTGTGTATACTATATACACTTGTTGTGGATATATACATTTGCACAGTTCATGCAAATATTCACTTAGGAATAAAAAAAAATGTTTCCTCTTAACACTTGTGCCTGGCTGTAAAGTTCATTTTTCCAACCCGTTTGTGCCAGTAGAACTTTCACTAAGCAAAGCTACTGCACAGAGAGGAAAAATGGATGAAAAACATGCATTTAAACCTTTGAGCAGGTAAGAGGAGTTGTTTGGGTTTTTTTTAATTTATGTTTAGTAGTATTCATTCACTTCTTCTCTTCAATGCTGATTGGAATTTCTGGCAGAAAGCTTTAACTCATTTTTTCCTCCAGTCTTCAAACATTATGAAGCAAATCAATCCCTACTATAACTCCAGTGAATTTGAGGCCATTATAGCAGAGATGACTTTGGCACTGTATTTCTTGTTTAAACTGCTTACCTGCTCACGCACAATTTTTATACAGTCAGGAGTGATGGTTGCTGGATTCCATTATTCACATTCAAATGATGTGAAATACGGGAGATGCCACAGCTTTAATTCTCGGATAATTTTTGTGGGTTTCACCTTCTGTAACTTGGAGTGGGTTATTAGGATTGCCAGATAGATGCAGAAGTTTTCTCAGCCTCCACAAAGGTGCCCAGCAGGCTGGTGAAGAAAAGAAAACTGAAGAGACTTCCCCCCTTGGAAGTGTGGTCTGCCATGCCAATCCCTTTTGAAAGGAGAAGAGAATTTCTCTTTAAAAAAAAAAAAAGAACAACAAACACTTAGTTTCGCCTCCCTCGCTAGCCTAGAAATAATATATGACATGAAAGAAACTGAAACAAAGTCCTCAGGAAAAAAAAATCCAAACCCAAATCTACCGCCTAGTCATATTCAGCCTGTCTTTCATGCTGTTAAAAATTCTTTTCAGCCCTGGGCATTGGTAGCAGAACTGCAGCAATGAGGATCAGGCAATCCTGCCTGCCAGTCAGAGGCATTAGCAATTTGCTGGTTGCAGAAAAAACAAAAAATAGAAGTGGAGGATTCCATAAAGCAACAAAAGCAAGGCAGCCTTCTTTCTACCAGGCTGCATCGGTATAGCTAGAGGCTACCAGGTAGCAGAGATGAAGATTATTTAGGCCTTTTTCACGAGCACAAGCAGGGATACAAAAGCAGGTACAAATGTTGATGGAAAAACCCTGCATTCTTCAGTTTACCTTTACTGACTAAAGTAAAATTAGATACTTGCAATCAGAATCATTACCAGCTTCTGCTGGATTGACACAATAGAGGAAAATGTGAATCAGAGGGTGGCTTTTCCAGGCATGGATGAGTTATTTAATTGAAAAGGTGTCTTTCTCTTTTGAGAAATCATTTTCCCCTCCATATTTTTACGAAACACTGAGTCATTCAAAAATTTCAAAGCGTTTACGTTCATACTTTTTGCTGAATTTTGGGATGTGTTATAAACTAATGGTGTTGCCCCCCCTCCCTGCCCTTTTGTAAGCGCTCACTTACTACGGCTTTTTAATTCTTTGGTCTGGAATCACAAGGGCTAGCCGTTGGCATCATTAATAGCTTTCGAGTCGTTGTGTTTTCAACTTTTAAATTGGACTTTAAAAGACTACGGTTTCATATTTATTAAGGGCTATTGGGAACATCAGCTTGTATCAGTAGACTCATTTTCAGGGCTGGAAAGTCATTTGCTTATGAGTTTGGCATCCTCACCTGGGGACATCCCAAACCACGAGCTCACCAGGCAGCAAGGACACCTCAGCGCTCTGCTTTTTCTGTTTCCTTGTCATCCACAGACAGGCTTTTGAAATAAGACTTTCACAATATAGAATCAAATGATACGCCCTCCTCACCTTCACTCTCAATCCAACAAAACCCGGGTGATTTTTCAGCTCAGCTTCGAGTCAACCTGAGTAAACAGGTCAACTTTCCCAAGCGCTGGCTGCTCAGCAGCTAATGCTGAAGTAGCATAAGCTAATTTATATTCTGTAGGGTCACTTAAACTCTCGAGTGTTAAGCTAAAGTGTCAGCCAGGTCCCAGTGGGGCAAGTCTCTGCAGCCCTTGGAGTACTTTTTCTTAGGAGGAGAGTTTCGTCCCTCATTAGAATTCGTTTCGTATTATGGATTCCTTCCTTCCTTCCTCCCCAAAGTGGAAGGACTAATTAGGAATAGTTATCACTGCTGACATTCAAAGCATTATTAGAATTGCAGCCCACTGAAATAAAAAAGGGAATTTGTGTCTATTGTAGGAGATCCTGACAATTCAGGCGTTGTTACACTCCGGTAGGGTCACCTTTAAAGCTTTCCTCAGCTCCAGCAACCTGGCTTTCATTACAAACCAGTGAGACCGGAGAACAACTGAAGCTGTCTGGAACTCTGGGTTGTTTGGGTTTGGTTTTTTTTTTTTTTTTTGTGGAGGGGAAAAGCTGTTTAAATGAGTAGAAAAAGCCCAGACAAACTTCTGTGTTTCAGATCCTAACCCCTCACGCTGTTCTCACTTCTGCTGCCCCACTCACCTCTGCAGAGGTTCTTCGTTTGCTTTGGTTCCGTGGCTTTTGGAAGGTGCTATCTCTAGTTTTGTCGCTTCAGAATTGCAGCTTTTGGGGGGTGGGGGGTGTTGCTGAGGGGAAGAAGAAAACCCTTTCCTATTTAATTCTCAGCAGCTGGTAATCAAATCAACTTGCTAACCAGTTTTACATATGCAACTTCAGTGCTTAGAAGTAGATAGATTCACAAGTGCGAGGAAGGGGGGAAAAAATATGCCTAAAATAAATCACATTTAGAGATTCCAGGCAGAGTCCAGTATCGAAATGGAAATGGATAAAGTGTCCAGAAGCTTAGGAGAAAAAAAGAATCCCTCTGAGTGTTGCTGAAAAAGATCTGTAAAGTCTACAGAAGTCTTCATTACAGTGTAAACTTTCCTTCCATCCCCCCAAACATTTTGAAGTTCCCTTCTCTGTTCATGATTATCTTTATATTGTCATTGACATTGTGTTGCATTAAGTCAGTCTCTAATATTAGATGCAATTATGATACGTGACATTGAAATCATGCTTAAAGTAAGATTCCACTTGAAGGAGTCACCTTAGATCTATGCCTTTGTAAGGCTGTTTATTGCTTTTGTGATTGCGCTATCAAGTATTCTTTGTATACAAGTACCAAGGTGCTAACAGCCAGATCCAAAATAGATAAAAGGAGCCAAACATTTGAGTAACTTGAATTCCAGTGTCTGCAGTCAGATTTGCACTCTAGAAATCCCTCCATGGCTGCTGCTTCACCTCGGTTTTGAAAAGTACTGCAGCTATATTTTTGCTTGATTTAACCTCTGGTTCCTGAAAACTGTATTTTGCCTCTGCATATTGGTAGAATTAAGTCTATTAGCGCTAACTGCCCCTACACCCAACAGACATCAAGAAACTAGGAAATTAGATTATCTATGGATGCTGTTGGAGCCAAAGTGATTCTGGACCAACCACCAGACATGCTGGCACCTACACTGTTAAGTCCAGTAGAAATTAAGAGTTTAAGTCATTTTGTGGATTTGTCTCAGTTAACAATTTTTTCCCAGACTTACAAAACCGGACCACAGCCTGATCTTTCCATGTCGAACATCAGACTCAAAAAGTTTCGGAGGTCAGATCGTGCCGTGGGTGACACTGACTTGTGCCTTCTGTCTTGTACGAATGCCTGTAACGCTGCCTCATCGGTGCCAACACGCAACTGTAACTCTGATAATTAACTCCACTAGGACTGGGATCCAGCTACTTCACGGTTAAAATCATGACAGCAATACAGCTAACAGCAGAAAACAAATTTAGAAGGAGAAGGGAAAAAAAAAAAAATCAACAAAAATAAGATGTGACAAGTGCTTATTTACGTAGTCATTTTTCAGGAGCCGAGCTGCACCTTAATACATAAATGCATTGTACCTTTAGTGAAACCTTCCTCCTGAATAGCTAATAAGTTATATTTAAGTGCTTTCACCAATGAACTGACTTACTTTAGTTACTGTGAAATCATTTTTATTATCCTTCTGTCCAAAAAAGTTGGAGGTAGCTAAAATCATTTTGGTGCACCTCCTGCAAGCTTATGAAATATTGAAGACCGGAGGTAGAGTGGCTGCACGGAGAAAAAGACGGATAGCGAGGGCATTTTCACCGTCACTGAGAGGACGGCTTGAAGGGAAGGCAGGAGCCCCAGAAACATCTGCAGGATTGTATTCTTAACAAAGGGGGGTGGTGGTGGAAAAGACTGAAGCTGACTCATCAAAGTCTGAAATATTTAATTGTGTCATATCAGCACACGGAGAAGCCGACCGAGCAGGTAAGCGAGTTGCAGATGTTGCTTTGTGGCACAGCACCTGGCTTCCAGCTCGCTCTCCCAGGTATTTAAGGCTCCTGTCGAAATGGTACCTACGTGCTGTTGAGAGTGATGAGGACTGGTTGTTAAATGATACGCTAAGATCAGGAGAAACATAACAAATAGGAGCTTGCAAAGGACTTCTGTCTCAAAGGGGAATCCCACTGCTCCTTCCCCAGCTGCGACTAAAGAAAATCTAACTGGGAATCTTGTAGCCCTCTACTTAATTCGGGAAATCTGAACTGCTGTCAGTAACTTCAGCGCTCAGATCCTTAAGCCTCTCTTAGCTGATCAATTTGTCCCCTACAGCAATTCCTACCGCAGTAATTCCCACTGACCCAGCGAGGGAAGCACTAAACAATTACGGGCTGGCTGGTTGCTGAACCCGCTAACTAGGTGCTCATGATTTGAGGAGATATTTCTGTCTGTTTAGGCCACTGGCAGTTTTACAAGGCAGAATGTCTTTGCTCCGGCTCCAGTGGAGACTAGGCGGCTTCCCACCGCCTGGAATTAAGGACACAGGACTGACCCCACCAGTGACACCAAGACCGGACTCAGAGTCCTCCAGGAGACCACCACGGAGAGGTATTAAAAAAACCAGTATTTTGTATTGTGCAGCTCTCCAAATATTCAACACTATTTTAACTACGCTTCTAAGTTCCACCATACTTCAGACTTTATAAAAAGCAAGGAAACAAAAACCACCCATAGAAACTATTGCAGGATAATTCCCTGATATGGCCGTTCTGTTATACCTCTGCTATCCGCCTTCCCCACTGGATTTTGTAGCATAGAACAATTTAGGTGGGGAGGGACCTCCGGAGGTCCCTAGCTGTACCTGCTGCTCAAAGCAGAGCCACCAGCAGGGTCGGACTTTATCCAGCGGGTCTTGAAAGAATCCCAAGGATGGAGAACGCACAACCTCTCCGGGTGACCTGTGTCACTGCTGGGCTGCCTTTTGGGTGAAAAAGTATTATATCTGCCCAGCCCGCAGCGCTGCGAGGGGCTCTTCCTTGGCTGGTGCCGGGCTCTGTGTCTGTCCTTGTTGAATTTAGTGAAGGGTTCCCGTCACCCCGTTCCTGCAGCCCCTCCAGGTCCCCCTGAGTGTCAGCCCTGCCCTCCGGTGAGTGTATCGCCTGGTTCACGCTGTTTGGCATCATCTGTAAACTTGACGAGAGAGCGCTCTGTCTCCTTCTCCAGGTCACTGATGAAGTTGTTAAAATAGGAGAGGACCCAGGACAAGCCTGGCTCTGTGTAGAGTACAACCCCTTAACTACTACCTTCTGGTCCCAGCCATCCAGACAACTTGTTACCCATTGAGTTAGAATAGAATCGTTAAGTTTGGAAAAGACCTCCAAGATCATCAAAAGTCCGACTGTCAACCCAACACCACCATGCCCACCAAACCATGTCCTGATGTGCCTTGTCTACGTGGATTTTGAACACCTCCAGGGATGGTGACTCCACCACCTCCCTGGGCAGCCTGTTCCAATGCCTGACAAACCCTTTAGTAATGAAATTTTTCATTATATCCAATCTAAACTTCCCTGGCGCAACTTGAGGCCATTTCCTCTCATCCTATTGCTTATTACTTGATAGAAGAGACCAGCACCCACCTCATTACAATCTCCCTTCAGGTAGTTGTAGAGAGCGATAAGGTCTCCCCTCAGCCTCCTTTTCTCCAGACCGAACAACCCCAGTTCCATCAGCCGCTCCTCACAAGACTTGTGCTCCAGACCCTTCACCAGCTTCGTTGTACACTATAATTTGTTTACATTTCTTTTGTTAAGATTGTATTCATTAAATTGTATTCACTGCAGTGTTTAGGATCTCTACTATTCTTTGAAAGGAAAGCTGTTCACTCACCTGCCAGATGTAAGGAACACCCAAGTTGCCCATATCGATTCCAACGGTCAGGGGAAATCCAGAACCAGGCTTTACGCAATGTTTAAATCATACAACCATTTTGGAGAGGAATCATTTTGGAGAAGAACTCTGCCACAATTTAAAACTAGAGTTTATTAGATGCAATATCTGCTATATTAAAAAAAACCTAATTAACCTCTCCTTGTATAAGTTAGTATATAAATAAGGAAACTGTAATAGCACAGTAGGGGTGTTTTAATGTCACATGAAGCTGTACAGCAATTATTTTGTGTACCATGACTAACTCTTGAAAAATCTTAAGAATATTAATTGGATGATGCTACCATTGTTGAAATCATATTTCTAAGTATAGTTTTGTGACTTCCTATTAAAGGAAGTAGGTATATTGCTATCTAGGCTGACAATTCAAGTTATTCATAGGAGGAGTTTCTCACCCCATGCTTCATGGACCACCAACAGTCAATAAGACATCAAATAATGATCTAAAATTCCCTCCCTCCTCCTCCTCAATGCCCCAAGCAAGTAAATAAACTTACAAAACAGGAGAAAGTAAAATACAAAAGCACATTTTAAAAGTAGCTGAAATTTTAATCACTTGCAAATAGAAAATTTTATTTGGTCAACATCCCCAAAAGCTCTAGCTTTTTTTTTGTTTTCCAGAAAGTTTTATATTCTCATTTAAAAAAAGTTGGGAACATGGATCTGTGAAAAAATAGCTTGTACAAATACAGTATGATGATGGCAGAAGTACAGTGCCACTAATTCTTTAAAAGACCCACAACTACGTTGTATGTATTTATACCAGAGAAAAAACAGGGTATAAAGAAACTCAATAAAGAGCATAAACTGGAGATGTTTGGGGGGTGGTGTTTGATTTTTTTTTTTTTAATTGGCTTCCTATTTATGCCACAATAATTAAATTAAGACCTGTAATTTACTTTGGCATTTTTTTTCTCTCTTTAGAAAAATGAGAGGTATGTCAGAAGTTGCATCTACCCCTGAGGAGCAAAGTTTTTCTCACTCTCAAATTGAAATAATCTAATTTGGAAAATTAAGTCAAAAAAAATCAAGAAAAATGTTATTTTAAAAGTGCACCCCAGTACAGATGCAAAATTCCTCATAGGATCCTGAAAAGCAGTGTGTATGTGTACAAACATGTGCATGCTTATACATACATGTACATACACAGATGTTCTGTTTAAGGATGAGAAAAGTGTTAAACTGAGCAATGACCTAGCAAGGAAGTAGTTTTACACGTATGCAGAAGCAGAAATCTAAGCACATAGGGGAGTAAATTTTTACCTTTAAAATTGCCTAGGAGATCAGACAAAGGTTTTGTGAATTGTACCTTGTATTTCTATGTCTCAGTTCCACCCAAGTCCCCTTCTAGGCCAGCAAAGGTTTTGCAAGTTGCACTCGTGCAGGCAGATTTCACTGGGTCTTTTTGTGGACCTTTGCCTAAGTCTGCTGTGACAAGGGTAAAGAATGAAATTTCAAAGAAAACTCCCACAGACCAAGAGCAAAAACCAGGCAGATGAGCAAGCCGTGCTTCATTAAATAAACTGGGAATCACCCACAGCAACGCCAAATGAAGGCACTCAGTTTTGCCCGACTTCTGAAGTTAGAGAAGATACCTGGGCTATCATGCAAGTGGAAAACTACTTGGAAATTCCCGAGCTAAGACGTTACAGATGAACACTTTCTGAACATTAAAGCACACACAAAAAAATGAGTTTGCTTGTTGCTGCTGTTTTAGATGGACAGAAATTGCACCAGAATAAATCAACCTCTATGCAGTTTTCTTACACAAAAAACTTCTGCATCTGACAAGAAAATAGTCTCAAGAGGCTAAATATTTACAAGGTTAAATTAACAGGCTATACTATTAAAAAAAAGCAGTATCCTATTCTTTCTAGTCCAGTTAAGCACCAAACCAGGGGCTGCTCTGCAAGGCAGTCTGGATCCAAAGACATTCCTTAGCCTGCAATGTTGACTATCAGCGACAACAAATTGAGCAGTATTTACATGATTTGCTTGACTACATCTTTCCTTTCACCGTCCTATCTTCACCCTCCCAAACATCATTTAGTAGGTAAAGCAAGCTTTGCCAGTAAACAGACGAGAAAAATTAGTTGCTTCCAGGGATACATACTTAACCCTATTGTGCGTGTGATGTTACAGCATCAGCCATACAATAATGCTGCTTTCATAACTGCTATGCATTAGCTTCACTCATTGTACAGCATTTTCCAGAGATACAACTGGCCAAAGTTAATTTGTTTAATTTTTTGTTAATTTGTCAAATTTGTTAATTAGTCAATAGTCTGCTCTGAAAAGAGGGAGAAAGCAGGACTAGAACTTGTATTTATTTCTTTTTATTAAGAAGGACAATCTCTCTCGTAACTGAAAGCCAGAAAAAAAGTGTTTCATTCAAAATAATCAGATATACATAATTACATCAGGAAGAAAATTATCAACAACACAATCTCACAAAAATAAAACCCATCCTTCTTACAAAGACATGGGAAGTTAATTTTTAGGAACAGAAGAAGTAGCCATCTTTAATGCATTTGTTTCAACTGATACTTTAGCTCTTTATACCTCATTTTATTCAGGGGAAAAAAAGGCAATCATATGAAAACAACAGCTAGTCAGTTCAAAATCATTAGAGAGAATGTTTTTGCTACCTAACATACACATCAATTCTGCTTTTGAACAATGACTCGGATCACTTACAGACTCCACTTAAGAAAATTAGGAACAACCTCACCATCTCACTTCTCTCTTCCCAAAATGAAAACTTTCATGATTTTTTTTTTTGCCAATGCATACTGATATACCAGTGAAAGGAATAACTAATCTTAAATGTGCATTAATTGGTGGCTACTTCTTTAACAAAAACCAATTAAGACTACTGCATAGCAATAAAGTCCATTTTCTTTAAAGTTTCTTGTATTAGAGCATTAGTTAAATGATGCAAGTATAGTTCTCATATAGCATATGCTTATTCCCAGGCAGGTTTTTCCCTGCAGCCTTTTTTGCTTTATCCAGCCAAGTTGTGTCATGTGTCTTGCCACTCTAATTGTAAAGAAGTCTCTAAATTACCTAAAGTTAGTATTTTCTTTCAGGGCCAACTTAAACTTTTTTCATCTCTCTTTAATCAAAATAAGGGAATTGTGACAAAGTGGGAGGAACCTGATAAAAAAAATATTTTATATTCTTTCCTCCTTTCAAGGAAAAATCCATATAATCTGGACATCCACCACTGGACAAATAGATAAAAGTAGGTTCTGGTGGATAATATAAGGTTGGATGCTTTAATTATTTAACTGCTCTTAGCCACTTTCCTCTGGCTAAATAACCTAGGAAATGGGATATCTAAATTTTATATTTGTAGCACTTCAGCATGTTGTTTGTTGTACCTCAAATAATCCGAATTGAATGGATACTAGGAAGTTTTTCAGTCTTGCACTGAATCCCCTAGACTGTCTCATCACACCATTGTCCTCTTAAGAGAGTTAATTCATCTGCCGCCAACTTACTAGTAGGAATTTGCAGCAGCCAAGTGCCCCGAATAGCACCTATTCTCAGCTGTCAATTAAAACTTGTTCTCTTTAAAGTCAGAGATCCATGGCTGCAGTATTCCCCAAAGCCAGCACTAGGTCACTAGGGTGCTACATAAGGAGATATGTATGATACTTGGGGAAATGAAGCATAATACAGATGTGAGAATGACTGGATAACAAACCCAGTAACTCCACCCAGAGCCATAAGCAAAGCGACTGTCATCAGGGGTACAGTCCTGTTTGGTCCCTGCTCTACCAGTCCTACACCAGGCCGACGGGACGGGACTGACCTACGCAACCGCAGACTATAAAATCCATCTGAGCTCCACGCCACATGGACCTACCTTCTTCAGTTCCACTGCCATGAAAACCCCTGCACCGCCCAGCTGCTACAGAGTAAACGTATCCTGTGACTTGAAGTAAAAGCATGTCCAAATAACTATTTGACAATTTTAGAGATCTCTTAATATGCAAAAGAGCTAACCAAACCCAAGACTCTTCCTTCGTATCTCCAAGCCCCATATATACAGCTAATGGAAACTGCAGTCTGTATTCCATTAGTCATTTTGTTCCAAGATGCACCTCTCAAACTGCACTCATGAATAAACTCTACTATTTCATAAATTAACAGATTCAAGTGTAAGGCGATGCTGAAAACTTGCCAAAACAGGGTCTGCCATACTTCCTGTGACTCAATACATTGTCACAGATTTTCTGGGCAATGGTCAAGTCTTCATCAGTGAAGGGGAAGAAAAAAATAATAATAAAAAAAATCTATATTTAAGACTACTTTGTAAATTTTAAAAAGCTCCAAATGTTTAATGAAAGCAGCAACTACTTCTGAAGAAAAAAACCAGACAGTAAGAGAACATTTTCAAAGCCTGTAATGGACCATTATTCAGTAAAAATACACTAAAATTGACACATAGAATCATAGAATATCTTGAGTTGGAAGGGACCCATAAGGATCATCAAGTCCAACTCCCTGCTCCTCGCAGGAGCATAACTGTACATAACTTTACATAACTGTAAAAGATTTCAGTTTGCTTTTAAATAATCTTAAATTTTTAATTATGACAATAAATATGAATAATCAGTGCAGGGTTAAGAAACTGTGCAGAGCAAGTAGGTACGAAAGCTGTTGCACAATGCATCTGCTGAATCTCCTATGACCCAAGGCTTTGGATTTCAGTTTTTGGCACTGGATTCCAGCAAGTCTTTTGCTTCATTTATTTTTGTTGCCAAGTAAGGTGATCCACCTAAGAAAAAAAAGAAGAAAGGAATACCATTTACACATCAGTATTAAGTACCAAACTACTTCACGTGCATCCCCTTATTACTTTTATTAGCTCCTCCTTCCTAAATAGATCCTTTTCATACAGCTGCTTAAAAAACATGACATTGATATGAAGTAAACTAATTGATAAGGAAACATGAGAAATGTAATCAGAACTGAAATCACTGAACAATAATGCTGAACGTTTTTGTCTCAGAGAGAAGACTGAAATCTGAAATCACTTCATATTGGTGTGATTTAGACTTGCAGTGCAATGCTGCTGCAAATGTATGCAAGGTCAGCTTGTCATCCAAGGCTAACGGCTATTATTACCACTCACCCCCAAAACTAAAAGGTAAAATTTTATATATAATTTTGACAAAGAATCATTAAGTGTGTGCACATGCACACACACCCCCACCAAGTCTCTCCTGTGCTAGACGCCCAGAATTACCAGCCAGAAACCATCACATTAAAGCTATTTAAACATGGTACACCTTCTAACTTCTAGTCCTGAATGCTGTCATTGCTTTACGCTCCATCTAACAATCCGATTACAGTTCAGCAGTCTTTTTGTGTTTGTTTTTTTTACTCTCCCCTTGAGTGCCAACCATCTGCCTACAGTCACCAAAAACAACATTACAAGGTCTATATCAGTAACTTACCACTTACTATAATACACCTGTATTTTTTACATGAAAATGGGATTCCAGCAGTACTGTGCACTGAATAGCCTTTTCCAAGGCATCTGTTCAATCATATTTTTTCATTCATCATTTCATTCATTCTATTCTATTCATCAGAAAAGATAATGATAGAAGAAACACGCAGAGCTAGTTGTAGACATGTGTAAATAAAACCAAAAAGGCAAGGCTTGCTTCAAGACTTCTTTAGGACATTCCTGCAGGAAGCCAAATTATTATAAACTCATTTCATGGTGTAATAAAACAACTGGAAAAAGTAATGGAGTTCTCTTTGTCATGTTTTAGTATTGTCTGAATGTAGCCCTAATAGCTAAGACACACTGGAGGAAAGTGATGCAGGGCAAGAGAACTGCCTACTGGAAAATGAATTTTTTTTTTTTTCTTTTTTTTTTTAAACCAATTGGCTTTTTAGCCAGGAATAGGATTTACTACATTGAGTATTGCTTCTTTCAAAGAGCAGACAAGAGGATCAAACAAACAGTAAAAACTAAAAACTGCAATAAACAATGTATCCCAAGTAATTTTTAAATGTGTGTTGATTTTCGACATGTCTAGAGAGCAGGATCTTAAAGTAAATTCAAATCTGCTGGAAGTGTTTTCACTACATTTACATCCTTAAGTGCTGTATTAATTTTGTAGTCCTCCAATAAGAGAAAATTCAATCTTATGATTGCCTAAGAGTTTGTTTATAATTAGGGCAAGTCCAAAAGGCTTCTCTTCCTCTTTTTCTGTAAACAAATATTCTTTCATGAAATTAGTAACTGATAAATTAACATACAATGTATCAGTATAAAAAACTTTAAAACTGAACTGTAAAGGTTAATAAGCAACCATTTTAGTAGTGCTCACTGGGGATGTTATTATGCAAACTTCTACGTATTTCTTATTTATTTATTCCTAACAATTCTCTTCAACATTTTGGATCTCAGATAACATATGTAACTTTTAAAATCTGTAATTATTGCCCTTTCTTCTATCAACTCCAGCTGGTAAAATATTATTTTAAAATAACATTCTAATGTTGAATATATTTTTAAAAGCACATCTGTGCTACCCACAGCCAGAAGAAATCAAAATACATACACAAGCAAACAAGTGTCTCTGTGATGCCACATGTTCAGGATTACTCCAGGCCCTCGCTCTGCAGCTGAAGACATTACACAACCTTTTTTTTTTTTCTACGGCCATGCCAGAAGAGCTGCAGGGGCAGCACAGAGGCACAAATCCCTTCAACTGGTGTACCTACTGAGAAAATGCTCCATTTTAATAGCACACAGGAGGGCTCACTACATCCATCCAAACCTACACTGTGCCCAGCTGCAGGTGCATTACAGCTGTAAGAGCGGGTCGTTAAAATGTATGATCTTCGTAACTGGAACTGCCTCTTTAGGTCTACTCAACGTCTGCATGGAGATTCACGGTTCTGGCTCACATCTCTAAGTACTGCTTCAATAAACTTAGAAGTTCGTTATCAAAATAATTTTGACCTAATAGGTACTCTAGTGGTTAAGAGGCCTTTCACCATCATAATATATTAGAAATGCAGAAGAGAATTTCTTTTTTATGTCTGTGCAGCTTATACATTATAAAACATGTAAAAAATGAAAGCGTGAAATCGAAAAAGCAGGACAACTTTAGAATTGAACTGAGGGGTGAAGACAGCAAAGAAAAGCATCGACTAAACACTTCCCGTGGCCAGTTATTTTTTTCATTTTCTTAAAATGGGGTGCTGGCAGGGAGCCCTGTAATTCTGTCAAAAAGATATAAAAACCCTCCGATTTCCCCTTTTGACTTCTGAAATACAGTGCAACTCTTCACCATCTGTTATTTTAAAGTAGAAACAGCAATGAACATATGGGCTTTCTTTTTCAACCAGCTGTAGTGTAGTTAAAGTTATAATAATAGCCTTTCTGTAAGATAAATTTACATTAGAAACCTGGCCAGTAAAGCAACAGTGCCCAGCTTTACATTTTTTCCAAGTGAATTCCAGGAAGTCTGAAATTCATCAATGATGTACTTAGTGACTGCAGAACATTCCCCACAGAAAGCTACTTTCATACATGTGACTGGTCCATCTCAGTTCAAAACAGGAATGTCAGTTTAGTGTAGAAATGTTATAGCTAATTTTTTCTTATTTTTGAGTAAGTTTTTTTGAAGTGTGGAAGATTGGTCCCTGAGCTCATAGTTTTAACTGAAGCAGCACAAGTATAGAAAACAACATTACAGGAAGATGGGTAAAACTGTGGTTCATAAAACCTAGTTTATCTGAGAGAAGACACACCGAAGCTCAAGTCTATAAATAAACAACATACATTTGCACTCAGTGCAGTTATTTACACAATCACTAAACTTAAAGGATCTCATTTAAGCCTCTTCCTTTCCGGATCTAGTTAAGAAAAGTAATAATTATTTACCTTTATCAGGATGATTCAAAATCATGATTCTTCTATGGGCTGTTCTGATTTTGGCCTTGCCCGCAGATGGACTGCAAAAATAAATTGAAGTGCTTACCATAAATGCCACTGCACTCAGACTATAAATTAACAGTTTATACTGGCTTCACAAATAATTAAAACTTGAGATTTTCACCATCTTGTGGACAAAACATAAAACTGCATCTCTGAGGAAGTAACAATAACAAAGGCACATAAGACACACTGAGAAGGACATTTTTAAAAAGCCTGTGTATTTGACACATGCAAATATCTTACAGGTTCTTTTTAAAACGCGATACATCCAATCATTTAAAATAAACAATTCTGGAAAAAAAAAAAAGGAAAAAAGATCAGCAGCTCTAGGGTGTATCTCGCTGGTTTTTCTTATCATTAAATGCAGAAAACACATTTTTTCCTGCTTGAAAATCAGTATTTATATGACCACTGACAAAACAACAAATATTTAATATTATCACATTTTGTTCTACTGTAAATATTTTTATAGCTGCTATAAATAATTCTTCCTTCTGCTGGGGCCTGAAAAAAAACCCCTGTATTTGTTATTTTTGCAAAGCTGTTCAATGTGTTACATTCAGGCACATGCTGATTTACAAGTGCTACATAATGTTGTTTCTTTCAATGACAGACACATAAAATATGTACTTGGCCTAAATTAAATATGTACCTTACCAGACAAATAACCACTTATGGATGCAATATGCCAACACGGTAAGGCTATCGTATGCGAAAGGACAGTTTGAATGGTTTAGTTTTTCATAATTTGTTAGCATGCAGAAATGAAGCAGTGTTTTCCACTTCAGGTGATTTCTTAATCAGTGATGATTCAATTAATTAATCTTTTTGTAGATACAGTTTGAATGCAAGGTATCAGCCTAACTACATTCCCAAGGTAAACAACCTCTGATTATTATTCTGTCACAGGGAAATTAGGGTATGTTGCAAAAACAGTTCATAGAACTGCATAAGAAAAGAATACTTCAATGGAAGAGAAAGTAACCCAGAAAGTAAGAATTAAACAGAAGGTGAAAGGCCTTGATCTATATAAATACAAAAAAGAAATTATTGGTTATCAAACTGCTAAAAATAACAATCATATATATTTTGATTTGTAAAGCTGTTGCTTAATAATAAAAAAGAAAGTTGATATACTACATTTAGAAACTCAGATGTCCCAAGCGTAACTGTGGAAAAGCTGCAGTCGCATATCATGGAAAATCATGCAGTTCTGCTCCAAGAAGCAACTGTGAAAATGGTGTTTTACATCAAATCTGCTTAGTTTATGAGAGATTGCTTATCCCACAGTCAGATTGGTCTCTAAAGATTCTTAATCACTATCAAAAAAAGCCCTTAACGTCAAAACCACATTTCCGTTTAACTGGTACAGTGTCACAACCTGAGTCACACCAACATCACCCTGCCTTCTCACATCACCAACCGGCTGAGAAGTCCATCACCTTGGTGGGAACAGGCGATATGCTGGAGGGCAGGGCTGACACTCAGGGGGACCTGGAGGGGCTGCAGGAACGGGGTGACGGGAACCCTTCACTAAATTCAACAAGGACAGACGCAGAGCCCGGCACCAGCCAAGGAAAAGCCCCTCGCAGCTCTGCGGGCTGGGCAGATATAATACTTTTTCACCCAAAAGGCAGCCCAGCACTGACACAGGTCACCCGGAGAGGTTGTGCATTCTCCATCCTTGGGATTCTTTCAAGACCTGCTGGATAAAGTCCAACCCCACTGGTGGCTCTGCTTTGAGCAGCAGGTACAGCTAGGGACCTCCGGAGGTCCCTCCTCACTTGAGTGGTCGTATGATCGTATGATATACCTTTGCAGTAAGCTCTGTTTAAAAAATAAACTAAACTAACTAAACCAAAAGAAAATAAAAAACCAAAATAAAATAAACAAAAAACAATCCCAAAGTCACGATCATTAAACCTTAAATATGTTTGTATTTGTACCCTTATACAACATACTGTATGTTTTTTAATGTAATAGACTAATTTTTTTGTTATGTCATTCATGTTTTAAGAATAATGATTTAAACATTCTTAACTAATGCATATGTATATATTGTGTACATTAACAAACAATTAAGTATTTTCTGTGGAAGGAAAAAGTATGCATCTTGTTTCATGAGGAATTGGTACAATACAGAGAATTTTATTCATTTTTATCTAGAATTTTAACTTACGGTTTTCAGACTTATTTTCTAACTTCAGAAGTTCAGCTTTAGGGATTTGATAGCTGCAAACCATTATACTTAGGACAGCTGTATTTTGCTAGCACCTATTTTGTCTCATGTTTGGAAAACACTCCTGACATTTTCACCTCCTGTGTCATCTCAAACATTCCCCCATCTCTTCCATGAGCAGTTTCTTCTACAGAGTACATAGCTGTAAATATTATTGCTATGTTTATACTGAATTTCATTAATCAGTGCTGCTTCATAACAACTAATGCAAGAACATTAAAACTTAAAATTAGTCAGCATTTCCAATACAGTACTTTGTAGTTTCGGATACCTTTTACATAGTTTTAATATAAACAATGCACATGCATGTTTCTACCAAAACCCCTGCAACCTTACAAGATGCTTATTAGAGAATAATATTTAGAATGTGTAATGGGCCAATATATTTGAAAATTAAAAGCTATCATTAAATACTCACCTTTATCATGGCTTATATTTATTAGTTACGCTGCCCATGCATACTCAGCACTTGAAATAACAAATAAAGTCTTTGCCTCAAAATTTAACATGACTTGGAAGTGATGACACAGACGACAAGTGTCACAATAAGATCAGGGCCTAGACAGGTCTAGTTTGTGCATACCCTGGCATCTTCCATAACACTTTAAAACTCACTTGCCTTTTTTTTTTGTGGTGACATTTTTATATATATGTGTGTGTGTATATATATATATACACACACACACACACATATATATATATAAAAAACCACAGTAAGCAGCGAGTTCAAACTGGTCTACAAAAGTGTGTTTAAACAATGTAAAAATTTCCTATAGAGATGTTAGCCATGCTTCTACACAATTAAAGGCTCAAACCTTTAAACACTAAGAAGAACTCTCCTCAAATCTGATTAAGTCTTCATATTTGCAAGACTCGGTCCAAATGCAACAAGCAGTGTCATTGTTCCCAGTGAAGACTCAAGCAATTAGAATTAAAAATTAAAGGGGACTGATTTCAGATGTGATGAAACTTCAGACATGCACATGAGCAGTGCTCAGGCTAGGCATTACCACTGCAAACACACTTTAATGAGCTGCCATGTGCTACTCTGGAATATCACTGAATTTGCCCTTATAAAGTAAAAATGTTAAGACATTATCAAACCTAAAGGCCAAAGGAAATATTTCTGAATAGCACTCTATAAATCTCTTCTTCAGTGTGCAAGCATGAAATATTCCAAAAAAATGTAATGTTTTATTTTACAATTTTTTAAAATTAATGCTAAATCTGCATAATATCCATTATGTTAGAAGTAAACACAAATAGCACACCGAACAGGATTTTTTAAGTCCCAGTTTTCACCATGTGAAATAATTTCTTCTGGGGATAATTAAAACCATCCTCCTTATCTTTTTTTTTTTTACCCTTAAAATTCATAACTGATCTAAGCCATAAATAAGAAATCTACTACCTAAGGTTAGATCTGCTCCTTTCATCTGGAAAGCCCTCAAACTCACTGCCTGCTTTACAGAAAACACTAAGGTGTGTGCTATCATTGGCCATCCAAATGCTTTTGAAAAAATCCACTGAATACTCAGCCTGGAAACTATTTCCCATACCTACTCTAAATGACAAGTCTCTCCAAGTATTTTTGTTTGGAATATGCTGCAACTTTTGAAATCCAAACAAATCAGAGTGGAGAAAGAAGAAAAATAATATTACTGACTTACGAAAAAAATGAGCAAAATTGATTTGTTTTCCTCATTTATTAATGTAATCTACAATATTACTTATCTCAAGGGGTTTTTTGGAGACCAGGCCATGTGATCACACTAATTAGCACAGTATGTCCTATTCTGATTATTTCTAGAGCATCAATTCTCCACTGCAATACGTTACCATGCCTTCAAGCCAAACACAAGTCGCATGTTTTATTAGCATTTTATTGTTTGCTTTTTAGCTTAAGCAGAATATTAGAATGGTTTATAAGCCATTAGAAGTCTTTAAAAAAAACCCTACGATTTTGGCAAGAATATTCCACATTCTCACAACATGCATTTTCTTCATGCAATACTTACCAAACAAAAACATATTAATGCAACACACCTACCTTACACCTAAAATAAGACTAGCTTCTTGCCTACTCATTTTCTGTTCAAATCCTCCTTTATAGTACGGTGAAAGACTCTAAAAAGAAGAAAGGGAAAACAAGCAATAATTAGTTTCATGTACAAGGTGCCAGGACCTAAATCGTATTTATATGACCTCATTCAGAGCATTACATTCATCTATAATTTATTTCGAAGGCATGGAATGACTACAAACCAGATAATATGAAAGGACTTCTCCTGAATGTTAACACATACAAAAAACGACTTAAAAATAACTCTCTGTGTTTTTATAGTCTTCTACTGCTAATAGGAGATATTAATAGCTACAACCATTAAAATCCTTCCTTCAGGCAAAAGAGTCCAGAATGAAAGCACATACTAACATAGAGTGGTACAGTGCGTGTGTTGGGGAGGGCAGGGGAGGGAAAGGGGGAAACTTGTTTAGAACGGCTTTGGTACCACCGCAATGGAAAATGGCAAAAGTCACAATGCTTTGGCATCCAAGGAATTATGGACAATCACGCTGAAGTCCAGATATTTCTACAAAGAAAGTAGGTAAAAACAACAATAAAAGGATAAGAACAGATAAATATAATATGCTGATGAAGAGTCAGTATGTTTTTTCACATGAAGGAATGTTACTTTAGAAAAAATACATCACGAGTCCTTTGAAGGAACCCTGAAAAATAAACAAAAAGAAACAAACAAACAAACAGGCTTAGGTAAAAGCCACAACCTCTATTTCAGGAAATCACTGAGCTGGAGAATACTGAAAAGTAGCAGAGTATATGGGGAAATCCTATCCAACTTTTGCCTTTACTTCCTTCCCTATACACTGATGACAATTAGATACAGGAAATGGGGTTAGTTTTTTTAAACTCACTGGCATGTGAGACTTTAGCTACTGTTTTAAGAAGAGGAGGAAAAACATGAGTGGGGAAAGAACATTAAAAAGAAGGAGATGGAGATGAGAGTAAATAATTACAACAGTTAATTGTCATAGGGAATGGGTTGAAAGTATACTTGTCAACCATAAATATATTTTGAATTATAAAAAAAAAAAAAAAAAAAAAGAGTTATTGAACCACCACTGATAGTCAGCAGTGATCTCATCAATGCTTCTATAAGAATTAGGGACTAGCTCATTGCTACACAAATAATAGTCTAAGCTGCACAAGTCCCAGAGGAAGCAGATGTAGCTCTGAGACAGCCTGCCTTTGGGAACTGGCACACAGAAATCACTCAACAAGACTTAAGTTTTTTTCCTCAATGCAAAACCTATCAACTGGGGAAAAATAAGCTGCTTTTGTTGCTATCAAAGGGAAGTCCTGCCTGAGAGCTGAGATTATTTTTAAGTGTCCCTTTTACCCCCAAGTAAAAATGTGCCTGGCCCTTAATAAAACACTTTTCTCACTAAACATATCCATTCATATTCAGTGAGAATGTTGCCTTATGTTTACACAAACTCTCTCTTCTGTAATTTCAAAAGCATTAAAGCATGTTAAAGGTTCTGTCTACGGCATCTAAGCAAAGCCTTTAATTAAGCTTAGGAGCAACATTCACCCAAGAGCATGGTTCAGAAATACTTCACCTATTGCTACCATGAAGCCACAGAAAAGACCTCTTGGTGTACTGCTATGATCTGAAACTAATTTTATCTTCCTTCTTCCCACCCCAAACCATACACGAAATAACGACTACTGTAATACTACAGGTATCAAAGCTGAAGCAACTGTGGACATGTCATGCCTACAAGAAAAATCTGTCAAGAAACCGCTTCTACAGGTAGAGGGTAACACAAAACAGGTCTGTAATAGCACACACTGACATTACAGGTTAGAGTATGTAACAGTAAGGGAACACATAGGGCTTCTCCAGTCCTTTGAGACGAAATGATGCTAATGATTTAATGGCCACCAGATAACACCCTTGAGAAGGCAGAACCGCACAGAAATTTGCAACTATGCTGAACAATTAGTACAGCCAGGAGACAAAAGCACAATTTAATGTCCTCTGAAAGATTTTGCAGAACTTCTCCCAAAGCAGCTTAGGTGCAGATGGGTTTCTGAAAAGGTTAATTCTTCTCTGCCCTTCAACTCTGGCATACAACTCTATTAGAGGAGGACATTGGTTCACTATGCATGTAGAGAAGAGCAATATTTGAATTATCTCTAACACTGCTTGTCTCTGTTCTTGGTAGATTTCATCTAAAATACTATTTTAAATATGAGAATAGGGAGGGATGGCTATAGGCTTAAATTCAGAAATACTTCTTCATGTTTTTAAAGTCTACTTCCTTGACACTGTTCTAACCTCAGGAAGCCTTGATTCAGTTCACTTCTAAGAGGAATAAAAACAAAATTACGTTGTCTGTATCCTTTGGCACATAAACAAAAACAGTTTGTTGAAATGGTCATCAAGAAAAAACATTTTCATTTCATAAGTGAAGCACGTAGCAAGAATAATCAATTCTTAAATTAAAATCTTGATCCTAAACAGAACTTAAAGCAAAAGGAAATTAGACATAAAAGCCATTTTTTCCGTTTGGTTAGAATAAGGGGAAGAAACATTGAGTCTTCATTTTAAGAAGCATCTTGGCAAATTTCTAGTTCCCTAATGAAACAACTTTTGCATGCTATTCAAATTAAAGCCTTTATTTTCCTTGTTGTAAATTCTAAGTAATGGCTACAATGAAATGAAACAATACTCTAGATATTTTTCTGTTTCCTCAATGAGCGGGCAGTTCCAGACATTTATTAACCCCAGCTATTGCAAACAAATTCTGTACTGGAAAAATCATCAAAATGAACTCTCCATTTCTTCGTACTATCTGGGGTGAGAGGACGGCTACGACTTAATTTACTTCATTTCCTTGTATGTTGTTACCATTTAGCAACTTATGTAAGCAAATTCTGCTTCCTGAACAAATGTTATTAATAGGTTTGGGAAGGGGAGGGGACGGGACATGGGACAGAAAATGGCTGGACTTGCTCTGCAAATGTCTATTCACTCTTGCAAATTTTCACAAAAGCAGTCAGCTAAGAAAATCTAATCCATTTGGACCGTGACATCTTCAAGATACTTATCCTAGCGTAGCACAGGGAAAGCATAATCACTGTTTCCATGCCAGGTAAGAGATTCAAAACCCCATAACTGAGACCATCCATCATATTAAATGAAGTAGTGAATTTTTCAGAAAACTCTGTGTTGTTCCACCACCAATACAGTCCTCCATTGAAAAGGTAGCAAACACTAAAAGGAAAAAAAAAAACCACAAAAACCCAAACTACAATAACAAACTATTTAGATGCTGTGTTATATTACAACCTACAGTTTGCCAAGATCAACTTTAACTTCCTTAACTTCAGTTAGAAAAAAAAAATTCTAAAATGGACTGCAAATTTCATTATTCTCTGGAAACTTTATTTTCCATGAAGGACACAAGAGATGGTTGCTACTCTTACCTCTCAATTCAGAACTCTATAAGTCTGAGCAGAATCAGATCCAATAAGGGAAACACAGTACAAAAATCTCTAATGAAGTGCTACAGAAGACACCCTTTTCTTCTGGAACACAGAATTTTCAGGATTGTGGGATCTGAGCATTTTAACAGTTCATTTTGCCTAGAATTGTTTTTCCTATCTTTAATATCTGCTGTCTATCTTTTAACCTTCAATACCACTGATTCAGCAAAGAAAGGTAATGAATGCTATTGAAATACTTCCTTTTTTTTTATTTCGCATTTTAAGGAAATATTAACATGATAAATAACAGCATTAAGGTCTGAGGAAGGAAAGCCAAATGACTACTTAGTGCTATGCACCTTCTACTGGCAACAGATTCTTGTCACTACACACAGGAACAAAACAGTGTCACTGGCATTCGTGACACCAGTAACAAAACTAGGCTCAAACTAAAAAAGCGTTTCTCTAGAAACAAGCATTATGACTTGTCACAGAGTGGAAATGACAGTGTTTCCTCCTATGTCTTTCTCCACTGAAAAAAAGATGGTAGAAAACTTCAGGACTAAATTACAGCAGCATTTACACTTCATATTTAAGAATATGTATTTAACTGCTGTAAGTTAAAGTTAAATGAGAGGTAGAAATTCAGAATAAAACACAACACTTTTACTTGCCTTTACTTACTATTTTTGACTAAAAGATGAGTGCAGTTGTTGACTGTACATGGTATTTATTTAGATAAGTAAACAGACAGCATCAAATACTCAAGATAGAGCAGGCAAGCATTTTAAATGATCACTTCATAATTGCTCAACTTGACCTTACCCAAGTCATTTATTAGTGAGCAGGAAGAAAGGGTAAACAGCATCTGGATTACCTTGTGCGACTGCAACCAACATGAACCATGACTTCTATTGCAAATGGAGGTGGGGAAGAATTGCAAATGGGGGGAGGAAGAGTAGGGGCTTACAGAGAAAACAAGCTAGTTTCCAAATAGGCAGCTGTTTCACAGTCTCTCAAAAAAAGGAGGTAATGAGGGACAGGGTTTGATGATAGAAAGCTAGAGTAACCACTAAAAATTATAGTGATCAAGTTAGGTGCCTCCAAACACCATAGGAAACCAGCAAAGTAACGCTAAGCCTAGACACTGTCACATGAGATGCTTCTTCCAGTAAGCATAGGTAGAAATACTAACTGCTTGATTTCCTTTGTCCTTAGAGGGCAATATACTGTAAAGAAATGTGATGAAAGCGCTAATCCACAGATTATACTCAGCAGCTTCAAATTCCCCAAACAAAATCATGTAAAGCCACTAAAATACGAAGCTTGGACAATAAGCACTGACATAGGATCTCTGTACCCAATATTTCCTCTATTGTTTTAAAGAAAAATTACAAATAGGAAATAATTGATTGTTAAGGGGAGAAGAAGAAAAAACTTGGAAAAAAATACAATCCAAGAAAGTAGCAGCTGTAGAGTAGTAAAGAACAAATAATCTTGGCTAAGAATTACAAAAGGGTCTTAAATTTGGATTATGATTGTAGAAGAAAAATATTACCACCACCCTCACAAATGTAAAGCTGACAAATACATACTGTTAATGGCAAACAGGAAGAAAGAGTTTTTACTGTATTCATCAGATCTCATCTTACACTGAACACTTGTATTTTCAAGTTCAGAACAGAACAGCAGAAGAGAGATACTCCGCTGCAAATCAACATACAATTCTGGGCTGTAAGGCAGGATGTGAAGGCAGACAGAGGATGCAGCTCCAGGGACTAGGAACACTGAGAATGCAGAAGCTCCTGGGTTGTTCTTTATGGTTGTTCATGAATTCTGCAGGACTCTGAAAGTCACTGTGGTAATAATGAGATAGACCTGTAATGAGCTTGGCTCAGCCAGTATACCAGCACTGAGGAGTACAGTTTCCTAGAACAGACAACTCTCTGTGCAGTAGCATGTCATATTTCAATATGTTAAAGAGTCACTGCCTGCTTTCTTATGTGAACATGTCTGAATTTAGATTCTCCAGCCTATATCTACAAATGGCTAGAAGAAGAAACGCTGGAGTAAAACTGCTGGGGAAGGAGGGTAAAGATTGAAGCACTCCCTGCTCTGAAGCCACATGTCCTTATTGCTAGACACTTCTAGCAAGCCTGCAAGTCAGACTGTATCTGTATCATGTGAAAGCAATTTAATTCACAGTACCTACAGTCCCCTCTGCTGTTTTGCCAGGCAATTTGGGAATCTCTCAAAAAATTACTTTGAAAAGGGAAAAAAAAAAAAGAAATTAGTGTTGGTCTCGCAACAGCAATGCAATAGCAGGACAGAGAAAAAAACTGATCCAGAAGCACCATTTCTGGCTGATACACTTCGCAATTAAGAACAAGTGTGGACCTGTCCCAAAAGGACAGCCCATGTTTCGAGTTTTGCCTCCCCAGGAAACTTGCATTGAACAAGCTTGCTCCTTCAGAACAGGAACACAAAGTACAGATGGCAAATGAATTTGGACCCTAGTGTCTGTCTATATACTGTAGACTGGCTCCGGGTTGCAACCAACCTCACATTAATAGGTACAATATTAATGATCACTTTTTTTAAAAAAAAAACAAACAACAACACCTACCTTTAATATATTTTTGGGGAAATAATAATCTGCAGCAACTACTCCCTCAAACCCCTCACCCATCAGCATCAAGAGGGGAATTGTATTCCTTCCACTGTGGATAAGTATTCACAGACTATGGACTCTGGAAGAATACACTGCCACAAGCAGATATCTACCTCATTGGGAGTTACTTTAATCAAACAGGAATGGAACATATTTACTTATTTACCAGAGGACAGTATAGCCACTGAAGCAAAAAGTAAATGCTCTCAAATATTCCCTGCATATGCTCCTCTCGCAACACTCTCTCTTGATTTTTTACCTCATTATTATATTTTTAAATATGTACAGCAAAACAAAGAACAAAAAATTGGTTAAAAGTTCAAATTAGCTGGGGAAGAGAAAAAAAAGACAACTCATACTTGAACAAGAAAACAAGCTCCCCCATCTCTATGGCAACCTTTCCTAGAAGTTTATCAATTTTTCCTTCTTGACTTTTAACACTGTATCTGAAAAAAAAAAAATGACTGGTTTTTTTTCATTTTTAGCTTCTTGAAATGAAACTGCATGTCATCACTTTGCAATCTCTAGGAATTAGCTATTTTCTCACAGCACACTTCAACAATATTACACAGTTACTAGCAAAGAGTTCTGAAACATCGAACATTACACCAGGAAAATCAGAACTGTTTATCAAACTCAGAAACATCTTTTGATATCACTTCATCCACAGGGATTTAAAATATACTAGATAATACGCCAGAACATACACAGTACAGACCACCCCTATCCTGGGAGGGGGGAATCTAAGTGGCACTTACCATATTTAACATAAAACGTCTCCTTTCTAAATACTTGAAATACAAAATCATAAATTTAGCATAAAGTAACCTCTAAACTTACAGAAGTTAAAATCCTCTTTGCTGTCTCTGTCATTGCCTGCTCCAACGGTTTCCAAAGGTGGAAAGCATAACGACCTGAAAAAGATTGAAGTTAAATGACATTATAACCACCATTTACTAAAATGAAAAAAAAAAGTCTCCAACTTATGTCCACCAGCTTACAGCAGAAAGAATTTATTTTTTTTTAAATCAAATCAAAATCCTTCCTTGTTAATCTTTTTGTCTCATTTATTTGCTGTACAGCACCGTTGCACTTTACTCTTTTCAAAGAGTTTTCGGATCCTGCTGTTTTTGGTTCCTGCCCAGCCAAAGTCCCACGGTAAACTTGCTATGGTTTACATTTTTCAACCTTTGTACTATTGGGAGAAGGAGGGGAAGAAGTTTAATATACTTAATCTAAAAACCTAGTCATGGACTGCAAAGATCCATTGTGTTTGCTTACAAAAGAAATAGATTTAAATGCATTTCAGTATGATGAATGAAGATATCTGCATTGTGAACTTTAAGGAAAAGGGCAGTATGAAACATTAGCTTTGGATATACATTATTTATTAAATACTGTTCAAAGGTTATATCTTCAAAAAAAGAAATCTATGTACTACACTTTCTTGCTGTGATGTTGTATGCTTAATCACACATTTTGTAAGTACTGCATTTTTTATTTTGTTACACAGAGAGGATCTTCTGGGATTCAGAGCCATTCAACTCCCCACCGGCAGTGAACGTCTATAGCTAGGAAAGGCTAGAGGGAACTCTATTAGACTGCATTCTCAGAAGTACAAAGCAGGTCTATCAACTTCAGAATCAAGATCTGTGCCATGTTAATGGAGGATTTTCCCTGTAAGTCCCCTCTCCCCAATTACTGTCTTGATTAACTATTCATTAGTAATGTAACTGACTATTATACACAATGGAAAAACTTTTTATGAAATGGGGCTTTGCTTCATTCAAATAGCATCTTGCTTTCATTCTTAAAATACGCGACGTGTCCATAGGTTTAGTCATCTAAGCCTGTGCCTATGTTAACACAGAAGTTAAAAGCACTGTTAAGAGTATTGCTGCTGAAATGCTGTGATGTACAAATACATTACCTCACCTTCTTCTTAATGTTTTCTGTTACCACTTCTTTGCGAGCTGCCATTAATTCTGCATCTCAACCAGCAGAAGAAATTCTAAGAGCATTCCTCTTCTGCTTCCACACAAACACATAGATAAACCAACTGCTTAATGGTGTACATAATCAAAGATCTTGTCTTTCCTTCCCCTAATCAAAAAACCAACACAGCTGTACCCAGCAAACACCTGCCGAAGTTTGGTGCAACTTGTTCATCTATTGCATCTATTCTTGGTGTATGCACTTGCACGTAGCTGACCATGGTTGCTTTTATATGCTGAAAATAATGGAAATTGATCTGTGTATTTCCAAACCAGAATAGACCAGAATTATCCAGTGTGAGTAACCAAGAGTATAAATCATGTTACGCCCATGCTCTGTGTTCAGACCAGAAGCTATTTTTCAGAAGAACACACAGTCCAGATGCAAAGAGTTCAGGTAACAAACAATGTACTATGGGAACAGTTTAGTATGATAAATTATTGTAGCCACTAAAACCTTCTATTTTTCTGTTTGAATTTGTCAAGCATCACCTTCACATCACAAGATCCTGCTGCACTCTTCTGTACTGAGCAGCCTCCACCTTGAAATATGCTATTAAATAAACAAAGTAAACTTTTCACATTACATTTTGCAGACAAAAAGCAGATGGAACCTTTTAGCTGCTGCACATAAAATTAGTTTCTGCAGCTGTGGCTTTTCAAAAAGAATTTTGGAAAATCTGTCAAGGATTTTGAAGGGAAAGGAACTATAACTGGACACAATTCTCCATAGCACTCTCAAGTGACCTTTCCACTTTCCACTATTTATATTCATAAAAACTTCATTAAGCCTTTTGGAAACAGCAGCTTTCAAGTGACAGTTCCACACTCGGCATGTAATTTAGCTTACCTGCAAATGCAACAGTTGCAACACCAAGTCCAACCGCTATCATAGTTCTGGCCTAAAGCAGAAAAACAGGAATCAGAATAAAGTGCAGATCTAATTTGAAATATACGCACCTTTAACAGCAAGTATTTCTGATGTCTGACATGAACATTTCATATATAATTTACAAGAAACATAAAGGTAAGTTCTGTGTTCCACAGGCTACGTTAGATTTTATAGTTCAGTCCCATTAATCCATGCCAACGCATCAGGATTAACTCGGAACTACCCAGTAGCAAATCATCAGACAAACACTGACAAAGCAGCTCACAGTATGTAGTGATAAGAACACAAGGTAGACAACTATTGGGGATTACTTGAAATTATTTGTGTAGACTAGTTCAACACAGTACATAACAGAAAGTATCAGTTTATTACAAACAACATGAAGAGCTAAAAAAATAAATATTGTTTTGCAAAGTCCTTCACTAGGAAATCTCATGGTGACATTACTTGAAAACGGTACTTGAGCATTGACTTAAAGACTACGTCCACAAATGTATATTAGTGTCTTCCACCTTTCATGCTTTGACTCACAGAAGCCCCAATAAAGACATGAAGCCCAGTACCCTCTTTTCACTACTTAGTGTCAATCACTGGCTTGACTATCTTATAGCACAAATATTGTAAATAGGCAGACTTCTGACAGATTTCAGACAGCATTCATTATCAGCTAAAGTTCGCTTTAAGTCTAACTGGGCTCTTGGAACCAAACCCACAAAAAAGACTTGAATATCTGATTTAGACAATAACTCCTACCTTATACTAACTCAAAACCCCCAGACTAGGTGTACGTATTTTCCTACACAGTGTTTGAAGAAAGTCAGACATCTCAAGAAGGATAATAAGAAGTATCTCCGTGTTGAACAAGAAGCTGCTGAAAGATACGTAATAAACCTTAAAGAAGGGACTGACTTCTCACACGTTTGCAGAATTCAAGAAGGGTAATGAGCATTGCAAGTTGGGGACATCTCTCCATTTCTGAAAAGCCTACATGTAATCTCTGAAACAAATGAAATAAAGTCATCTGTGGCACCACCTGCCATATCATATGATAGTTCAATAATGCCCTCAACTTTCCCCCAGGAAACATGAGGAATCAGATTAGGCCTGTTTAGTTTGAATTCAAAACATAATGACAGTGAAAACACTTTTATCACCAGACTGTCTCTTTATATGTATGACTGACTTCTGCATCTATCCAATAACCGGTTTATGCATTTTCTACCAACAAGCCTGACAGCAGGACTTAAAGCCCAAATTTCAATTTGAGTACCCTAATAACTGGATTTGGAGCCAAGTTGCCTTTGCTATTAAGATTCCTGGGGCTAAAATTCAGTCTTTGATTGTACCCAATCTCATTTCTAGACAGAGAGGGAGTAGGGGAAGAGTTAGGAAATACTGGTTTTAAAGCCTTCTAGAGCTGGTTTAGTAGGGGCTAGGATGCAGGTCGACACTTTTCCCAGCAAACGGGCAGCTGTGCAAGATGTAGGCACTGCCATCATGCCCAGTGGCTCCTACGGCTTCGGCTCTGAAGGCAAGTGGCTGTGATTGCTGCCTCTAGTATTGAACTCAGTACGGAAAAAGCGGTAGCCTGCTCTGAGCTCATTTAGAAGAAGCTGTATTCCTCTATCTAGCTTTTGGACCCTATGCATTTTAACCAAGTACCTACCTCCCACCTACCCAAATGGGGCTATTCTAGTTGTTTGCATAACATAATACTGCAATTGCCCAGAGGTTTATAGTAGAACAAAAGAGACTCACTAAACACACTGAAAGCGGAGCTCCAAAGTTAAGACTGGGGGAGTTTTGGCCTTAAAAATCTGCCTGTCTATCCCATTTTAGTAACCTAACTCTTCCATTTCAGTGTAGTCTTCAGTCTCGATATTAGCATTCATTTCTGAATGTAAAAATAACGTAGTAGTTTTATGTCTGTTGTTCCTTTCAGTTCCACGAAATTTCCCCTCATCTTTAGACCATGAAAAAATATAAGTATGTTACCTTAAATGGTAGAAGATATAAAATAGTGAAGCATACAGTTCATCTCCTCACTAAACTAAAACTCTTTTCATTTCTTCTCACAAATCGTTTTTCACAGGCTCTCAATATTCAAACCTTCTAAAAGGTTCCTCCAGTTCCTCTGTTTAGACACTAACCAGAAACAGCCACAACATTTCGGAAAATATCATAACCCTACAGAAATTCTGTATTATTGTGTTCAGTGGTTTGTGACCATGGATTTATATTCAAGAGACTTTACTTGACTTGTTCAGAGTGACAGCGAGAATCTTTTACTAAGTAAATTAAGAGCTCAACAATGGGTGAAATACATCACACTGGCAAAAAAAATAAAATTTAGTAGCTTGTGCTTATCTAAATAAGTTATACTTGTTTTGCCACCAAAAAGGTGGTTTAGGTCCACAGTTTACAACAAGGTAGGCAGGTTGCAACAAGGCATTAGCAGCAGACACCTCATCACAGGTAAGGCCAAGCACAGAGACCAGGCTAATAAATAATACCTGGACTCTTGTCAGTTCAGTGCAGAAATAGCTTAAGTGTTTTTGCACAGTAGTCTGGGAACACAATGTAGAGACCCCTGAGGCCTCTGATAGAGTCATCCCTGTGCACTGGGATGCATTATTTCAATCTCAGTGGAAAGCACTAGCAGTTAGTGGAAAGCTAGTGCTGCCTGGAAAAGAGCAGGTAAAAAAGAAGCATGGCAGCAGCTCTAGAATAGGAGCAGTACACAGGATCAACAGGAATATGAAGACAAGCCAGAAAATTAGGTAAAAGTCGTGGAAAGCTCAAGGCAGAGAGGCATATTTTGAAGTGAGGTACAACCACCAGAAAAGCTCACAAATACTGGTTTACGGAAACTCCCCTTATTTGCGTTATGAGCAGGTCAGAGAATAGTCACTTGCCACATAGTAGCAAAGAAGTGATAACTTGTCATACCAAAGCACCCTGAATGTTTATTATGGTGTGAATATATCCTAACTACACACATGCAATAAGAACTGAATTTGAATCAGTGTAAGAAAGATGGCATGGTGTGTCTTTTACTGACACAGCCTCTCTCAAAAAATCAGTGGCAATTTCAAGTACTAACCCATAAGCCTCTTAAGTCCAGCCTGACTCAGTTTCCTTCTCCATGCTCACTTAATTCAGTCAATTATTTAGAAGAATAAGCCAAGGTTAGGCTGGTGCTTTGAAATGTAGAGTATAAAGTGCAAAGCTTTAATTAAATGCACTCCTTTCATGTCAATATTAAATTAAAGCAACTCACTATCATTGTGGAAGGGATCAGTTAATCTACTGCATGCTAATACAACTAGCGCCATGACCATTTTTGCCTCCCATTGCTTGAAAACGCATTTTATTTCAGATTCAGAAAAGGCTAAAAAAAATAAATACTTACTGACTTTCAATTATGACAGAATTGACCCTCTCCTTCCCCTCAAAAAAATACTGTTATGAAATTTCTAAGATGTAGGTTTTAAATGAAAGCATTCTGCTAAGACCCAAGAGGGAAAAATAAAGAAATAAAAGATTAAAAAGTAACATCTGTCCCTTTCTTTATTCAATGAATCAGCTCCCAAAGGTTATTCATCAACCCTATGCTATTCTGCTGATCTCAGTATTTTAATTTTTCTACGTAGTTCAGTTTTCAGTAACAAATCCTCTCAGATACTGAAAACAATAAACCAAAGTTTTGCTAAATCTGCAAACCCTGATTTTTTAAAATTCTTTTCAGAAACATGTATAAGAAAACACACACATTAGAAAGGCAACTGCAAGACCTGACTTACCAAAGTGGAAAACAAAAGAAGATAAAGCTTATTAATCAACATGCAGTACATTTAGAGGTATACATCATATACTGTTAGCATACAGACATCTGCGGCCTAAGCCTTTAATAAGTAATTTTCCAGTAGCCTTAATTTTTTAGCAGAAGAAAGAGGAAAGAATGAGATACTCTTTCTGCAAATTTCTAATCCACAGTCTCTGCTAATTTAGCCATACTAAAAAATAATATAACGACTTGTGTAAGTCCTAGCACTGCAGCATTTCCTTCTATGAAATAGAAAAAAGTTACACTATAAATATAAAAAGAATTTCAAATGCATAAGTTTAAAATTTCAGTGCAACACTATTACATCTGACCACAGGCTACAAGAAGCACCTTTACAAATGTTAAAACATAACTGCCTGCACAGGATTTGGATTTTGTACACTGGTTCTTCTAACACAATCAGTGAAAACACCCTTCTTGGTCAAATGGAAAATATTTTGCTCTTTCCACAACTAGCTTTCAGACACACAGCAAGAGCTCTACTGTCTTTTGCGTAGAAAGCTACAGTGTAATGGAATAAAAAGCACAGAGAAAATAATAATTTGTTCTGATGGGTTGGATAGCATTTTGTTATCAGTCGATGCTTAATCATGGATCAGTAAAATAGGAAGTATATACTTACACTGAAGTAAGTACACAAGTGTAAATTGCTTGCTTAACTGAAAACTTTGTTTTAGGAAGGTTTGGTTTGTTGTTTTCCAAGTGCTGTATGCCGCTAAGAAGTAGGATATACAAGTATATTAACCAAGTGTACAAAAGTATTTCTGAAACTGCTTTTTCCCTTAAATAAAAATTCTGACCTGAAAGAAATGATTGTTTGGTATGGAAGCTAGAAAAAGCCTTATGTTGCTCAGAAGTAGGTACTACAGCTTATTGGGAGACTGTTTCACAGCAAACCACCTAATTAACTCTATATGGAGCCAGATACATGTTGAAGTGGGATTATATTATAAATGATCTGCAACTGATTTGATTTCATAATCTAATGTTTTCCTTCTAGTCTTACCTTCCTATGAAATGTAATTTATTGTCCAATAGTGAATTAAAAGTAATTTCAGCTAGATGCTGTTCTCCATACTCACCCAATTCTCATGTCAATTTGTGTCATTTATTTTACAACTATTTTGGCTTGTATATAAAACTATGTCTAAAGTTTCTGACAGTTTTTCATAGGAAATGGTACCTGAGCAACAGATTCACTAATAGAAGCATTACCATAAGGCATTCAAATCAATCTTCTTGAGTATGTACTAATTAACAAAGGCCTCTTGCAGGTATCTTTAAGAACAGACTATGCTTCTACGTTGTTCTTCTGTCACTCTGAACTCCAAATGCTTTTGTAAAACAACTACAAGAATAAAAATGTCCCAGATCAAGCGACTACATCTAACATCCAGGACATCTCACAACCAAGATTCAAGGTAGGATATAAAACAGAGCTCTTTTCAGCCCAAGAGATAGATGCTGCTGTTAGACTTTGCTTCTCCTACTACTCCTCCCTTCCACTGTGGCAAGAAGGTCTTGTTAACCCTGTACATCAGAGGAACAGATGCACAGCACTACAGCTGATCTTGCTATTTCTCTATGGCAAAATTTTAGAATTTTGTTATATGCAACTTGACCTCCTTCTGAATTACTTAGCCAGGAACCCAATAAGCATGGGTACTGTCCCTTTTTCCACTATCTACAGAATACCATCTAGAGAAACTCTAAAATAGCTTCTACTGCCAACCATATGCTAACAGTTTACAATGTATATATGTCTGAAAAATACTGCATTCTCCACTGAATGGCCTGGCTAAAGAATAAATTTTGATAGAAAACTGCAGCAATCAAGAACCTAGTCCTCTAAAAACCTACCACTATCTCTGGACCTTAGTAAGAACCTGACAAAACAACTCACACCAACATAGCAAGCCATGCTAACCCCAAATGCAATTTTTATCCCAGATAGGTAAGAAGACTCAAAGACTCCACAAAATTCACTAGGAATTTCCCTGCTAGCATTCCACAGGGAGAACGCATGGACATGACAATAATGAGTTTCAGAGTCAGCTTCTTAAGATTACACAGCTTTCTGTTAAACACACAGAAAGACTCTACTGGGGGAAAGAAAAAAAAAAAAAAAAAAAAAAAAAAAGAGTCCTAGACTGTAGTAACAACGACTAAATAACTATGATTTAAAAAACTATATAGAAAAAAGAAAAGATATATTGTTGAGGCAACAACACGTACACAATGAAGTAAGGCAAATACATACTTAAAGCCATTTAAAAAACATGAAAACTTCACCGCCCAGTGCTATAAGCAGTGCGATCCAAGATTTTTTCCCTATTCTCAGATCCTTTCCAAAGAGAACGCACTGTCCCATGAACTAGCCTAAGCAACCAGGATGAGGGAATGGGGATATCGTTATAGCACCCTTCTCATTAGAGCACGGGACAGCGCAGGAAATTTTGGAGGCATCTTCCCTCCACTCCACACCCACCTCAAACCCTGAGGGTGGGTGAAAACCTCACAGGTCTCCTCTCTTCATGGCAAGGGGACGAAATTTGAGGCCCTATCTGGACGGAGGAGCGCAGGGCCTGAAGAGGAAAGGGGGGGGGGTGTCTGAAGCGCTGCCAAGGCTGCCCCACCGCACCTCCACCCGCGCCACCAGGCCCACGCAGGGCCTGAGGCGAAGGGACACCAACCTTCTCACGCCGACCTCCCCACCCAGCCCCGGGGCGGGTGGAGAACGCCTGTCCCCCTCAGCCCCGACCCGCTGCCCCGCTGCTCACGCACGTTACCCCTCACGGCCCCGGGACACACACACACACACGGACCCCTACCCGCTGCCCTCCCCTCTCCTCATCCCCCCCCGCCACCAGCGCGCTCACCAGCCCTCGGTCCAGCTCGGCTTGACCCTTCCCGGCGCCCGTAGGGACCCTGGTGTACTCGGCACAGCGCAGGCCCTCGGAGGAGGCCGCGGCTCCTTCCATGACGGAGGGATTAGGCGGGGAAGCCGCTACAGGTCGGCCGGAGGGACAAACCACTTAAAAAGGCGGAGTCAATCTTCCGCCAGAGGGGCGGGGCCGGCGCAGTTTTGGCGGGCTCGGCGGTGTGAGGGGGTGGGCGGGGGAATGGCGGGCGGCGGAGTCCCTCAGCGGGTGGGAGGAGGGAAGGAGGGCGGTTTGCCCTGCTTTTATCCTCCTGACTGGTTTGAGGAGCAGGGAGGCGGGAGGTGGCTGCTTGCTCCAATTTCCTAGAGAGCCAAGGAAGAAAGGGGCGGCCGGGGAGGGGGGTGAAGGGGTGAGGGGTAATTATGCATTAAAAAATAAGGTAAGAAAAGGAGGAAATAGTTGGGAGAAGGGAAGGCCGCACAGAAATGTCTCATGTCCATCTTCAGAAGGAACGTGGGATTTTGGAAGGGGGAAAACCTATGGAAAGGATAAAGAAAAATTCATTGGGGGGGGGGGAGAGCAAAACAACCAAAAATGGGGTTTAATATTTATATTTCTGCACCTTAGTTGATGTCTGTATATGTTTCAGTATATGTCTGTTTTGATTTTGTGAAAATGCTGACAGGATCCTAGTTCCCCCTTCTGAAATTCTTCAAGTGATAGCTCATATGCAGAAGTTGTCAATCACCATTAGTCCTGTATCACAAAATGTAAAATGCTCAATCTCTTTTCAGTACAGCAGCATAACAGCTCTTTTTTTTGCTCTTTTGCTGGTTTTGTCTCCTACCTGGTAGTACTATTACTGGCAATGGAATTGGATTATCTGCAGATTGCTAAGCAGTGTGACTCAACTAAAATAATTACTCTTCTTATCTCCTATTTCAAACAGTGGTTGTTCTTCTGAGGCATCATTCTGAGCACATACCATGGTTTTGTATATCTGATTGATACTCATCAATCCTATAATGCCAAAAGGCAACTGCTTTAATTCATCTCCAAATATCTTTTTAAAGTACAGTTGCTATTAACCATAAAGGTGAGCTAACCATATACAGCATTTCGTTAATCTTGGACAGATATATAAATTCAACTTTCTACAGCACAGCAGTCATTGGAAGTTGTATGATGATCCATTTCGGAAGAAATACATTCCTTTTTACTTCTTCATTGAACATAGATAATCATATATGATTAATTTTTTAAACCTTCAGTGGAATTGAATTTCTTGTAATCGTAAAACCTATTTTAAAATCAATAAAAATGTCCCCAACTAATAATTTTTTGCTCCTTGATTTGCATAGAAGTAATGCAGAACAGCATGTCACTTACTACTTTTTTTGATTAGCCAACTCAGTTTAAAAAATAATAAATTGAAGGTATTGGAATTTAGGGGGGTTTTCCTTAATTTTCCTCTTCTGCATTTTATTGCAACTTGCCTAAAAAAATCTAGGTCTCTCCTGATGACGTAATGCTCTTTGTTAAAAGATAATCGACCATAAGAGAAGAAACACTGTATTTGTTTTGGGGAGAAAACTGAAATGGCAGGAAATAAAAAGAAGCCAAACTTATAAGACTAGGAGAAAGTAAGAGGCAGATCTATGAAGTGAAAGACTGCAGAAAATAATACCTGGTTTTTTCCAGCTTCTGCAACAATTACTCATATTGAAAAGTACCTACTCATAAAAGTAGCATCTTTGAGTCCAATGGGACAGTAAAGTGAATGAGAGTTACTCATTTTAGCCACCATATGTGTTTGGCCAGACAACTGTAGGAAATACACATGGGTGGCTCTAAACAGGAATAGCTGTGTTGCTTTGAAAAACTTGACTCAGTGGGCAAAAATCAGCCAAACATCAACAATAATGAATTTTAACAGTGGTTTGCAATTCTGGACCACCAAAACCCGAAGTAGTTCAGAAGAATTTCTCTAATATCCAGGTATACAACCATAATTTACAAAGTCCACCTAAGTGGTACCACATAAAATCCATACGAAATCCAGGAGGGTGAGGAATCCCAAAGGTTTTGCTGGCTAATGGTCAACTTGTTCACCATGAATTATTCGCTTCACCACCTTCCCTGGGATCGAGGTGAGGCTGAACAACCTGTATTTCCCCAGATCCTCCTCCTTGCACGCTCAGACAGTAGCTCTATATTCTTCCCGGGTCACCTGCCCCTGCTCCCACCTTTTGTACGCTTCTTTTTTATATTTGAGTTTAGTCAAGAGCAGCTTGTTCATTCACGCAGGCTTTCTGCCACTCTTGTTTGACTTCCCACTGTCAGGATGGACTGTTCTTAAGCTTTTAGGTAGGGAGCCTTGAAAATCAAACAGCTCTCCTGGACTCTTCTTCATCCCATCCTTCCAAGCTGATCCCTGAGACCCCTGAAGAGGTGCAAGTCTGCTCTCACTAAATCCAGGGTTGTGATTCTGCTGTTTTGCCCTAATTCTACTGTCACATGGTCACTGCAGCCAAGTTCTTCCCCATTTGTAGGTATCAGATCCAGAAGAACATCTCCCCTTGTCAGCTCCTTGATCACCTTTGCAAGGAAGTTATCAGTGCACTCAGAAAACTTCTTATGTCATTGTAAGGGTAGCAAAATTTGGCCTTTAGAGACACCGGGTCATACTATGGTCCGTCCAAATACATCTAGGCAAGCACTGAGATGGGAAATAGCACTCTGAATGTCTTCGTCATATCACCAGCTATGCTACTACTACTTTCTGGACAGTGAGACTCAGGAAGCATATAGATTAAGCAGAGCAGACCAGATAATCAGCACAAGGAAAATACATCTTTTGCTAGGAGTGAAAACCCGTAGGTTGTTTCCCTTGGAAGTAAGGAGGGGAGGAATGAAAGCAGCTGGGTCTTTGGTTGTGGTTGTCTCCCAAAACTCCTCTCAGCATGGCACAGCTGTGTACTATACTATGCACAGGATGGTGCTGGTAGAGACAATCTGTCCATTACTATTTTAATTTAATCCTAAAGACTGGTATGTTCCAGCATATTGTCACTATTAATGTGTAGCAATGTTGTCCATATTTGTTATGCCATTTAAGTTAATTGTCTGCATACTTTTCCAGTAAATGACTTTCCTAAACAGTCTGTGCTACAGTATTCCACGTTGCAGTCAGGATCAATGCTGGCAAGAATCTCTGTCAGGAATAAAGGAGAATCTAGAAACAGATACCAGATTAAAGCTTGTGAAATTGATAACGGGGAGGCTTTTGGGTTTACTCTTTACCACTGAGAATTTCCAAAGTACCTGTAAGTGTAGCACCTGACCAGTGACATTAGAATGGCAGGGACTAAAGTTTCATGCCAAAGATTAAAGTTTCTGAGGTCAGGCAGAGAAGAGAGTATAATTGAGAGTTATCAAGGAAATCATAAGGCGTATCATATAAAACTGGTAGAGTCAGTACTTGAGCCTTGCTGAATTCTCATGTGCATACAAATGAATAAAGGATAAATCTTCCCAGCCACTGCACCAGGATTAGAGGTTGGAAGAGTTCATTGCTCCTAAAAGCATTTGTATGTTTCTTTAATTACCGCAATATACTATAAAAGCAAAAAGAGGCATGAGCTGTGGACTTCTACTAATTTAAGTAACGTATTCTGAAACATTAAACAATAAAGAATGTAATGTTCTTTCTAGATCCTATAATAGTAGTCTGTATGACACCTTTGGTTGACTAGGTACCACAGGGTAGTATATTATACAAAATCCTAAGCTGGAACTAATCATGGCCTTCAGGAATTACAAGAGTACAATTATTCCTTGAAGAAGATGGCAAAACGCTCAGGTATCTTTTGTGAATAAGAATGTTAAAATAATGTATGCACAAGTAAATATCCTCTGCTTTAAAAACTGTTAAGAAAAAGATATATTCAGGAATTTTACAAATACCCTTTTAATACTGTCAGACTTTTCAAGGACTTTTTCTTTCTGGTCACAATGCTGGAGCAATAGCTGTAAATTCTTCATTTCTGGTAGCATTTGTGTAGTTTACCAGTTAATTTTGCCTTTTCCAATAGATTTGTCGCAGGCATTTTTAATGATATAAAACATTCATTTGTAGTTCTGATAGTTTTTATAGCATCAGACATTTCAAATAGCCCTGCTTTATTATTTATTATTATTTATATAGCAATATAGGTATGCATAGCAGTCTCCAGGCATACGAATACTCCTAAAATATAGCAATAATTTTCAGGCACTACTTCAGGACCTTAATATAGCAAGTTCTGGACATCAGGTCAATTATATTTTCAATCTCCACTTCATTTTACTGAAGAAGTATTAGCTAAAAGGAGAGGTGGACCTGCTCTAATGTGAAGGATACTGCAGGGAAGCAAGGGTCAATTTTCTTTTAGAGAGTGGAAGATGATAGCTTTTGACAGGTACCGTCAATTTCAGCTTTTTGCAATAAAATGGGAAGTGTGTGCAGCATTTTACATCTCCTAAACAGATTACCCAACACAGACACACACGCGCACTTGTCAAAGCTAATGGCATTCTTTCTGCTGAGCCTCACAAACTCCAGTTCTAAATCTAAACAAGAATAAATCTTGGCCAAATGTTGACATTTTGCCCTCCTTCTGGGGCTGCCTCTCCAGGGAACAGAGAAATTTCTCTTCTCCAGCATCCTGAGCTGTAACAATTAGTGCTATAAACCCTGCAGAACAGATTGTCCTCACAACAGAGCAATCTTGCTCTTAATGAAACATTTTCTGTGAAGTGCAACAAAATAAAAGTGATACTACAGCTTTCATTTATATTAATGTTTTCTGGTTTTGGTCTACAGTGAGCTCAGGTATTTTGCTTGCCATAAGCATGCTTTAGATCAAGTATTTTAAAAATCGAGCTGAACATTACTTGTTGTCCAGTTTAGGGTTTTCTGTTCACAACTAATTGTACAGCAAGCTAGAGTACTCAGCCAGAAAAAACTTGGTAAAGTAAAATGCATCCTTAAAAATTCAATTTTTAATTTGTCATCATCATATAAAAACATTATATGCAGTGTTAATTATAGATATGCTTCTAGGTATATTTGCCATCCCTTGTCATTGCCCTAAAATATAGGGAGATGTTCCCAATGATCAATTACACTTGAGTGACTCTAGTCATACATACCTTTACTTTGATTGGTATAAAGTTCTCCCGCTTTGCTTTTAAAGGTATATACTAGAAAAAAATTCAAAGCGTATGCTCAGTGGGGGGGTGGTTGCACCTTGGAGGCGAGTAACTTTTGGGATGGAGATATCTTTTGGTATTATAATGATATTATAATGAACAAAGTTCACCCAAAGGACATGATGTTGCCTGTCAGTACCCCAGAATGGGGCACGTGTGATATAAATCAGAAGTAGGGCAGTAGGTCAACAGAACCCCCCTTATTTTACCTCCTTGCTTCGGTGGATTCAGTGCAGGGACCAACTGTTCTCATTCCTATCATTCCAGTTCCCTATCCCTCTGATCACACAGAGCCTGGCCACGGCATCTCTACTCCGCTCCACCTTCCGTGTTACTTCTCAGAGTCAACATACCAAGCTCCCCTGGTGTTGCTAACATCTAAGGTTGCAAGCTATGTTGCTTAGGGAATTATTATGGAACCAATTCCTTACGTGTCCACTGCATTCCACCCTGGAGGTTTACCTTCCCTTAAGCGGAGGGGGCGTCATATCAGTAAGTCACCTCCAGCAATCATTCCACACCCCACCAAATCTCAACCCTTCCCAAATCCTCCATAAGAATTTTAATTCAGTAGTTATATTTTTCTAGACCCACCAAATACCAGCTGCCTATTCTATCTGACGGCTTGTGTTTATGGTTGTCTTGCATCCCTAACTGGGTCCGATGCTGTGGTGCATCGGTCCTTGCTAGCAGGCAAGTACCCATGCAGCTGGTGGCTCCCTCCCTCCCCGCCAGTGGGACCAGGGAGAAAACAGGAAAAGGAGTGAGAAAATTCATCTGTCAAAATAAAGCTTTTTTGTCTGCAAAGCTCTGTTGCCTCCAGCTATTAACAACTTTTTTTTTTAATTTATTTTGTGGGAGATAGAAAGATAGAAAATGATCTTTCTTCTGCTTTGAGAGAATCCTTCAGTAGACATGTGAAATATTAAGAATCACCCTACTCCCTGCCTCACCTGTGTTTTTCATGAAATTACAATAATAAAATAACTTCTGTAGAGGAACATTATTGAATCTTTATTTCCAACTCAGCAGCAGCATGAACCATACCAAAAATGAGATATCAGAGATCCTTTCTCACTATAAGAGATACTCAGAATCCCAGTCAGCCACCTCATCCTTTCCTTGGGAATGTCAGATGAGATAAAACTCTCTTCTATGAAAGAAACAGTATTTAAAAAAAAAAAAAAGTAAACCGATATAATGTCCCCTACCTTTCCTTCCCTGAAAACACCTGTTCATTCTTCATATTTCACTGTTGGTTTATGGATTTTAAGGTTTTGCATTTTTAAGTTTTTTCCACAACCACGGACACTTTTCATTAAAAACTAAGATTTTCATTTAATACAAGAAGACTAGAAGCCTAAAGCTTTTACAGCCCTCTTTTTTGAGCAATATAGGTGTAAACTATTTAGATTCTACAGTTACCATTTGCAGCCAAAAATTTCTGAATTTCAACAGGAAATGGATATTAGATCTGAATTTTACATAACAGTGTGGGTTTGAACATACAGCAGCAGTGGCCACATTAATTATAATCAATTTTCGTAATTAAATTTGGGTTATTAAGGCATCAATCTGCATGGGTTAAGAACCCAGATGTTGAAGCTGGATATTTACCAAATAGGATGCCTGTAGGCACAGCTGTTATCCCACAAATCTTTGCAGTCCTCAGACATGACTGCTATCATTTTGCACCGCTTCTAGTCTCTCTGCACCTCCTGTACGCTCCTGTATGCACCCACAGTCCTGCATAAGGGGCTAAGCTTGATGCTTACTTTCATTTGCCAGCACCCTGTACATAAAATAGATATGTATTTGTGAAGAGGAGGGGGCACCTGGCTTAAGAGATCTTCCCCAGGGCCTGCATTTAGGTGTGCCTGGCAGCTCACGTGAAGGAAGACAGCAAACCTCGAGCCTTCTGGCCCACTCAAACACTTTCTTGGACGACACAGGGGATGACTCAGATTGTCAAGTGCCATGCATTTGATTTCTGCTAAGAACACAATCACTATCCGCGACAAAATGTCCGTGTTCCCCACAGAGACCGGAGGTAAAGAATAAATCCACACACCTAGTCCAAGGCTGTAATGCCCTTTTCTCCTTTAGCAATTCCTGAAGACATCTGGCAGAGGAGACACTCTTGCCCAGACTGACCTGGAACACCCTTAAACAAGAAACCTGCCTGGGTTGGCTGTTGGCATTATCAAGAGCCTTGGAGCTATGACCCAGCAATATCTTACAGACGAGATGTACTCCCTTGCCCACAACATATGGCTTTGAACAACAGGAGGCAAAGGCGGCTGTTACAGTCTATGTTTATCTTCTGCTCTGGCCTCCTGGGCAGTTTCCAGACCAAGACGGTTTGTGTGAGCAAGCAATCTGATTAATAACGCAGGCAGCTGAAAGAAATTGGGATTAGAGAGATCGGGGCTTGGCAGGAGGTAGGTAGAGGGCCTTTGGGTGACTTCTGCTATCTGTCTCCAAGAAGTGATAATACTGGACTCTCCTACAGTGTCTCTGTGTGTTCATAGACCAGGCTAGACCCATCGTGGCCCAGAAGTGAGACAATTCTGGGAGTGGTGCAAGGGACTACGCACCAGGTCATCCCTTTGCAACACACTGCCATTGCACTCCAGAGTCTGCAGAGTGATTCGTGTACAAATGAAGATCATCCCTGCTGCAGAGGGATGGTGGGACAGAGACACCGTGGATGCTGCCTTCATCGGAGATAGGAGATCTCACCTGGGAGATAGGTCCTGCTGGATGCGGCAGCTCTGGGGGGTGTGCTGCTGGTGACGGGGTCCCATACAGCACCCCAAGGAGCATCACGAACACCAGGCAGCCTGGTGGCATTTTATTTGGCTACTTTCCCAGCATGTGTGGGGTGTGCTGTAAGACCTAGACAGTCCGGACAGTCAGGAAACCTGGCCACAAAAGCATCCCTTCAGCAATTTTAGTGCAGCTTGAGCAGCTGAGGACAAAAAGTGACAGGGTCTGCATGTGTGGATTTCCCTAACTCTGCTGCATAAAGCTTGAGTAGTGTTACTAGTTCTTTTTTTCTTGCGTTAGGAGCTGCCAAACATCTTTATTTTACTAGTGATATTACAAGGTTTTCCCTAGCCCTGCAGATCCCATAGATACAGTACTACTGGTTAGATGTGTTCACTGAAGGGATCTGTGTTTTCGCTTAAGAGGATCACGTATTTGTCCTCTATTCATCAGGTGGAATTAGGAAAGTCAAAGTAAAAAAATTTTCTGATTGAGCAGAATTGAAAGGCAGAATTGGGAGTTGTGCAGGACCATTGCCTTAGGATTTATGTGAGAGTTAGTTTTCAGTTTCACTTTCATCTTTCTTTGTACACTCCTGAAAAATAGAAACCAGCAAACCCCCTAGTGTTATCCCCCTCTGTCACAGGAAAATTTGAAGTGCTGGGGTAAAACATTGTCAGAAATATGGCTTTGAGCCAGACCTCACCGTGCTTATGCCGAAGCAGTCTATTCCAGGACTGCACAAACTGTTCTGGACTGTTTTATTAGTATCGATCAGCTTTGCTTCCCCCCCACGACTCCAGCCTGCCTGGGTGCTGTGGGTGAGATGATCAAGCTGAGCCTCAGCTGGAGGATGACTCAGAAACCTGTGCATGTATTTGCATGTATTAGAGCTGAGAGTCCAGGCAGGGGCGGGTCTTGCAAGGAATTGAAACCAACTTGCGAGAACTCAGAGGTCTGAGTCTTTCCCAAGCCTTAGTGGCAATACTCGTTTCTGACAAGGCAAGGTGCTCCCGAAGCAATGTCTGGGGTTAGGGGATGGAGGGAAGGCAGCAGGCACAGGACGGCTGCTGGCTCCGCTACCCCGTTTTCCTCTCAGGGTTACCTTTGGGATGGCAACAATAAAAGAGAAGAGGCTGAAAACCCCCAGAAGCTGTCAAAATCTGAAGAGGAGCAAAGCAGCCAGGCGTTGGTCTACCAACAACAGCAGGAGCAGTAGTAAGTATCAAGGAGCCTGACTGAGATGGTGTTAACGTGTATCGGGTGCCTGTTCTCTACCATATTCGAGGTGTGCGCCTTCAAAGGTGGAAATTCTTTATAGAGAGCCTGTGAATGGGACCGGACACACAAGAAGCATGTCCTCGTCGCCTCAGAGCCACCTACGAACAACGCTTCCTACATGGGACCCGCGTTGTTCTGGTAGGATTCCTGATAGCGTGGCTTACAGCTCGTGGGATAGCAGTGGCTGGTTCTATACGTCTGATGTTGGCGTACACGGTGTCTGTTTCTTGTTTTCAAAGTGGAATTTCAAATCTGGTTCTACCTCCCTGTTTTCTGTCTCCTAATACTTCATCCTGGAAAGTCTAAAAATACTTCCTTTGGCTTAAGAGATGGATGCAGGCTGTGTTCCAGCACTGATCTGAATGCAATCCAGGACACAAAACGGCTTCCAACAACTCCATGCTGACAGAAGTAAAGCCAAAGCTTCAGCCCTCAGTTTCATTTTAGGCTTTATTGGGATCCATCCTCAGTCCCTCTCTGGTTTTCCAGTGACAATTCTTAGATAGCTTGTATAAGCTCTAGCTTGCAGATATAATACAGAACAGAAACTGACAGCAGTGTGTGTGTATTTTATGCACATGTGCTTAATACATATATACCTAGCTAACCAAAGCTAATTTTTTACAGTCTTTTTCCCCAAATGTGCTTTTTCTGAGCTGTTAGTAACAGTGCCTATAATGTTGTTATTATTATGTGCTGAGTTTGCTTAGCTTGCTTTTTGTTCCTGTCTCTCAAAGTGCAGCTGACAGAAACTGAAGGCAGTTTCAGTTTCCTTTCCCTTCTTTCTGGATGAAGAAAGTGGAGCCACGCTGTGAAAGCGGTGGCAGGCTGCTGATCGCAAGCAGCAATCAGCAGCTTTCCACTGTAACCCGTGAATGCTTGCCTACTAGGGACTATTAAGAGCTGGGTAGCTTTGAAATCCGTCAGCGCTTTAATGACCGACTTTCAAGAGAGCAAACAACCATTCCTGAATTACAGTCTATGTTTATTTTCTGCCACTTCCAAGCAGAAAAGACCCTCTGTCTTGCCTGCCCTCACACTGGCATATATCCACAGTAGAGTGAGAGCAGCCCTAGTTGGCTTACATAGTTGTGCTATGTGCATTTTTTTCATAGAACCGTGGAACGGTCTGGGTTGGAAGGGACCTTAAAGATCATCTAGTTCCAACCCCCCTGCCATGGGCAGGGACACCTTCCACTAGACCAGGTTGCTCCAAGCCCCATCCAACCTGGCCTTGAACACTGCCAGGGATGGGGCAGCCACAGCCTCTCTGGGCAACCTGTGCCAGTGTCTCACCACCCTCATAGTGAACAACTTCTTCCTTCCATCTAATCTAAATCTACCCTCTTTCAGTTTAAAGCCGTTACCCCTTGTCCTATCACTACATGCCCTTGTAAAAAGTCCCTCTCTGGATTTCTTGTAGTCTCCCTTTAGGTACTGGAAGGCTGCTAGAAGATTTCCCCTGAGCCTTCTTTTCTCCAGGCTGAACAACCCCAACTCTCTCAGCCTGTCTTCACAGGAGAGGTGCTCCAGCCCTCTGATCATCTTCGTGGCCCTCCTCTGGACCTGCTCCAACAGGTCCATGTCCTTCTTATGTTGGGGGCTCCAGAGCTGAATGCAGTACTGCTGGTGGGGTCTCACAAAAATAGAGTAGAGGGGGAGAATCACCTCCCTCAACCTGTTGGTCATGATTCTTTTGATGCAGCCCAGAATGTGATTGGCTTTCTGGGCCGTGAGCACACATTGGTGGCTCACGCTCAGTTTTTCATCCACTAATACCCCCAAGTCCTTCTCCACAGGGCTGCTCCCAATCCACTCATTGCCCAGCCTGTATTTGTGCTTGGGATTGCCCCGACCCACGTGCAGGACCTTGCACTTGGCCTTGTTGAACTTCATGAGGTTCACATGGACCCACCTCTCAAGCCTGTCGAGGTCCCTCTGGATGACATCCCTTCCCTCCAGCATGTTGACCACACCACACAGCTTGATGTCATCGGCAAACCTGCTGAGGGTGCTCTCAACCCCACTGTCCATGTCGCCGACAAAGATGTTAAACAGCACCGGTCCCAATACCGACCCCTGAGGAACACCACTTGTCACTGGTCTCCACTTGGACATCGAGCCATTGATGGCAACTCTTTGAGTGCGGCCATCCAGCCAATTCCTTATCCACCAAGTGGTCCATCCATCAAATCCATGTCTCTCCAAATTAGAGACAAGAATATCATGCGGGACAGTGTCAAATGCTTTGCACAAGTCCAGGTAGATGACGTCAGTTGCTGTTCCCTTATCCAGCAACGCTGTATCCCCATTGCAGAAGGCCACCAAATTTGTCAGGCACAATTTGCCCTTGGTGAAGCCATGTTGACCATCACCAATCACTTCCTTATTTTCCATGTGCCTTAACATAGTTTCTTGCCAGGCACAGAGGTGAGACTGGCCTGTAGTTCCCTGGGTCTTCCTTTTTTCCCTTTTTAAAAATGGATGGGTTTGTTGTTTGGGGTTTTTTGGGGGGTGGAGGAATGGATAGTGAGAGTTTTCTCATTGGTATAACTGACTTTTCCCAGATTTGGTCTGGGATACAAATCCCCTGGTATAGGTTAGGTAAATACTTCGTCAGTTGGTTAGCCTGAGCTCCCTGCAGAATTTAAGGCTAGAGCAAATATATTCACACAGATTCTGACCAGAAGATGGGATCGCCGCTAAAACTAAGTAAGCTTTTGGGGAAGAATATGTTAAAGCCCTGTTCCCTTTTTCATCTTCATATGATGCTTACAGAGAGAAAGGTGTTGTGCATCTTCTGCAAGGAACGCTTAATATTTTTTGCAATGTGATACGAAAGATTCTCTTTGCGTCTTCATAAAGCTGTAACAAAGAATTAATTCCTAAACCTGAGTGTACAAATTAAAGTCTGCATTAGTATGTAGTTAATGAGGAGGAGGCATGAGGGAAGGGCAGGTTCAAACAGAAACCATGTAATATGAGTGGGAAACAACTACTCAAAAAAAGAAGTGAACAGAACTGGGGTTTGCTCCCTTCTCTCTCGGAGGGGGATGGTAGCAGTCAGTCTGAATGGGATGAAGCTGCTTAAACTGTGATTTCCTTAACTAACCCAGATGAAAGTGGTAGATAGTATCTGAAATACTGAAGCAGACAAGGGAAGATCTTTATTCTTAAAACAAAAATTATTTCATTCAGTGTTATTGCCTTTGTTCTGTTATCTCAAGTTATATTTCAAGAAAGAACTCAGATTAGCATTTTAGCAGTGATAAAGCTGACTCAGCCTTTTAGCCATCAGTCATTTTGAAGGTGATCTTTAAAACTCAAATGCTAACACACCCTCAGAATAGTCCAGGTTTCAAGGCTCTGGAATAACCAAGGGTTGAACAGAGCAGTTGGAGAGCTGAAGTCATAGGGTGTCAGTAGACGAAAAAATGCAGACTAGCATTAACCTAGAAGGCTTTCTGGAATATACATAGCAGAGGGAACATGAGGGGCCCAAGGAGGATACCTCTGTGCCAAGGAGTGGCTCTATTCCAACTTGTGTGCTGCTTGCTATTTTTTGGAAACAGCCAAGATATGGTTTTGCTGCCAGCAAAGCAGGAGTTGGAGTCTCTTCTGAAGCCTCTGTGTGAGTTGTTTCCATGCAAACTCTCAGTCTCAGGCTGTGTTTCAGAGCAATTGGGAGTAGGAAAACACCTTCGCAGCATCTTAGGGTGGGATCAGGTGACCTTTCCTGTAGACTGGACACATGAAATATGTGTGGGACATGGCATGTTGTAGTCTTATCCACTAGTCGATATTCAAACTTGACTATTAAAAAGTACAAGGTGGGCAGCTGGTATTAGAGAGTAATTTTCCTCTTGCTTTGGAAAAGCTCTTATATGATATGTTGAGGCTGAGAAGTGATAATAAAATGGTTCTAATTAAGTTAAGAAAAATACTTCTTCAAATGCAAAATTGAAATCAAACTTTGCACATCCCCCTCCGGTTATATATAGGATATGGTTTCAGGCCATGGAGAAACAATCACCAGGATGACAAGTGCTTGAAACCGCTTATAATAATAAGCTTGCATTTAAGTTACTTCACTTTGTCTGCTAAGTGCCATGAAATTAAGTTGTAGAAAGTGAATTCCCAAATTGCCCCTGTTCATGTATATTCAGAAACAAAAGTCTGTGCAGAAGAAAAGGTAGAGGAAAGTGGGGAAATTAGAGACTGAACTATAGCTAGTGCCCAAAAAAGAAAATGCTGTCCCCATTCAGCAGTCTGTCCTTGGCGCCTTTAAAGCTGGCAGGAATAATATTGGTTCTGGTAAAATCCATTAAAAAGATCAAATTCAAATAATAAAATCTGAAGAGACGTTCTTGCACAGTTGGTAACAGTCCCTCATCATTTTGTGTGAAAGGAGAGCAGAGTTACTAGAATGCTTGACTCGCAAAATTGTGTTCTTTGACTGCCGGAGCCAAATCCATCAGGACTTTCTTTCCTTCCTTTTCCAATCTTCATCCTGAATTAAAAATATATATGTATATCTCTATAGTGTTATAAGAACTCTCAATCTTTTGCTGATAGAGTATACTTAGCAGTTCTTCTGAAGATTTTATTTTCTTTCACGATCTGAAATTTCTTTTTAAAAACACCTAATTAGTCTACGAAACTGGAGGCAGATGCTTAACAAAATGCTTGTTTTGCCCACTGCCCTGCCACCGGTGGGAGTGCTAGAAGGGTAAATTTGAATTATGGACAATCTGTTTAGAGTTGAGCTCTGCATTTGCTGCACAGAAGAAATCTCCCAACTCTCTATCCTTCAGGCTGATGTACTAATTTTTACAGCCCAGTGGGGTGATTCAGAGATGCCCGGCTTCGCTGCGGTCAGCAGCCAGCCTTGTCTGCAGCCAAGTGCTTGGTGGCAGGGTCTATGTAAGAGGATAACTATGCAGGAAGATTTCTGTTAGTCTGGATTATGGGGGTTGCTGTGTTCCTCATAATTCTTGGAAAGGGGGGAGAAAATCCTTCTAACTCCTGTATTAGAAGGCTTTCTCAGAAAAGCTTGATTTGCACAAGCGCCGATGTGTTCCCTTGATGTATAGCTTGATGAGGAGCTGTGGTGAGATGATGAATAAGGAACATATGGGAGGATGCTGTGTTTGGGCAGGGGCAAAAAAGGACAACAAATACTGTGGTGCAGAGGCAGAGGAGGAGGAAATATATTGTTAAAAAGAAAGTGGTGGAAGCAGTCTAAGTCTTAATCTTCATGTGATACAGCATCTCACCCGCTCAGCTCTCCAGGCAGCGTAGTCTACCCACGGGTGTATGCCGACTAAGGGCACGTCAGTGTTTTCAGGGAAGAGAGAAAGCTGTGCTGCGAGCCCAGTTTGGGCTGAGAGCTACCTCTTGGCTCCCTGATTTGATCCATCACTGTGACAATTTCCTTGGAGCTTTAGAAGGTGGTTGGGACCATCCAGAACAGGGAGCTGGCTGAAGTACCTGCCGTTCTTTCTGCTGTGCTGTCGCATGCTGAGCCCAAACCGAGCTGCTGAATCCGAGCCCCATCTTCACTCTTGGAAATTCAGCTCCGAGTTTCCGTTTTACTCTTTGGACCAAATTTTAAGTTCAGGAATTTCTCTGCAAGCTTGCGGGCACCAGAGAACTGAGATTTGGATGCCAACAGCAGAACCGCAGGTCTGTTGCTTTCCTGCTTGTTTCTGACTCATACCTTCTCCTGGGCCTCTCTCTGCTGCTGTTTTCCTCCTCGCTCTTTCCCCATGCAAGTTGGCTTCTGCAGGATTTAACTCTTTGTTTTATCCCCAGACCTCACTATGGCAAAAAGGCTGGCCATTTTAATGAAGATTTTAGCTAACCAGAGGGACAAGATACAGGAGTGAGTTACCCTGGCTTAATAAGCTTCCAGATATCAGCTGAACTGTGGTAATTAAGCGTGCTCCTAGCCTGTGGCAAACACAGGACAAAATCCACGAACACAGACTTTTGATGATAAACATTTTCTGCTAACGCAGTTCATTTTCTGCCTCTCGTGTTAAGAGCACACGTGCAGCTAGGACGAATCAGACAGGGTGTAATGCTAAGCCCCAGTAATTCCCTTTTGTCTCTGAGCTGCAAACTGGTAAGATGCTGCCGCTGATAACGATGGAAAGCCAGAGCCCCAAGCCTGCACGCAAGGTTTGTACACCCTCCCGGAGCTCTGCTTATGGCAACCGCCGGGGCACAGAGCATATTGCTCGACTGAGGTCTAGAACTGCGGCTGTCAGTTATCGTTAGCATCTGGCCGTGCGTGCATTGCGAAATAGGGATACCTACAGGACAGTTGTCTGGTCCCTGGGATTTGGCATCTTGTAGCCCTCTGATTTGGCAGCTTCCGTGGTCCTTTGCAGCATATGGCTGCTCCATCAGGCATGGGAGCCTTGGTGGAATCAATACCTTGTGGTGGCGTGGACTTGCCTGCTCTTAAAACAATACTTGATAACGGAATGCAAAGTTCAGCTTAGCGTATCTTTGAAGGAGACTCGACAATTGTCTTTGGCAGTTTGGTCTCTTTTCTCTTTTAAATTCAGTCTTAACCTATTATTTAATGCAGTGTTTCACCTACATCTTCCCTTGAGTCCTTCCTCCAGACTGAAGCTGCCCAGGTCTTTTTCCCAAGCTCTAGTCATTTGTGTTGCTCTCCAACTCTACTCTCCTTGGTTTCTGTCTCTTACACAGAGCACGCTGCCCAGCGGAGCGAAATATTTAGCTTTCAGCTTTGTGGCATTCATGTACCGATGCACCCGTGGTATAAAACACAGTGGAACTGGAAATGGTTTATAACAGCCATTACTTTTGTAACTCTTTAAACTATTTCACACTTCATTTGGAAAGCTCCCCAGTGGTAGATGGCTGGAGCAGGCTTGAGGAAAAACTGAAGGGCACAGCTCTGCAAAAAGCATTATTGGTGAAGAGCAGTTTGCATGTGTTTTTTCAGTTTTAGAAATAAACTATTTTATACAAACCTGAACGAAAGTAGAACAAAAGTTTCTATGGACTCTAGCCTGAAAGCATTGAAAAGGTGTCCTTGAGTGCTGCTAGTTAGATGAGTAGTTACACACAGGATTCTGAATTTAAGGTTGCAGACATGGTGTTCTCTGTGTTGCTGATCACTCAAACTGTAAGCTATCTTTGCAGATTTTCTACGACTGTATGGCATGTTTCTCCTGACTGAAATGTTTCTATATCTGTCTTTTTATAGATATTGTTATATAGGTATTTATCTTCCCACTAGTGTGGTATTTGATGTCTGTTTGAAAAATCATAGGAGGCTGCTTTTTGGCTTTATTTCAATACAGATACATTCTCTTATTGGGTTATAACTTTCTTAATCTCGTTAATATCTGTTCAGTCTGTGTAATTAGTCAATACATTCCCATTTTCTGTGGAGAAATTACATCAAAAAAAGTCTCATCAAGATTAGTATGACCTGTAAAGGCAGAAGACAATTTGTTTCTCTTTTTTGAAGAGCTGTAACCTAGGTAAGACGTTCTCGCTGCCTCCTCCAGGGGCTTCTGTATTTTTATTTATAAAACAACCCTACCTCAAAGATAGGCTTAAGTCGTATAACAATAAGAATCATTATTAGGGAACCTGTAAAGTTAAATTCTTTATCATCTTTTCTGGTTGTGGATTTTGAAGCACTTTGTATATTGGTATAAAGTACAAAAAGTCTGCACACCACTGATAGCTTCAAATCTTCACATTTCCTTAATTGCTACCCAGGTAAGTAGGATAATTTGCTCCAGACTTATGGCTACTGTGGCAACTCAGAAACTGACTGGAATATTAAATTGACGGGCTGTAGCAGGTTTTATAGGCTTTACTGGATCAGAGGTTTTGTCTGAACAAAGAAATGACATGCAATATCCTGCAAACTGGCTAAAAACACAAGATAAAAAGTGGTGGTGGGTTTTTGCATTAACTTTCCTTCAGAAAAAATCTCAAGAAAATAAGGGACGCTAGGTGCATATTTTAGTTTTAGCATTAGAACTCGTAGGGCAGATGGAGTCTCTCAGGGAACAGCTCATCTGGCTCCTCTCCTGCTGTAGGCTTGAAAAGCGAGGACCAGTTCCTGCCCCGACTTTCACCTACCCCACAAGAAGTTTACCATGAGCTCGCTCTTCCTTCTCCCTCATCCCAATACCCAAAGCTACACTCTTACATATCTACCTTTCCAGAGACCCAGGTGAACACTATAAAATTAGATAAACTCACTAATGCACTTTTTTTTTTTTTTTTGTTAACTTGGACTAAAACAAAGCATGTAGTATAAGCACTAAGTAAAAAACAGCCAAAAGTTGTTCTCCCTTTCCCTCCCCCACTGGAAACTTGATATCCTCATTTTATTTTAACTTTGCCTTTATTTCAATAACATGGAAAGCAAATTGGCCTTTAAGTAAGCACTCTTTCAACCACAATGACTCTTAAACTGCTCTTTGGAAAGCAAAGGAGAACTTTCGCTGGTGGTAAGTGTGGTGTCACCTCTACCTCTTTCGTAAACTGATTGATTTTTGCTGTATTTCATGTGCTGTCCTTCTGAGCTCCTGGATAATGACCACGGTCAGATGTCAGAAGAGTGGCCCTCAGCTGCCCTCCTGGACTTGGAGCTTTCCAGCCAAAAAGCAGAAGCAGATAAAGGAAATGATTCATGGCATAAAGGCTGGATTTGATATTGTGGTTTCTTATCCATGTGCAGACACGCAGAGGTCCATGCTTTCTTTTAAAATTGATTCCTAGTTTAAAAAAAAAACAGCCAACCAGCCAAGCGCTGTTTGAAGTCATCCAAGTACATCTGATGATATAAAAACTCTTCTGCCCTCTAGTGCTGTGAAGCAGTGGGATGTCTGAGATGCACTGATGGTTTTTTTTGCGAGGGGGAAATATTTAGCCTTGCAATTCACAATTCCAGCCATTCTTTTCACTGACAAAGGGAGGGAAGTGTAAAAGGTACTTAATAATTTTTGTGTATGGATTTGAGAGAAATATGATCTTAATATCTGAAACAGCCAAGAAAAACTACTAAAAAAATTTCTTGGAACTGATAAACTGTACAGCAGCTTGTCAAAGGCAGCTTGGGAAAAATTGTAAATGCTACTACTCGGTCAAACAAAGAAAAATCTGAAAAACCATCACTGATGGGGAACGTTGTGCCATAAGCAAGGCGGGTTGTCAAAACTTCTTTTAAGTTGTGCTGTGAATGCAAGAGGGGCATTGCTGCTCTCTTAGCTCCTGCCTTTGAGGGTCTGGGGTTCGGTGGAGAGGGGAAGGACAGTCTCATGGGCACCAGGGTAAGCTGGCAGGAAGGGAAAGGATCACATTAAATGGCTAAAGCTCACAGCTCTATCTTTACTAGTTTAATCTCATAAATTAATCCACATCCTCCTAGAATAAGTCTTCAAAGAGAAAGAGGTAATTGGATATAAATACTTTCCTTCTCAAACCTTGAATTACAGTGGTACGGTAGCGGGCAGCTTTTTGCACTTTGATCTCTTTGCATGATTTTCATTCCCCTTTTTAGCCTTCGTCTCGGGCCTCATTCTCTCATGACTTTTTCATACCCAGCTGTGCTCTCTCTGCTTCCTAGCTTGTCCTCTAGCCACCCTCTGTGGACCTTTCTTCTTTTAAGAGGCTCAGCCTTCGCCCCTCGTTTTTCTTTGTTTTCTGCTCTTCTCCTCGGGCCTTCCCCGCCATGAAGTCGGATGAAATATTTGCGCCCACACGTGCCAATAAAACCCGCGGAGAGATGTGAGCCTGCTCTGATACCTGGAGCCAGCTGCCGCTTGCCCCATTTCTGGTAAACCTTGCACCCCCGTGGCTCGGATTCTGCTGAGCGGGAGCCGTGTAAACTCATACCCACACAATACACTGTGTAGATAAACCCCTGTGTTTTCTTCAAGTGGAACTGACATGTTTTCATCACTCTTTTGATCACCTCGAGTCTCTAATACACTCTGAACGCCGTCCTGCTTCTTTGCTGTCATGTTAGATTGATAGCTCCTTGAGACAGGAACTGCATTTTGAATTAAGTCTAGAAAAACAGGGCCTTTGTCCCGATTCAGGGAGTCGCACCTTAGGCATGACAGCAAGATAAATATGCCCAAGGAATTCCCGGTGCCTGACACGCGCAAGGCTGACGAGGAAACTGAGGCTCGGGCTGAGAGCAAGGCACCTGGGTGCATCACAAACAGTAAGATTTTGCGCAGTCCTTGGACAACTCTTGGGCAAACTGCCTAAATCCACGAGGTTCTCGCTGCCCTCGAGGTGAGGACTGCCAGCACCAGTGCTCTTCCCAGGAGACGACGGTCTTCCTCTGTGCTTGAGCAAGTACTTGTGGAAGTAGTTGTCTACCACGTGGAACATTTTGTTCCAAGGAAGCTATTTGATTTGAAATGGCTGAGATTGAAGGTCAGTGGTCTAGAGTGAGACTTGAATAAGAAAGTGAAGGCTGTGCTAGAAGTTTCTGGAAATATTATCCTTGGTATTTGCAGCCAACTCCAAATATAGCAAGTATTTCTAGAGAATTTACCAAAAATTCCTGAAGAGCTGAATCAAAATAAATACCAGTTTTGATATGAAGTGATTTGCTACAACAGCAGAAAACTGACGTTGCTGATGAAGGAACCCCCTTCTAGTCCTGGTTTTCTGTAGACAGAAAAAATAAGAGAGTGTTTTCCTTCATTTTAGTGTTGGCCCATATGTCTTGATAACTCCAGAGGAAACCAGAAGAAACCGGTTGCAGCAAAGTAAGTTGACTTGTCTAATATGGTAATACACTATTTCTACTTGAATAAGTTTAGGGTTTTGTGCACTTTATTGCCCTTGCAACTTTTATCCTCATTTTTACAGTGCTTTTATATGTGCAGCTGTGACAGTTAAGTCAGTGCTATGAGCATTCTCCATCATCATGTAAGCTTTTCTTAAGATTAACTTCTCATCTGACTAAACTTCATGCAGAATAAGTCTTGTTCAGGAAAAGGTTTTTGGCAATTTCAGTGCTGGAGCTGTTCAAGCTGGCTCCTACAAGACTCAGCTCGAGTTAGTTCTATCGCACTTTTACAGCATTGAATTCAGATTGGAGAATCCGACTTTGAACGCTTTCTGGGTTAGGGGGAGGAAGAAAAAAAATGTAAGAAACGTTTTTGAAAATCCTCTCATGTGGAGACTAAAGCAACTAGAACCACTGCTGGTTCTTGAATCTCCGTTTAAGGATTTAGGTGGCTCTTTTAATAAAGCTGGGAAACATTGTTTTAGATGGAAAATATCTGTGGATATAAGTTCACTTTTGCTTGGCTTTGAGTCTTACTGGTGAAAGTAGCTAAGCAGGAACACCCATAACCTCTACCAGAATGTGTTAAAAAGCTTTCATTGGCAAAGTAACAGCAAGAGTCGGTCGTGAAAGAAATCCTGTATGCAGAGGTGACCAAGCACAGCAGTCCTATGTGCCTATCTGTTTATTTGTGTGAGATAAGAAAGCTGAAGGAGCATCAGTCAGCACTCTTCACAGTTTGAGCCCTCAAGTAAACAGTGCAATTAAATCCTTTCTTCTCACACCTTGTGAGTTTGGCTGAAATGCTTCACCTGGTGTGGGGTTGGGTTTCCTTTGGTTGCAAGAAAGAAAACGGACTCCTCGTGAACCAAACCATAATATTCTGGAAGGAGGAATAAAAGCAGATCGTCTTAGAGCTGACTCCAATGCTGACAGCAAAGGTGCTGCTGCTCTAATAAAGATCTGTTTTCACTTTGTGCCACCAGCATCCAAGGTCTGAACCATGCCAAGTATTTCTGCCTTGGATGCTGGCAGAAACAGGACCTCACTGAATCCAGTCTCTACCTAAATGCTTGTTTTAAAGGTGAAATTACAAGCTGGTGTCTCTCTTGGGCCTCTTTAGAGGCTTGCTCAGGAACTGGCTTTATCTTGTTAGAGGAGAGCTGGTGTTAGCACCCGATGGCCATCACCTGCCATTAGAAAATATGGTTTTAGTAAGAGTGAACTGAGTTCCTAGAGCAACTGAAGTACTGCTGTAAAACACAGCTCCTCTTTCCATAGGCTTTGTGGGCCTTGCTGTTGAAAGGAATTGTTGGGGTTTTTCCTCCGTCAGTCGATTTGGGAGAGCAGTTTAATCAACCAGCCGTCCTAGAGCACAGGGCTGGTGCCCCTGGCTGTATCGACTAGACTTCCACCAGCTACGCTGGGAACTTGCCAGCCATCCCACATGTGGACACCTGTGTTGAAGTGTCTTAATTTGAAGCTGAATCACCCATTCCTCCTGGTTTTATTTAGGGAGCACGTGGTTGGGAGGGAAAATTACTTATTCTTTATTTCCCTGCTGAGGTGTGTTACACCACAAGCATTTCCCTCCATGCAGCAATAACGTCTTAATCGTAACAACTTCTGCCTTACCTGCAGGAATAAATCCTGTGGCATTTACCTACAGGTTCCCACGGGTTAAAAAGTCTATTTGCAGTCCCTTAGCTGTTTTTTGTTTTGCTTTTGGGGTTGAGTCCTCGGGTTTGCTCACCACAGTCTGGAGTTAGGCAAAATGTTTGCCTTGTTAGCTGATCATTGCAGTGACTGCGCAACCTCCTGGGGGCTGTCTGCACCCCTTGAGAACAAGTTTGTCTGTTCCTGGATGGGTCTTCAGGGTTACATACAATTAGAGATGCTGCCTGCTTTTTAGTATTGCCTCTAACTTCCATATATTTGTTTCTTTTTGTACCTGCTCAGTTGCTAAGAAAGAGCTAGATGACCTGGAGCGGTGGAAGGAAGAGCACAGGCCAGGGCCAATTAAGCTGGTTCCACAGAGGCTGGGTAAGACACATAAATCAGCTATTATGAATTGCAAAATTTTACTTTCCAGGACATAGGACATTTTTCACTGTTTCTCACGTGCTACTTATTAAAGAGATTCAGTGTCAATAAGGGCTAACACGAGCCTACTGTACGTGCTCTGTGCTTTTCGATGGTCACGGTGATGAAGACGTTTCTGAAACAAAACAGCACAGATTGTCACTCAAGAAATCTGCTGAGATCAGTGTAGAGAATCTGTACTAACTTCTGGATAAAACAGGTGGTTTATCCCTCCTGTTGGTGACATTATCTGTGGTTGATGTCTCTGAGGGGGTGCACACTTGGCATTAGCGTGCAGACGGATGGCATGTGTCGGAGACCCTCCACTTACCCGTAAGAAAAACCTGTGTTAGGGCCAGTACCTGTGCTTTCTTGACTGCTGGCTCTTGAAGAGGCAAAAGTGATCCCTGCAGCTTCAGGCATTTGCAGGCTAAATGTGCATGAGGCTCTGTATTACCAATTTTATGAATGTAACATCAGAGACGGGTAAATGAAAAACAGGATAAAAAGCTACAGGAACTGAACTGATGTGTTTGATAAGATAACCAACTTTTTTTCTAGACAGGTGAGAGAAACCATAGGAGATCTCTTCAATCGTAACTACTATAAAACATTTAATTTAGTGCTATTTGGGAGTCAGTTTAAAAAAAACAAAAAAAGACCAAAAGCAAAAAACCAACCCACCCCCAATCTTGTACAGAGAATAGGACTGCAGGTTGGGCTGAAGCAAGAGGAAGTTTATTAGAAGGGCTTTTCAACTACCAGTCTTGTAGTACATTTCTTTAATGTGTTTGGCACAAAAGGTAGGAGAGCTGATGAAACTTGCTGACAAGACAAAACTTGAAAGCATCATCCCTATAGAACATAAGGAGGATACTGTGCAGCAAAAATGGGATGACCTTGAGGAACTGCACTAATAGAAATGGGACAAAATTCATTCTGACAAAGTGAATTATTATAATGATGCCTTTATTAGTTTTGTAAATCTAGAGCTGCCCTTCCTTCCCTTGGCTGTCACAGGAGAATTCGGGGTGCACAGTGCAGGCTATTGTCTCCCTTGACCTGGGAACTACGTTCTTTTTTTGCCATGCTACACAAGATAAGTTTGGGGTGGTGTACTGTGTATAAAAATAGATACCAGGTGGGAGGTGGAGGAATTTGAACCGACTCCAACCCAGATCTGGGGTTGTGGTCAAGGTGATACTGGTCCCACGTGTTTGTTTTGCCCTGCAGCCTGAGTCCCAGGTGTTTGCAGTGGTGAACCTACCTTTGCAAGTTGGTGTAATTCCCTGTATTCCCACCATCATGTGCAGTCATGTAGCCAGACGTGCTCTTTGTGAGTTCATACATACTAGCTGCTTCTTGCCTGTGAGCAGTTCCTAGAAGACATGCTTCTGTCCCAAGAGGAACACAAAGCTTTTTGCTGAAGAAAGGGAAATCTGAAAAACAGAAACTTGGTGTGTGGTGGCTGTGCAGGATGTGTGCGGGCTGGCTGCGTGACTGGGGACGTGGTGGCAAACCCACAGTGACTGAGTGCAGGGAGTCTTAATTTCTTCTGGTCCCACTGCATTTAAAAACTTTCTTGGGAAAGAAGCAAATTAAGAGGTGTGGGGAAGCAAGAAAAAGCTGAAAGAATTCAAGGATGTTATGTGAGCTCTTCAGTCACTCTCTAGCTGCCACTTAGAAAGACCCCTGGAGACTGAGACACATGCACTATGTTCAGTGCCTTTGAAATGAGGTAAGGTGCAAAGATTATTAGATCTTATCATTCCCACAGGAACAAATTTGGAACAGAAGAGAGCTCAAGGAAGGAGAAAAAAATATAAGTGGCATCTCTAATTTCACAACTGTAGGTACTCATTAAGGTAAAAAAGTTTCCTATGTTATTTTCTCAGAGTGATTTTTAAGAGACTACACATCTAGTCCAAATCACCAGAGAATTCTTAAAGTTGAAGTTTCTTAACACTCATGCTTTCCATAGGGAAATAAGTATTCTGGATTTCAACTGTAATATTTGACTGGCAAACTTTCAGGTACCACAGAGGGATGAGAGCAATGAAGGATGCAAAGTTCCACCCTCCTCCATAAGCAATGAGTGGAGCAACAAATCATGCCTGATAAATGCAATGGCCTCTTTTTTGATCGTATTATATAAAGCCAGTCATGACATACTCTGACTTCAGTGAAGCATTTGGCACATTACAGCCAAGCCAACTTGAGTGAATTAAACCTGGCTGAAAGGTTATAGGCGGTGGCTAACAATGATCAGAAAAATACTTGTTTAGAGCCATGTCCAGCAGTACATGCAGAAAAGTACAGTGAATGCAAGAGTGTTAAATGTTGCCCAGAAAAGGCTAGAAAGGAAGAAAGAATAAGCATCTGAAAGGTTTCAAAACTTGTTTAATAGCAATTTTATTTCCTAGACCTGGGGAGGGGACACTCTACAATAAGCTGTATGCTTATTGCTCCTGTGAGGTTGCTGCTTGTATACTGTACAGCCAGTCTTTCGTGAGAACTTAATCTGATGGAGTTATTTGTGCGCATAGAGATGTTGCCACACTTTGGGAATTGATCTCCCATTCACCGAACCTCACAAAAACACCTGAAGATTAGTTACCTTCCATTGGTAAGCGGAGAAAGCTACTTTCAGTGAAGAGTGATCCCTCCTGAAAGATCTAGTACAGTTGTCTCGCATTTCAGGCACCTCAGGTAGCACAGATCGGTCCAACTGTTTCTGTAGAATTAGCAGTCACATAGTGGGGAACTTCTCAGAAAAACACTAGGTGAAAATACAGCCCTCATCCTCAGAATGGGGTGGGGGCTGCTGCTGGGTTTTGCAACAACCGAGGGAAAGAACTATTGGCTTTCCCAAAGCAAGAAAACACTTTGGAGAATAGTAGAGCAGAATAATAGAATCAAACCCTCTCCCTCCATCCCTTAAGACCTGTTACCACTTTCTTTGTGTGGTTGGTTTTTTTTGTTTGTTATTTGTTTGTTTGTTTTAATTGAAGGCTGAACATTATGGCCAGAGCTTTAGATGTTCTCAAAAGAGAGCCTGTGCCTTTGGAAAGGGCACCTTCTGCTACCTGGATAGGAATATGAGGTCTGTGGGAAAAGGCTTTGATTTCCATTTCAGAAAGCAGATTCTTCCTCGAGGCCCAAGACATTACTTAGAAGATATTCAAATGATAGCATGCCATTAGAGCTGGCAGACTCCAAGCTCCTAAATTTGATAAAAGAGAAACTTTTTGGCAATAAAATTTCTGACTCTGTATGTGTGTGTGTGTGACAAACTGAGCGAAAGTGGGGAAAGCTGGATCTGAAAGTGAAGGCTCACCTGCAAAGCGTGACTGATTTTCTGAAAATGGAATAGTTCCTCAGTAAACTGATCATATACTGTAGGACATATTTGCGGGTAGAGTGGATGATACAGTGGATGCTCTGTAAATAACAAGCTAGTGCTTTTGACGGATGGATAAAATGATCAAAAAGGTCTCCTATCTGTTCTCTTTAATGTCAGACAGCTACCGTAATTATGAAAAATTTCCTGTATATGCATACATCCAATCTGTTATATTACTCTGTTCTGAAATGACTGGCATTTGAACTTAAAATGCTCATGCAAAATACAATTTATATGGATTTTTTTTTTTTTTTAAGGTGGAAAGGAATCAGAGACTGAAGCAAGGCAAAAACAGCAAATGATGCTCATGCAATCTAAATACCAGCAAAAGGTCAGGAAGAATACATTTTTTGTTTGTTTATTTTAAGAACTCAAAAAAAAGCTTTTCATGAAGTGTTTCATATGGCTATAAAATGAACTCACAGTTGCTTGACAAAAGAAAGTCATGAAACCTGAAGGAAGCAGCAGAAAACTAGAAACAAATGTTCTGCACCAAAGGAAATGGGAAATCTGGCTATAAATATGGAGCAACCCATATCACAGATCATATCTAAAATGATAACCAGTACAGGTGTAAAGCCACTTTGATGCATCGCTGTATCTTCCAGCATGCTGCCTACACTTCGACTAATTGATCAATGTACCACCCCATCCAGTGCTTACGTAGAAATGTTGTTCCTAGTATAAAAGGTATAAATGCTTGTAAGTCATCAAACTGCTGTGTGATTCCTTGCATGGATGCCCATTTATCAGTCCTAGATTTCTCAGTCTTTGTAGAGCCAATATTGGAGGAGCTGGTGCATAGCCTGCTTTATTCAGTGCTTCATTTTAAGAAAAAATTCTGGAAACTTTCCTTAAACACACTTTAGGTTTGAAAGATGTGCAGTACAGAAGTCAAGTCAAGTTACCTTATGTGTTCTTTATACACATACATATGTAAAATAATTTTCTGTGTTTATGTCATACAGCACAAGAGAGAAGAATATGTAAAAGCAAAAAAGGCAGCTGAAGAAGCTGAAATCCTGAAAAAGAAAGCAATTCAGAGAGAAAAGGTAAACATGGTTACTGCAGAGCTGGAGCCATATAAAAGTTCATGTCTTGATGCTTGATTTTGCTTAACTACGTGGAAAGGCTAATTAAATTAAATGGTAGCCCTGGATTGCATCAAGGAGTGAGGAAATCCAGTCCTCCTTCTCTTTGTAGCTGACTGAAGGATGCCTGACCTGGTGTTCTTTGGGGCTTGAGCATCCCTTTGGCTCTTCAGAAACTCCAGCCTTTCAGCTGCATCCATCCTGAAGAGTTAGCAGAGAGGGAGAACACTAGGGTCAGGATTAATGTTGTGTGTACAGGTTATATAGTTCACTTTGGCATGAGCTTTCTCTGTAAGATTGGATTGTGGCAGATGGCACAAAGACCTTATAGAAATCCATAATTGCCTGTTGTACACATGGGAAGAATACAAGAAAATCCCACCTGTCATGGTGGAAAAGGCATCCAAATCATGAAAAGGTCAGTGTAGTCTCTGCATTGTGCTGAGTGCACCCTGAAATTCAGATGCCCCTCCAGCCCCTCGGGGGGGGGCACACCCAGTTGCATTGCTAATAGGTAAGATCACTTTTTCTTCTAGTATTGGCCATATATTGACACCAACGATACCTCACTTGCAAATATTCATTTTTATTTTGCATTTGTTTGGTTTTACTAGTAATTCTCACAAAGCGTCTTCTCATCCTGCGTGCTGCATAAACCTTTGAAAAAGTTCATTCATGTCTCCTTGGTGGAAACCAAGTAGCACTCGGTTGAGAATGTAGTGTGGAATTTAAATGAAAAAAAGAAAAGAGGGGGAGCACGATGCTGATGTGCACAGTAGTAATGAGAGAAAGGGAGATTTTAGGTTTGCAAGTTTTGTTTCCACAACAGTAAAAATGATCTTCTGTGCAGAAGCTGAATGTTGAGAGTTAATTAAAAAATCATCACTACTGGATGGCATACAAGGGCATGCATAAACAAAATTAGTCTTAATTGCCTCTAGGTAAGGGTTAGTCTGTTCCCAGTCTTTCAGCGGTTAGCATTGCTCTTTGGGGATAAGCCCCTACACAATAGCTCACAGGGGCAATAAATATTATCATGTGAAAATGTCATTAACAGTTACCAGCTCAAGTATAGCTCCAGAAGCAGTGATGATAGCAATGGTAGAAAGGGGATTAATTATACTTTATTCACCTATTAAATATATGTTGTTTGTCCGTGGGCATTGGACAAGAAAAATGTTGCAAGTCTGCTATAATTTATAGTTATACCTAGAAATTGTATTGATGTATCAGTTTTGTTTTCATGCTCTTTAATTTCCTTACCTTCGCTCCCACAGATTATAAAATCTTTATAGATGTTGTAGATAGTAAAACTGTAACTATCAGTTTCTTCTAAAGGAGAATGCAACATCATGGCGAACATCTTTGCGAAACAGACTGTTTAATTTGAATAAATAAACATGTACCCACAAAGCAAACAAAAAAAACAGAGGAGCATGAAAGGGAACTCTTAATTTGAATATGTTTATTTGGGTTGTCTTCCACAATAGTGATTGAGCTGATGAACATTTCTACTTGGAAGATGTTTATATATTAAAAATTCAACTCGGTGTTTAAGAAAAGCATGCTGAAAAGCCACTAAAAGATGTCGATTTGGCCGTCTCACCCTGCCTGCAGATGAAAGGCTCCCAAGAGCTGAGGATGACAGGAAAGGGATCCTAAATATCTGGTACTGTACAACCAACACCGGGCCCTGGTTACCGCAGGAAAGGAACTATTTTTTTTTTAAATGATGGGTTTGTAGACAGCTGCACCTACAGGGCATCAGCTGAGAGCATGTCTTCCTGAAAATTCACAAGCCGCCTCTTCTTACTTAAGGCCAGTCCTTCTTTTGCTCAAGGTTTTTATTCATTCAATAAAAACCAAATTGTCTGAGAGTCTGAAAAGAGGTAATGGCTAGCCAGCTTTATCAGCAGGGGCCCTGAAACTTTCGCAGCTGGAGAGCTACTTTGCCAAAAAACGGGACCGGTGAAGCCCTACGGACTGATGCGTGGTGACTAGAACGGGTGCTGGTACTCAGCTCAGTCCTTGCTTGGTTGTAAGGATGATGTACTGGAAACCAGTGCTGCTTATGGACATAGGATCTGTTGATGTTATTGCTTTAACGCTGGTTTTGCAGAGAAAAGCGGTATCCGCTCTCCCGTCATCTTTGTGACCAAGAGAAATTTGGGTGTCTGCCAAAGCAGTACCCAAATGTGGAAGGTCGGCTTTACCATCTGTACGAGTCCACCTGCCTGTCTCTGTGATTCTTTAATTAACCGTGAGGTTAGGTCCTGGAATACCAACGCTCTTGGCATCTACCTTGTGTCTCTCCGGCTCCCAGAGAGAAGAAAGGTGGATCCTTTCCCCCCGTGGTGTTCCACAGGACCAGTTGGTGTGAACTGGTACGCGAGTGTCCCTGTGCAGCAGTGAATGGGATTTGGGATCCCGTGCGCTCCGTGTCAGGCAGCTTGTCCTGGGACTGCTTTGATTTGTTCATGGAATAACCCTGGGCTGCATGAGTTTGGATATTCTTCCAAGCTAGTGATCTCTGAGTGCTCACTGAAATAATTTTGGAGAGAGTTTGTAACGACAGTAGGGGAGTCCCTATTTCTGTATTTGTCCCTAGTGCCGAGATGTGTCTGTGATCTGCAGAAAGTGTGGGAGTACCTGGGAAGTAACATTACTATTATTTGCTCATTAGGAGCAGGCATCTGCAGTTGCATATCTTGTATGCAGCCCTTCACATCACAGATTTTGACCGGACCAAACCATAACTTCCTTTGTAGCTTTTTGGGTGAAAGGACCATCAAAGTTCCCAAGAAAATAAACAAGTGGCTGATATTTGACTTGTTTTTTTAAGCTTTCTGCATTTGTGCTGTACACAAAATAGCATAACTTCAGTGCACTGGATATTTCTGTTTCCTGTCATTCACTCTCTGTTCTTGTTACCCTGCCTTTAGCCTTTCCTTGGATATTCTAAATCTTGACTAAATATTAAAAAATTCAAAAGATTTGAAGTGAAAAGGCTCAGTCTAATTCTACTGCATGCAACTTGCTTTTGCTCTTACATTACATAGTAACAGTCCTGCCATCTTTAGAAACCATCCTATTTAGAATAAGCTGTAATTTCATTTTATTCTTTATCAAATCATGTGCTCTTTAATTTGACTGTGTTAATCAGCATGAATAGCCTTTTTTGGGATTTTGTTAAAACCAGGCACTTTACAGACCTTCTGCTAATGCTTTTCAACATGTTTACCTTCAATATCACAGCTGTTCCACTCCTGGCTTTGTTTCTGAAAACCGTGCCAAATGTGGAGAGCTTTGGCAATGTCTATTGATAGATCGTCATTAGTTAGAGAATGTCCCAGTCCCGTTGCCTGTCATTTGTACGTGTCCTAAGCAGGGGTCCCAGGGTAAACCTCCAGAGTAGAAGATAGTCACACCAGTTATAAGTAAACAATTTCAATATGCTGGATTTTTCTTCAGGCACCATTCTGGCGGTAGAATAGCTGTAGGATATTTCCTTCTTTTTTATCTAGTGGGAGATAGGGGTGATATTGAAAGACTGTATTTATCGAAGTTAGTATCACCGTGTTGTTCTAGCTAGGAGTTAGACCACAGCAGCTCTGGTGAGCTTTGGATTTGAACTTTCAGGAGCCTTGCTATATGTTGGTGGATCCCAAGTCAAATGCTTTTTCAGAGGTGAAGGCTCCAGCTTGCTGTGTTGAGCAGTGGTGGAGAAAAGCCTGGGAGCTATTACTGGTGTCTTGAGAGTACTAACATCACCTTTGACAGTAATAGATGCCGTCAGATTTCCTTTCTTTCCCTGTAAATTTTTAAGTTGCACAGATGGGTGGGAGTCTTTTGCCTAAAAAAATCATCTGCCGCTGGGTGGAAGGTTTAGGAGCAAACAAGATATCCCTTGAACACTATCAAAATTTAGCTATACTGTGGGTTAATATTCCTTACTTTAGTTGGAATTTATCTAAATTAATTTAATTGCATCAGTGCTTCATACGTTGTACCACTGTCTCAGCATGTCCAATGACTGAGCAATGGGACATCTTATTCAGAGGTTCATCTTCCTCCTTTTGTTTATTTTCCCATTGCCTTTTTCCAAATAACAACTTCTAAGTCATTTGCCTTCCAACAGTTTATATCGTTACACAACGTAGTGGCTCTTTTCCTATCTGCAGACATCTGACAGCATTTTTTTTTCTCAATCCAATACATGCCGAGGAGGAATTTGCACTTGTTTTGCAAATCTCTTCCAGACAGTCATTCTTTATCCAATTAAAAAATACCCACCCTGAAATCACTGAAGGCAAAATAATTGAGTAACTGCCAGTAGAACTGTAATTTCTCTGAAATGATATTGATTGCAGGACAGGAAGAAAATGATGGGGGTGGGGGTTACAGCCCTGTTCTTAACACCACTTTCCCCCTTACACCCATACCTACACCTGCCCCATTCTACCTGGCCTCGCAGAATACCTCCAGCCAGGTACAGTGTCCTCTCCCTGATTTGGGGCTCTGACCAAATGGGCCATTCCCACCTACAGCTCCCATCTCATCTCTGCAAGGTGTTGTCTGAAATTGCCAGGGCACTTCGTTTAGAGCGATGTCTGGTTGCTGGGTTACCAAACGATTAGGGGTTTTTTTTCATTTTGAGGGTGGGCGATGAGCAGAGTGACACTCCGAGATTGCAGTTTTCTCAACATGCTAGTCGTCGTGAACCTTGGGTGGGAGCTCTTCTTGGAGCATCCTCCCACCAACTGCAGCGTGGGAGCTTGTGCTTAGAATATAGCAGGGCTGAAATCCCGCTTTGGCACCCCTGATTTGTGCTTTTAATACACCGAACTGCCTTTTGTCTGCTTTTCCCACTGGACCTACCTACAGCCTGCATGTGAAAAAAAAATTTGGCAGGCCTCTTTTTGACTGGAATTTAGCTTGAGCTGCATATTGCTGTTGCAGCAAGTTCTCTGGTTTCTGCTTTGTTTTAACATTTTATTCCACTTGAATCTGGGGTGTGGGGCAGCTTAGACGACCCTTCCACTGGAAATTATGTGCAATTTTATATTAAAGGACTTAATCACTTGTGTGGTATCCAGATTTCCAGAGGATTTTTGTGTGTCAAGGGTTTGGTTGACTCTTGCACTGGGAATGATAACTGAGCCAGAATAATGCTGGTTAAGTACAAATGTCTCCCCCTTTCATCCATCTTAGCATGTATTCAACTGGCCAGTACCTAATGGTCCTGAAGGCCACAGGTCTATGTGCAGAGCTACGTGTACTCGTATCACGGTGCTTTCAGCGCTACAAGACTCTCATCTGCTTTGGTGCGGTGGTTCACGTCCTCTCCTTCTTACTAGGACCAACGTTGCACCAGTTACATCAAGAGATGGCCCCAAAAGTGCTGGGTCATAGAACTGGGATGGCTCACGAGGCCATTTGTGAGGATAGATGGGTCTGCCAGGAGCACAGTGCGTTTTTTTATTTCAGACTGGTCTCTTGACTAGGAGCTGTTTGGTCCTAAATTTTTAAATTTGAGAATGGGTCACTTCCGTACCCAACTGCTGCTATAGTTGTTTTAAAAAACAGAATATTGAAATAACTAAATTGAAATAATCAGTGTTTGTTTCTGGCTTACTGGAAATCTCAAGTACGTTTTCCTGTTTTTAATGTTGTAGGCAGAGAGACTTGAAGTTAAAAAAAGGCAACAAGAAATGAAAAGAAGAGACATGTTCCTTGAAGATCAATATTAGTAAGTAAAATTTGAAATTATTACCTAAATTTACTCATCTGCATGTCCTTCTGGTTTTGGTTTGGGTTTTTTGGTATTTTTACTTGTTTGCTTTTGTCTGGTTTGGGGCTCAGGAAGGGTTTTCCTTCTGTTGCTTTTTTTTCACTTTTTGACTTGAAACTTTTGACTTAAGGGCAAGAGGTAATGGGCACAAACTGAAACACTGGACATTCATCCTGAACATCAGGAAACACTTTTTTACTGCGAGGGTGACTGAGCATGGGCACAGGTTGCCCAGGGAGGTTGTGGAGTCTCCATCCTTGGAGATATTCAAAAGTTCTGGGCAACTGGCTCTAGGTGGCCCTGCCTGAGCAGAGGGTTGGACAAGATGACAAGATGACTCCAGAGGTCCCTTCCAACCTCAACCACTCTGTGATTCTGTGAAATATTCCAAGCCTCCTCCACACCTTATTCTGTGAGAAATTTGGTTCAGTAGATTTCTCTCAGCTTCTCAAAACATACACTTTGAAATGAAAACTGTGAATTACAGAACGACTTTGTGTTTTCCTTCTGTGAGTGAATCAATATGTGATCATTCAATCCAAGACTAATTATCGAAACAGGATCTAAATTACATCTCCACCCATTTATTTTAGTGACTAGTAAAGAAGTATAACCCACACGGAAATAATGAGGACTTCCTATATTTAGCATAGTCCTACAGCTTAAATGCAGAGATCTGCTGTGAAGACCTGTTTCCCAAGAATACCTCCTTAATGTGAGATTTAGATATGGCTTAACTCCTGACATAATTAATTCCATTGGCAGTGAAGTTCCTGCCTGGCCAGTTCACTCTATCCTATTTATTTATTTTTAACTGATCCAGACCAATTCTATCACATAATTAACACACAATGCTGTTTAGTCACCTTTACCTTTTTTATCTTTGGCTCCCAAAATTACTCACCTCTGTTCTTAGCATGATTGATGGCTCTTTCCTCCTCTGTGACCTTTAAAGAAGTCACTTTTGTCCCATGATAGTAGCTCCAGTTCCTTCATCATTTGCCCAGACTCTGTTCTCTAATGTATAGACATTTTAGTGCTTTCTCACTGATCTCAGCCTTTCTTGTCTTTTTCCTTCTATATCTTCCCATTTGGCTTTAGGTACAGCTCTTTCCTTAAATGCATTGCCAACATTTGTCTCTAGATATTGGTATTTTGCCTGCTGTTTGTCATCTGTTTGTGCCGATGTGGATTTCCCCCATGCACGTTGATTCCTCGGGATTTCTGAAGACCCTGCACAGCTTTAGATCTCTGCCTGTTTCTGTCAGACTAGACACCTTCACGCTCTTTGACCGTAGCTCAACAACAACCTCGTCAGATCTTTTCAGCCCAGGGTCCTCAGTTATGGGACTTACGTGCTTTTTCCTGAGGGGATTGTCAGGGTTCTTCCCATTTAATCTGATTTTTTGTCTGAAGGCTTATTCAGTTATAGTGAATAGGAGACGTATCTCTTCCTTTCCCTCACCTTCCCTGTCTGTACCTTTTTTTGCTTAGGGTGAAATTTATTCTGCTGATGGGTGCTTTTTTTCCATTAAAAGTAAGCTTTGTTCCGTCAAAAGCAGGCCCAAACCCTCTGAAACACCTTCACGTGGGCAGTCGGTTGGTGCCCAGGTGGTGGAGGAGCTCAGGCTGCCTGGGCACTGGGAAGGAGACTGGCCGGCAGCCCTTCTCTCCACTGGTTTAGGAAAGCCTTGTGAGCATTCAGCTGGTGGCATCTTAGGAAACCAGACTGGCTGATGCAGCTAAAGGTAAGGATGGACCGTCGAGCTCCATGGCTTGAGGTTATGGTCAACTATCAGAAGATTATTTGTATGTACTATGTGTTGAACGTGCACCAGGAGGACCCTGTAGGTAATGCACCTGGAGGAAGTGAGCTGAAAACCCACCTGCAGTGAATGAAATTTTAGTTAAGCAAAAACCTCCCATGCTGTACAGAGTGACATTAGTGCCTTCTCTGCTCTGAAGGAATCCTCTGGTGGGCAGAGGAGGAGAAGTCTTTGCCGCTGGATGCTGTTGAGGCTCCATTGCTAAGATACGTTGGCATTATGGAGCACAACATCCAGGAGTAATGGAAAGAGACCATGCGACATCTCGGATTTTGTAAAGTAACTCCACTGAAGTATTGCCAGTTATTAGAGACTCGTTCGCAGAAAAGTGCTTGGTATTTAAAGATGTGCTTTTGCCTACTATGCAAAAATGAGTGACTCATTACTTCCATCATCTGAGACCCTATGTCTAGAGGCGAAGAGAACAAATACGAGGTTGTGCCCCTCTCCTCGCTGTCTCTGCTCGAGTATTTTGATCTCCTTCCCTGCTTGCTGGGAGAGGGGGGAAGGAAGGCCATGTGCTGCATATAAAGCAATGACCTCTGCAAAGTCATGGCCTGTGGAGCCATTTCAAAAGATAGGCTGCCTTGTTAGTCTGTCCTCTGTAAGCATCTGTAGCTGCAACATCACAATTTTCCTGAGGAGATCAATGCCTACCAGCAGTCTCATTAGCTGGAAACCTTTTAAAATTGATCACCACCTCTAGCTGTATCAGCCTCCACAGGGTACAGCCCAATCAGTACTTCTCCTGTATGAACTGCTGCTTCTATTTGATAAGAAAAGGCACTTAAGATTCTCGTGTCATTAACATACTCTGACAATAAAGTATGACGCTGCCCAGAAGTTTGTTGTTCTGATTAAATTCCCGTCACTATTAAAACCCAAAACTTCTCACTGAAGTCCCCTTTCAAAGGGTGTAACGTGAAGTAAGTGAATGCCAAAAGGAAAAATTGTCTGCAACCTTGTCCACTGTCTGCAGAATACAGTTATTTCCTATCTCTTGAAAGCCTTGTTAGCTTCTTTGTGTACAACTGGCCCTTGAAAGTCAACTGTATCTCTTATCACAGTTGCTTGAGTATGTGTTTGTGTCTTGTGAGAATGAAGTCTAGACATGCATGCAGAGCACTGTGGAAAAGTCTGCAAGGCTCTCCTTTTTGGGATCAGCAGCTCCTCTGACCCAGGTGGACTCAAGCTCTATGAGGTGACTAAGATGGACAACACTCACAAGGTATCTCCTTAGTACTGTGTGTAAAAAGCCTGAAGAGCACGCAGGAGCAGACTTTGGGCTGGCAGAGTTGCTGCATGGCAGGTTTGCTACGGTTTGTACTACCAGAGAAGCACTTGAGGGATTTATTGGTGATAGCATCACTGTGGTTCTGCCTCTGCAGATGCCAGATCTAGAAAATCAGGAGTATGTGTGCACTTTTCTACTGGAAACTACTTACACATGAAATGGAGTCCTTCCTTCTGGGTAATGGTGTCTTGGATGCATTTTACATTGATGGGCTGTGGTAGAGACTCTGTTTCTGTCAGAGTGCATTAAAAGGTAACGAATGCTTGTGTAGTCCATACTTTGCAATTGCTAATCCTTGTGAGGAAAGGACTGAGCATCCATCTTTCCAAATGGGAACGAAGAAGAGGTTGTGTGGCTGGTTGAGGACTTTTCAGGACATCCCTCTTTAGTTAGGACACAAAAATTGTCATTTAAATGGTAATGAGGGATGGCTAACCTGATGACTTGCTTTTCTCCGTGGCTTGCTGTGCAGGCTGTATGAATCTGTGCCTGAACTGTAGCGTGTCTCACCATATGGTTTTAGCCCAGCTCTCTAGTAAGGTGCTTTTATTTAATTTGGATTTGACTTCCCAGGAACTGTAGTGTTGGATGCGGTCCACTGCTTTTCTAATAGCCACCTACCTATTTATGTAATGGGAAAAGCAGTCTAGAACATAGGGTTACTTTTTAGTAGTACATGATGGCTGTTGTGTCACTTAATCCTTCCCTTGGTTACAGATTTGTGCCTCTGTTTTTGTGAAGGTTGTACTACTGTAAAAATTCCTGGCACTGCTGCGCTCGGGTACATGTGTGCACTCAATATATTCTGCTCAGAATTTGGAGCTGGAAACAGAATTTGCCAGAGCGCTTCTAAGCGCATATTCCAAACACAATGCAGGAGGTTCACCAAACCAAGCTGATATACACTTGCCTGCCAAAGCAGTTTTCTCAAAAGTCATAAAATGCAAGAAAATAAAACCTGAATCAAAACAGAATTTTTATTTATTTATCTACTTTTTACAGGATAAATACTAGTGTCCTTGCCAGTTTTCAGTCCCCTATGATGTGTGGCTCAAACAGCAGGCTGGTAACAAATTTTCCCCACAGAAGTGCAAATGTAAACCTGACCAGACTTTTAATATAGGATGCTAGAGAGAATGAAAGAAGGCTTGCACAAAAAGGGTTTGCAGCCTTGAGAATCTTTTGTTTGCTTCTTTTCACCACAATGGTCTTCGCTTTGTTCATTTGCTCCTGATTATTTTAAGCATTGTCAATTATTTAGCTAACAGGCAGAAAACTAGGCTTTTATAGACATCCAAAGGGACTCTCTTGAGTGTAATAATGAAGGCAGTTTATTGAACGCCTGTGAGGTTGCTTTCTAATTGTACGCATTAATCTGCCCATGCAAGCTGGCTGAAAATATAGAAGCAGATTGCACATGCAGATGGAGCACACAGAATGGAAGATCTATGCTATAGACTTATACAAAACTGCATTTTCCTTAAAACTGGATTTATGCTTATTACTTCAGATAATAAATGAAACTTGATGTCTAAAATAACTTCCGAGAATATTGGATGAGTTGGTGGGAGGAAAGAATAGCCTAGCTGTATTATTTCATCCAGTCAGGAAAACAAAAAAAGCAAGGGGGTTGACAGGAAAGATTAGGTTTGGGTGTGGGTGGGAACTGATGAAAATAATTCTGCTGAGAAAGTTGCCTTTTTTTTGTAAACTTATTTTTATACTTTCTTGAAGCCTTATACCCAAAATGAACTAGTGCCACATTTTTTGTTTTTATCCCCAAGAATAAGCACACATGCTCAAGAACTTGCAGATGATAAAGCCTACCGGCCAAAGTCAGCACACTTTCGATCACTATCATTAGATTTGTCCAAGTCCTCCTTAGTATGCTTGTGCATTACTCCCAGGGAAGTCTGTGAATACTGCATTAAGCTTGGTGTGTGGCTGCTGGAAGGATTTGTGCTGGAAAGCAAGTGAACTAAGTACCTGGAGGATGGCCTTTCTTCCCAGTTAAGGGCATTGCAGAAGAGCCATCAACATCATACAGGAATTGAATGGGTTAATTATTTCACATTGTAATTATTCACCTTATAGCTTCCAGCAAAAGATGAATCCCCCGCCCACACGCACACCAAAAAATGGACATTCATTCATGCTGGTGTTTGGTTTTATTTCTTACCCAGAAGTGGACTCTGTCCTGCAGGTGTGGGTTGGAGTTGAGGTCCAGGAGAACCAGAATCCACGTAGAGCTGAGGGCATGTTTGTTGCTGATGGACGGAGACGTTTTTACTGCCTTGCCCCTTGTCATGGCCCAGCTGTGGGAAACACGGCAGTTGCTTGTAGCCTTCTGAACTTACTTAAACCTTGTAAACTTCTTGCCGTGGTAAATCTCTGCAAAGAGGAGGGGGTGTGAGGGGAGCCATGTATAACCATATATCAGCAAAAGCCATTGCTGTCCCCACTCAGGCTGCTTGCAACTTTCTTAATGGCTTAATTTTGAAATATATTACCTTTGGTGGGATTATTTTCACACATGGTATTATCGGCCCCCCACCTTCATTCCCACTGCAGCAAATGATTTTCATTAGTGCAAATCCCAACTACATCTCCCTTTGGAGTCTCTTTCTCCATCTCCCAACATAGAATCTATGGGAAACCTGCATAAATGAACAGCAATCTCATCGACCTTTGCCTCGACTTCTGGAATTTCTTCTATTTTAACATTTGATTTTGTTAAGTAATGTGCCAGAGGAGCAACAATGGCCCTAGAAAGCCTAGGCTTTGGTAGTGTTAAGCGACTGATCTTAATTTTGGCAAAAGTTGAGGAAGTTGTTATGCTTAGCCAATTAAGTATGTTGAAGTATGGGGAGAAGTGTAGATATGCTTGCTGGTGATGCAAGAAGATCCTTCTTGAATGAAATTCAGTTTTGTTTTTTTGTTTTTGAGAGGGGGAGTTCTGCTGTTGTTTAAAAACTATCATGAAACTTCTGGGCAGATGTGCGAAACTAACATTATGTATGCATTATGCATGGTTCTTAGTTTTTCAGCTGAATTGGAAGAAAATGGTGAAATATCACTTTAGCATTGCTTACTGGCAATGAATTTGGAAGCTGATGTGTCCATGTCATTCAGCACTAGATGCTCTTTCTGTTGTCTTAGCGACTACTCATGTTGTCTCCACTCTGAAATGGCTATAATGATTTACCTGGCTTGGGATCCTTTATTTTTATTTTTTATTACTGTTTTTGAATGGCTGTTAGCGTACTTGTGGACATTCATTAGAGCAGAATTGTAATGCTGGAGATCCTGCAGTTTGAGAAAACAAAATGTTCAGGAGCTGTCTTGGTTTCAATAGTAATAAGAGTGGCCATTATCTTTTAAAAATTGTCAAGAGAAATAAATAGATTTATGATATATGCAAAAGTATTGTGCTGCTTTTTTTTTTCAAAAGCACTGGCATAAAAGCCAGTATATTTTTTTGTATCCTGGCATTTCAATATCCATCAATTAAAGCAAAAGAATTAACTGCCACTGGTTTCATTGGGAAGGAATAATGAAGATTACAAGAAGCCTTTTTAATTGATGCATTTTAAATGTTAGTCTGTAAAACAGACTTAAAGCCAAGAAGTTTATGTGTAGGCAGAAAAATTATTTTCTTTCTCTGTTCTGAGAGGAATACAGTCTCAAATGAAAAGCTTAGCAAGTGGTGCTGTGCGACTCTTGGGTGGAGGAAGATGCTGGGCCCTGAGTCCGTATCCTAATTCACATCCCTAAGGATGAATCCTTTTCAGGACTGGCTCTTCTGTTTGCCTTGTAGATGCGACAGGAGCTAAGACCAAATGACACACAACATTAAAGCCCTCATTCCGCACAGGATTTTAGACCTCAGGTCTTGCAACAAGATCAGTTGCGGGTCTTCAGATCTTCCACAGTTGCACGCTGCGTGGGCAGCACACGCATTTAGTCCCAAGAAATAAGAAATGCGTGTGGATTCCCTGATCCACAAGTAGCTTGTGAGTGCAGGGTGCCAGCTCTAAATCCCTAAATGACAGCGTTCTCAGTGGAGCGCCTAGCAAATTCGTGTTTCTGCATTTTACCTGTACCTGTTGAGCTTCAAGTATGCGCTTTTACATAACAGCTTTTAAGAAAGGACTCTGCCTGAAGAACAGTTGTGATTTGTAAAGTCCTATATCTGAGGACCCACAGAAAGCATCTGCAGCATCGACTGGTTTCCACAGTCCTGCACTGTCCTCTCCTAGCACGTTACTTAATGATCCTGGCAGCAGAGTCAGTATTTTCCCATGACAGCTCTTAAGAGCTTTTCAGGCCCCGAATCCAGTATTGTGCTTCTCTCCCCACGGCTGCATCTGTACTAATAAATTAAATACTGCCAGTCACTGTCACTTTTGAGGCCAGCAGACCTGAGACTGCCTGCTTCCAGTGCTAGCAAACTTTTTTTTACCTCCCAAAATGGGACGGTTGCATCCAAAGTTACTTGTGGTTGATATTCATTCCCGGACAGCAGCCAGGAGTTATTTGGGAAAGTGCTATTGGAACAGGTCAAAACTATTCCGGGAACTGTCACCACAATAGAGATGGCTGAGTTCCCATGCTAAGAGTATCGCCTGGTGCTATTAAACGCACCAGTATGGGAGCAGCCTATTTTAATTAGCAGAGTAAAAGATTCGTTCCCAACGGTGTAATGGGAAACAGGGCTACCGAGAAAGACGAAATACTCTCATAAGATCGCTCCAGCTCAACCAGTGCTTCTGAACGGCTCTCTTCCCTTCAGCCTGATGCTTAGGGGTAGTCAGAGCTCAGGTCAGCAGCCTGTTAGGAGGGTGCCGCCTTCATGATTTGTCTAAATTTTGGATCTCTTTTTGCCTAGCTATTTTTGAAGGGTATCGGGATGCTGCTGTATTCAAATTAATTTCTTCAGCTCATGCTCTTCTTTCCTTAATAGTAATTAGTCTAGAGGAACACATTTTATTAGCATCTTTGATTAGCCCTTGAAGTTTTAGGGAGCGAGTGAGATGTTGCTCCAGCTGTCGGAATGTGGAATACCTATGGACACTTTGATATGCTGATTTCCTTCTGGAGATAATCCTTTCCTCTCTGGAACTTTAATTGAACTGTCATCTCTCCGACTTCCCCCTTTCCCTGCAGCATGGCTTATGCTATGCTCTGCATTGTTATGACTATAAGTTTAATATTATGAAAAATACCATTCAGACAATATTTTGACAGTCTGGCAACTCCAAATGCATTGCTGGGTTTCCATAGAGATGATACACAGCGAATCAACATATATGACTGACTTGACTGAGTTTGTCTTTATCCAGGTTCAGAACCCTAAGTCCCTTCCTTGTGTTAGGGACACTTTATTAATGTATTACTTAATTTGGTGTAGTAGGGTGTTTTCTGTATTCAGTCGCAGTGTACAGTCTTGCTGAGAAACTTTATTTGCTTCCACTCTTGTAATCATCTTTTCTAATCCCAAAACTGAGTTAGCTTTTCATCTATCAGTGTGCTGAGCCAGGAAATGCAGTGGTTTAACCCTCCACCCCATTTTTATGCAAATAATGAGAACTTCCACATACCCCATGCCATTCTTTTGCCATCCATAAGGAATTAGGACATCCAGGTATACTCCCAAGTTCCCAGATACTTCTTTGCTGAGCTTCAACCTTCTCAAATATATTACAGACTTTCTGTAGGAGTTCTTAGTCTTTCTGGTGTTTAAATAAATTGCTATTTTACCAATTTTAGCATAGGTAGAGAAACACAAAATCTGCAATTTAAAACTTCAAGTTCCCCAAATTATTCTGTGCAGTCTCACCACTCAACCACTCATCTTTCATGGAAAAAATGTGTGTGCTTAACACCTGGGTAAGAAGACTATAAATCTATTTAACCTTGATATGCGGGTGCTTTGTAGATCAGGGGATCTTATGTTTCACTTGGTTCTTTCTGTATTGTGTGTTGACTGAGGTCCATGTTAACTGCCCAGGTAATGGAGGAAAGGGATTGAAGTGGGAATGCTGAGACTCTAAAAGCATGGCTTGCTACAGCGTGAGCAAGTCCTCTGTACCTGAAGTGCTAACAGGGTTTTGTATTGTGTAGAGTAGCAGAGAAGAACTTGTGGGTTCTTGCTCTTTTTCCCCACTTCTTCTCAATATACCCACTGACCAGCAGGACGTTTTCCAAAAGTGCATCCACTCACTGTTTCAGATCATGGAGTGAAAGATAAAAACACGCTTGGTAGTCTGTTTCAGCAGTTAATCATCATCACTCTTTGGCAGCCAAGGCTTTTTCTGCAAGGTTAAGTAGCTGCCTTTGGTAGTGGCATAGAGCTAGCTGGTTGCCCTGTTAGCAGAGTAAATCTTTGCTCAATGCCTGTTGAAGCACTCTTTGTGCTCTCACTTCAGTACTTTCCTGCTTTCCAAAGCTGTACACAGAAATAAAATTGTCTCTTTCCTCTAACTCTGTTCCTTTGAGTGAGCAAAGACTTGAGTAGCCTGGGACTGCAGGTTAGGAAACTGATTCCTGATCATGGCACTGAAATTCCTATTCTTAACTTTTGTTTATGTTGCTGCTTGTGACTTTGTTTAACTGCACTTGGTTGAAACTGTGAGCAAAGCGATGCTACTTTGAAAATCTGGTTTATAAGGGGTGTGATTGGAAAAATAAAATTGCCCTTGCCAGAATAAGAAATGACAATGTTATGCAATTTTGCTTCAACTAAAGACAAGATTTTTCTTTTTTTCCAATGCTACAAAATGCTTCAAAGTCTTTCTGCTTAATTAAGTAATCTGTTGTAAGGCTGCATTGTATTAACTGTGAAGGAAAATTCCTTAAAATAATCTTTTAAATGACTTAGCTGAGATTTATAGATCCAGTAGAAGGATTTGCAACAATTCAGTGAAGCAATTGCATCCTGATGAAGTCCAATGTTATGCGAGTCTGTGTTTTAGGAGCTTTACAATGAGGAAAGAAAGCATAGCCACTGTAGAGCCCAAATATGCAAATGGCAATAATTATTTGCTTAAAAATTCCTCCCAGCAAATGTCTTGTCCACAATATAGGTTCTGTATCCTCTGTCCCATTTTATTCTGTTTGTCTCCACAACCTTTTGTTCCACCTGTGATGTTTTTCAGCAGTCACATGATAAAATGTCTCGGCTAGATTCCAAGGGTGGAATAAAAAGCTGTATTTATTTTTATAGAAGCACTAACAATTCTATTTGGATTGGATTTCTTCGTAGCAAAACCAATGAATTATTGAACAGATTGGACTTGGGTTTGCCAAAGAGTGATTCCTGTCAGATTGCTAATTGTGGCCCAGAATCTACAGCATGGGTAAGCAAAACCATGGCATGTGCTATATTTTCTGTCAGCTTTCCAGGTGCTGTCAATAGTGTAATATTAGAATATTCTAATTGAGCTTAATTGCCTCGACATAACTCAGCGAGTACCAGGGAGTCTTTCTGGGTGAATGAGATTGCCTACATTGTTTCTTACACACTGGCAGAGTATCCTACATAGTAGGGGACTGCCTTTATTACTCACAGATCTCTCTCTGATAAATGAGAGCCAGATTTATATTCTAAGGTCAGATCAGAATCTTAAATGTACTCCGTACCCATCCGTTGGAGGCAAGCTTTTATGAAATCTCAACTAATTCATGTCAACGGATGCTTTACTGCACTGAAAATCTAGTCAGAAGAGAAGCTTATTTCTCACTGCATCCTAAAAGTGGTTCCATAGACTGCTTGGGGACTTTGTCCCAGTTTGAATGAGCCTGGTAAGTATCAATGTAATTAGGAAATAGATAAAGTATTGCTTAAGTTTCATTATTCTAATTGCCTCAAAAAGGCTTTTTTACATATGATTAGTCTCTTCGTGTCTAAATCAAGCTTTCCTACTGATGTAAAAACTTGCGGTGAGGAATATTAACCCTGGGACAGAAGTATTTCTCGTTTAGGGAGATTTTTAATTGTGGGAAGACAGAGAGCAAGCAGCCAAGTGGACAGAAATTGTTGTTACAAGCAATAGTCTTTAGTCATTAGAACTTGGAAGTATCCAATCTGGGCAGCCCTTTGTTGTATACAACCTTGAACACCAACAGTTGAGTAAAGGGAGGAGAAGATTTACCTCCATATTTCCTTAGAAGCCTTGGAAACGTGCAAGACCCTCCCATTACAGAAATTGCTGCAAACAGAATATATGACAGCTCTGTCTTGCCTCTAGTATCTTTTCCTGGTTTTCATTGCATGAAAAGGGAAGGTGATATTGAAAATCGGTTCCTTTCCCCTTGGATTCCTCTGGGTTTTTGTAGTTCTGGGCAAACAAGGAAGATGAAGGACTATGGGAAGGGAGAAAAGATGTCTTGAAACCACTTCTACCTCCCTCTTGAATCATCTGACACTCCAAACAGGGGGGAGCTTGTTCTTTGCTAGGGAAGACCCAGCTCTGCAGCCTTTCATATGGTGTGAATGCTGAACTGCGAAAACAAGTGAGCTCGTGTCCCCGGGACTGACTTGGATTTTAGCATTATATTTTATATATTTATATTTTCGCATATACAGAAGTGGGTGGATGCCTGAAGGAGCACTGAATTCTTTCAGGTGTATAGGTCCTACTTTTAGCCTTTGCCTTCTACTTCACCTACCTATGTGTGCCTTTCTCGTTCCAGTTTTTGATGGGTTTCTTAATGAGTTATGCCAAATTACATACCACGGTTCATCTTTGGCTTCACTAATGTCCAAGCGGATAAAATACATAGTCTATCTGTACTGTTCCTTAATACTAGCTGATATTATACATGTCTTTTGCATGGCAGCATTTCTATAGCTTTGTGAATCAATTCATCACTTGCTTGTAATGCAGCAATGCAGTTGGCAAAATGTCTTCCCAGCCATCTTGGATGAGGTATGGTCTATAGGCATACGCACGGCCTCTGCGCTCGGTGTGAGGAATCTGAAGCACATAACCAATGAGTTGTTATCTAAATAAACCTGGCGTAGTACCAAAATGCTAAACCAGTGGGAAAATTTGAACTCTAATTTTGATGTTATCTTGGACCTGTCCTTTGCCTGGAGTAATTAAAAGATTCAGGAACAATGTATTTGAAATAGCGAAGCTTAGGAAGTGCCTGACATGCATGCTAAAAGGGGAGCATATATATATATATATATATATGTAGTGATTTTTTAAATTTAAAATTCATGTTCTAAAGAAAGTTTGGGACAATGTAATGTTGATTAATTTTTTTCCCTCACATCATTTCTTTGATGGTGATATTAATTTAGCATGCCTAGTTCAAATATCAGTGTCAAATATTACTTGATGTGCATGAACAAATTTAACTTCTTTGGAGTGACTCTGTCATTGGTGACTTTTTTGGCCCTCTTTCTTAATCAAGCTCATAATTAATTTTAATCCTGTCTTTCAAAGTGTTACCAATCCTGTGTAGATTTTTATTGTCTTTCAACTTGATTAACATACACTCCACACAATTCTCCAAGCCATTACGGAGAGTAATGAATAATATTGGACCCAGAATGAGTCTCCCTGGACACATGTAACAACTCCTCCCAGCTCAAAATTGAGCTATTAATAATTGCTTTCTCTATTCAGTCTTTTTAGCAAATTATGTGCCTGTTGTTTTAATGGTGTCATTCTGCATGCATATATCAAGTTTCGAGAACATTGTGTAGACCTGCAACAAATTCCTCGCTAAAGTCAAACCTGCACACTTCTTGTATTAAATTATACTGGGTCATTATTTAGTGTGCTACACTGTGTCCCTGCTCAAAGACTTCAGTGTAAGTTCCTATGTATAGGATCGTAAGGATCCTATAAGATCCTATTGGTAGGCTTTGCTAACAACTACAACTTGTGAAAGACCAGGGCTACTTATTGTCGTGAAAACCTACTACACCGTTGAATACATTATTCATGATGTGTAGTTCAGATTTTCAGTTCTCTTGGCTGCCCCACAAATAGTATAGCAGATTTGATCTCAGCTTCTGTTGCCCTACCTCCAAAAATGCCTTTCCACGAGTAATCCTGGATTCCCCTCTGTTCCCCATTCTGCTTTGTTATCCTGGTAATATTTTCAGTACTTTTCTTTCTTCCCAGAATACCCCACCTCACTGTCAGATATCCTGATTGTGTTTTGTGACTGCTCAGGGTATCTTTATGCTTGGCACTGGGACACGGAATAGCATGGGCTCTGGCTGCTTGGTTGTGATGTGCAGGTGGATATTCAGCCAAACCGAATGACTGAGAGCCTTTAGACCACGGCTTGTTGGAATTCTAGTCTTGAGACTAATCTGTTTTTTAACTTACTGGAATCATTCAACCATTTCTGTTTTAATTACCTGTATAACGATTTGGGAATAAGGTTTGGGATTTTGCCCCCCCCCCCTTCCCCCCACACCAATATATTTATATTCTCTGCTGAACAATAGATGAGAAGCCATACTTATAAGCAAGCTCTTCGAGAGGATGAAAACAGAAGATTAGAGGAAATGAAGCAAGAACAACGGAGGAAGGTAATTATACATTAACAGTTTGCATATTGTATCATTTTTGCATGCTGTGAAACCAATTAAATACATTGATTACTTGTAGCCTATGCATAGAGCTTCTCTTTAGAAAAAGTGATTCAATCACTGTTTTCAAATATTGTGAGAGAGATGAGCCAAGCTGTAAAATTTGGACGGGGACAGGACAATTATCTTCTGGGTTCAAGGCTATTTGCATCTGGATGACTAGCTCCTGTTCACGTCTTCATATGAACAATTATGCAGAGCATTTTTTGACCATGGCACCTGATTTCATAGGCTAAGGAAACCAATTTCCTCTCTTTCAGGCAGAAGTAACTTACTGAGATATTCGTGATGATCTCAGACTCTGAGTAGTCTCTTTCTTGAGAATCGAGGCCCCATGCGCCCTGCCTGCCCAAATGGGGGTGTGGAAGCACTCAGATTTGCTGTTAAGTCCGTATGCTTCTCCGTTCCCTTGCTAACCACCTAGAAGAAGAGTTTTGAATTGTCTAAAAACCAGGCATGCCGTAACCGCCGCTTTGAACTCCATCTTCTGCATATGCGGCACGCATTGCCTGAGATGTGTCCGAACCACTGTGGTCCCTCTGGCATGGATTTGGGTACCATATCCACATAAAGCTCGTCTGCACAAGGCGAAGGCGCTGTGCCAAGTTATCTGTCTCGGCTCCAGGTCTGGCTGGGCAAGTACGGGGAGGGCAGCATTTGCAAATCATATTAGCAAATCCATATTAGCAAATACGGAGCCTCTTGCCATGCCTCTGCTGTTACTAACATCCAAATTAATGTTAAACTGCTTCCCCAGTAGGAGAATCTTAGCGCAACAAATTCCACTCAGTGAGTTGCTACTAGAGCTGGACAAGTGACTCAGCCCCTCTCACGGATATTTTTCTTTAAATGTTGGGGATAAGTGTCCTCGTTTCATAGTATTCTAGCAACTAGGATGCTGGAAACAGAAGGTGGGGAAAAGGGGAGTCTCTTAATTGCTTTCCCATCAGGCATATGCTTATTCCCCAGAATTACACAGAGGAAAAATTTTTGAAAGCCGCTCCTGATGGGTGTAAGGCTGGTAGCTGTCGTATTCTTTACACTGATTCTTCCATAGAGAAAATAACTACAGATGTGAATTAGCATGCTCCTACTTTACGAGTTCGGTTTAAGGGACTCACGTAGAGCTTTAGACTCTTTATTGATTTCCACAGATAGCTGAGAAGGTGTTGGCTGCTTCTAAGGCTGCTCTTGGTTGCTACATGGTTCCAAGTGCTCCTTGCCTTCACAGTTACTACTACCTATTGCACAGAGTAATGCACTACTTACAGACCTACTGTAAATAACATGTATTTTAAAGGCTCCAATAATTGTCCCTCAGATATATGTTGGCTCGTTTCTACTTCAAACTAATATTAATTAAAGTAATTGTGAATTCTGTCTTGTGCGTACCTCTGAGCACAGTGTAGCTATAAAACGTATAGGCTTTGTCAGTTCCCTTTTTTTTTTTCGGAACAGGTTTTAGTATGTATTGCTTGATATAGAAATTTTCAGTACGCTTTGAACACCGCATCATATACACACAATATATTTCAGAACATTAGTCCATGAGAGGACTCAGCATATTGGAAACTCAGATACTGGGTTTTAATTTTCAGGTTGAATAGTTATTTAAAACAGTGAAAATTAAGGTTGGCTTTTTTATTTCTTAATCCTGTTTTTTCTTTTAGGGCTAGACAAATATTGATACACAACACATTTGCAGTTATTGATTTTCTTCATACATTTATTGCATAGTTTTTATTTAATGTTCCACTTAAATTGATTTTTTTTTTTTAAACTTTTGTGGTTCCATTCAGTTATTGAAGCTTTTATCTAACCGCTTCATTTTATTTTAGTTACTATTCCTACTGCTGCTCGGTTGCTATGGAAAACATGAAAGATGGGTCTGTTCCTATCCATTCCCCCTCACCCTGCAAGCCAAATTTTCTTTGCGGAAAAATCTGCATCTTCAATTCTTGGGTACATCGCAGGGAACAAGAGCCAGACAAACAAGCACAGACACGCAGAGCGGCGTCGCACAAGCTGTGTCTCCTTCGCAGTCCTGGCTAAAAATCGCATGAGCAAACTTTCCCAAAAAGAATTCCCATTGACGTTGTTTCTATACCTTAATATGACGTGATTTAAGGATGGCAGGCTGCCGCAACACTGGGAGCTTGCGCGCCCTTTTGCTGCCCCCACGGGTACCATTTTCCCTTCCTTCCCGAAGGGCACATCTCCATCAGACCCTACGGGCACAATGGCTGGGTCTGCTCCTGCTAGATGACTTCGGCTGTTTTTCCCCTTGGACCCACGGGGAAATTCAAACCCGTGGGTTGGGGCAAGGGGAAGCGGACTGGTGTCTGGCGCAGCCCTTTAAATGAATTGGGTTTGCAATATAGGTATGTTAATTGAAAGTAAGTTTGTTGGGATTTTTTTTTTTTTTCACTTTTATCATTCCCAGGCTGAATTCATGGAATTTAAACAAAAGCAGGAAGAAGAAGCCAGGACAAGAGCACATCGAAATGAACAGAGGAGGTATGATGCCAAAATGCAGAATACACTCTAATTGAATTCCTATCTGGAAAGGGTCTCAAAATTACAGGCATGCGTGCTTTAGGAAACAATTGCAATGAGGATTCCCTGACCTCGCCTCTGGTTTAGCTTTGCCTTCAAATGAGCCACTAATATCCATCATTACAATTGCTCCCTGTAATTCAGTATGACCTAGAGTGCCTTTTTCACTTCATTTATCCTTTCAGCATAGGTTACAGCATAGGGTAGAAACTATTAGTAGTTTCATGGGTAACTACTAGTATAGTAGTTTCAGCTGGGAAACATTTTATTTATTTATCTATATCTCTCTCTATCTATCTCTCTATTTATTTTTGCTTTATTTTAGAATGGGCTGCTTGTCCGTGCCACATTTTGTGGTTGACTGTCACTAAGTTAACAGGCAGAGCTAAACGTGGGATTTGATATCGATAGAGATGGAAGCTGCAGTGCAGCTTGGCCTTCTGCCGCTGCACTGGTCGTGCCCCAGGCTGTGCCCCACTGCTGTGCCCTCTCTGCGCTCAGCGGTTCTAATCTTGCACTTCTGTGACTTAACCGACTTTCCATTATCTTGAAGCACAGCTTTATTCTCAACTTTGTTTTCTGCTGGTAAAAAGAAACAACGCTTAGGCTCAAAAATAAAAACAGCAATTGTTTCTTCTTTATATCATTAGGGAAATATAAAAAAAATTACTTCTGTAGGCAACCACTCTCCATACTGTTTTCATTTCTTTTTTTCTCTAGCAAAGATATTGAGATAATTACCCATAGAAGTTAATGAAGGATTTTCGATTCAGTCCATCTCATGTCCCTAGACAGAAATAATCCAGTATCTTGCATTTTACATCATTCTTACCAATAGCATTGTAAAACATTAAAACAACAGTCATGTCTAAGCATGTGTGTCAGTCCTAAGCGTTAATAGGCGGGGAAAAAGAAACCGTTTTCAGAAGGTTTGAAAATATGTAAAACAGATAGAGGAAAAGTGTATTTGTATTTGTCCATGATTTCCAGATTGATAGAGCAGTACAAGAAAATGCTAGAGTTGATTTCAGAGCTGGATGATAGGGAAAGTTGTCAGCTACACAAATTGTCTCAATTAGTAACAAGATTAAGTGGGGAGTTTCTTTGGCATTAGCAAATCAGTACTTCTAGAAACTCTTCTTGTGTACTGAAGGCTGAAAGACTACCTAAGGTGAATTGTCAAAATAACTAACCCCCCCGATAAGGTGGGTGGTGGTATGCAGGTCGTCTTTCTACGGAGAATTTTGGCGCATTTCTCACAGCAGCTGAGGTGTGCCTTTTAATCACAACGGACTGATCACAGGATAAGGATGCACCTAGTGAAGTGAAAATGAAATCCACCCTATCTCATGCTCGTCCATGGTTATGCAGCACAGGCTTGAAAAACGTAGGAAAATGGGTATTGAACTGAGAATAGGGAAAGCCACTCACAGAATGTTAAATTTCAAAAGTCTGTGAACTCCTCAGCTACCTTCAATCATCATTCATTTTTTGTTGTATTTTAAGAGTAAATAATGCTTTCCTGGACCGACTGCAGAACAAAACACAACCTAATAGCATCTACCAACCTGGTTATTCTGGGAGTCTGGACTACCTCAGTAACGAAGCCTGGGTAAGTTTTTGGATACAGAACGTGAAAGCAATCAGATAGTTTAAAAGTTGACTTTTTCCCCAGATACTATGATGTGTCTGTGTGCGTTTAGCCTGCCTGACAGAACATACAGTCCTGGCTGGCTGTCTACAATAGCTTTTAAGAAGAAATCCTGTCCTAAATATAAGCTGTTCAAATGGGAGGAGGAAGGAACAGCTGCTCTTGCAGCAGAACTCAGTGGCTTTGCATGCAAGGTACTTACTGCAAGGAAACGCATCCAAGGTACTTCCTTAAGTTCAGAAAAAAGGGTGTTGAAATCATAAGGGATTTTTTGAAAGTTTTAAAGGAAAGATGTTTGGAAATGCTGTAAACATTTAAATATGATATTGAAATTGGAGGGGAAAAATCCCATGAAAGGTACAGCTGTTCATTTTTTACCTGTATAAAATTACGACAAAGAAGACCCAACTGCATCCGATTTAAAATACATAATTTTTGTAAGGATTCTTTGAAGAAAAGATATCCTGACTGTAGCCTATTAAACATCCAGTAATTTTTTCAGCTGTCCTAATGAGGCATTAATGTGACTGTTATTTAGAATTGCACTCTTCAGTGTAAAAAAACCAAAAAAGTAGCATTCCCATGATGGAAATTTCCATTAGGTTGAAATTCCATTGCTGATAGCACCCTGGTGCAGAAATGGAAGATTTACAAAGTCTGAGCAGCAAAAGGATGAGAGTCTAAGAGAATTTAGTGAGTGTGCCAGTGTAGAGAAAGACGTTTAGCTGATAAATCAGAAAAGCTTGAACGGGATTAGTTGGACTGTCTGGTGGGGATGTGTGTGTTGGCAGTATGGGTTCAAGCATCTACAAAGTCAAGGCATGATTAAGAAGCAGATATTCTTGCTGCTGGAGTTTTCTATATACTGGAAGTGGAAAAAAGAGAGTCTGAATCACTACAAGCTTTGGGCAAGCCCTGGGCCATGGCAGAGGGCTCGGGAACCTTGGACTGAGGCCACCTTTGTCCATAGCAGGTCTCTTGGTCCTGCTGAGACGAAGCAGGACCTCCCAGCTCAACATCCCGTAAGGTCTGCGGGCAGCTGCTTGGAGAACCAGTTGGTTAGAGGCTTTACTGGGAAGGCCTGTATCACATGCCAGGGAATCCAGGAGTTGTTGGAAGGCAAACTACAGATGTCCAGGCTAGTGACAGAGTGGGACCAAGAGAGCAGTCTGTATGGCTGAACCTTCTCCTGAAGGATGGCGTGTCTGCAGGTAGCAGAGGCTTCAGGTAGGACAGAGCCGACCAATACCTAGTAAGCGGCAAAAGATAAAGTCTGCTGGATGGGCCCTGGATAACAAAGGCAGCAAGGGCAGAAATTATTATTTTTATTTCACTTTGTGTCCTTTGTCCCAGTTTGTAAACTGTTTTCTGATAAAAGGAAATGCGTGACACAGCCGAGATCCCCAACATCTAAACTCGAGCATCTCCATCAGGGTGCCTGCTGTCACCACTGAAAACCTTTGCCATTGCCTGCAGAGGGAGAGGGGTTTTGCCTTTAGCCAGATGCCGTAAATCCTCTTCCACAGGGCGGGTGTTGGTACCACCAAATGAGCGCTCTCAGCTCAGGCACAGTTTGAACAACAGACGACTCTGTGACGTACACAGCCAATCTATGCTTTTTTAAAAACACATGCATTCAAAGAATGCATCAACACAAATGCAATAAAACTTTGTGTGTAGAAGTGATAAATTTCCTACTCTGATGTTTACTTAATGGCTCCCAAGGAGCCTGGCTTCTGTTGGGTAATGCTAGATTATCCATTTTTCCTTTATGCTATGATGCGAGATTTGAAGACTAAACAAAGCAGGGAAAGAATAAACTATGAGACAATATGTCATCATGGAAAGGAATTAAAAATTAGTATTGGCAACAAGAGCAAGAAAGAAAAATCTCTCTCAAAAGATAGGCTGGAGGCTGCAACCTCAGTGTCTTGGATTACACCAAGATTCTTCTCCCTTCCCTCGGGATTTTAAGCAAAATGAACTGAACTCCAGGTGGGGCTTGCAAGTCTGCAGTGTGACATTTTCCATTACAAGGGAGCTAACTGAAGCAGGTCAGACTATATAGTAAGATTAAAAGAAATTAAAAAGGTTCCTAAAGTTAAGACCTGCAGGTAATTTTTGAGCCTGCTCCGTCTGTGGCACTGAAGAGGAAATAATTGTTCTCTTTCCTGCTTTTTTTTTCCGGCTTGAACTCTTTACAGTCACAACGGCTTCACACTGAACAGCAACTAAACATCACACCGTGTTGTCGATACATCTGCTGTATTTTTCACTATTATTTCTCTTAGCCTGGTTTCGTAAGGAAATGAAGTTTGTATGATCATGCTGTGTGTCTACATGTAATAAGGCGTTCAACCTGCTGGCCAGTCTTTAGCCAAATTTGCAAGGGAGTGCAAGTCTCAATTAAGTTTCTGTGCGTTTCATGAAAAGCAATGGCTTTTGGGCGGAGAGACCCCCAAAAAGTGCCCCAGTCTGAGGGTTGATGGGAAGGACCTGGGCACTCTCTGCGTTGTTCGGCTGCAGCTCTGCCCTGTTTTCCTGGGGGCTAGGGGATGCAAAAAGGGACATGGACATCACAGGGGACGTGGAGAGGAGGGGAGGAAGGCGAATTTATTGTGTGCATCTGGGAAGGGAGGAGGAGAGCGGTTGCATTGCCCACTTGTCCCCTAATCGGTAAGAAACCAGTTTTCATTAATTCATCTGCCCTCCAGACATCTTGTGTTTTATTAGGAATATTTATAAGCTGTTATTTCAAGAAGGATCTTCACGAAAGTAATCTTTTCTCCCTTTTTGGTTATAAATGCCAGGGTGCTGTCTGGGTGGTTGTGTGGTTTCTTTTTTTAATGGGAAGACAAATTAATGAATTTCCACTTTTGTCTGTGAGCTACTGCACCCTTGAGAAAGCATCGAGTCTTGTCGTATGCTATCAAGAAACTTTTGATGTCCTTTGTGCCGCCTTTGTCTCTAACATAAGGATAAACCTTTTAGGATAGGAGGGTAAAAAAAAATAACAGTTGTCATTTTGATGTCAAAGTTTAATTAACAAGATTTAATCCTTACTCAGCTGTGACCTATGACTGAAACAGTATATGTTCACAGTAATGGCACAAATGATCAGTTTTACTTAAATGTTAAAACACTTCTATTTTTACAAAATAATAACTCTAAAACAGTTGCATGTTTTTCTGTCGCTCCCTCATGAGATTTGCCCATGTTGAAGTACGGAGGGATTTGCAGAGGCCAAGTGCTAACGCATGGCAAGCCTGTAAGAGAGCCCTTGTTTATTTTTTGTGTGGAAATGGAGCACTGTCAAGGACCCTTTTGTCTATTCGATTGATGGGAAGAGGTGACGTGGTGAACATATGAAATTTATTTGTCTACTCTCCTTTAATGAAATACTAGTTGTCTTGTTGAAACTCTCTGAGCTATAGTAAACCCAGGATCTAGAAGGCAACATGACATATTACACCTTCCCGTTTCATGTCTCCATTACACCCGGAGTCATGCATAAGAATGAGAAATGCTCTCTTGGATGCTGACTCTGCTCTTTCATTGGATGTGTAATTCTAAATATTTGTTGTGGGAAGCAACTATGCCCTGAATACACAGGTGCAGTGTGACAGAAACCCCCATTCTTTTCCTTTCCCATATGCAGAACAGGAATTCGATGGATGCTGGATAAATCTGGTTTGAGGAAACATGATTTATGGATAAAACTATTGGAAATAAACATGGTTTGTGGGTTAGCACTTGGTTTAGTTCTTGTAGCATGATCCATGGCAATGTTTCTTTGGAGTCTCAACCAGCACTTGATTTATGCTATTTGCTACCAATTTGAGAGGGAGCATGTCATGAAGTTACTGTTGCACAGCAAAGAAGAACCATAGCTCAAAGGTCCCTGAAGTTACAAGGCCAGCACGCATGCCACAGTTTTCCATATAGAATCAGCCTTTAATGCAGACTTCCATGAATTTTTAGATGGACAAAGCTGCACTGAAAATGCTGGTTTCCCAGCACAAAGAAAAAGCTTTTTTTTAACGTGGGAATATTGAGAATAGAATATTTATACAAAAAGGTTCCAGAGTGCAATCCACAATGGTTACATTTCTTTTAATGAGGAATGTGGTTTGCTAACTTAGCTTTAACCTGGTTAGTCTAGGTACAATCTGAGTTGGAAAGATTATTAAATTTTTTCCTAAAACTGGTTCTTTTGGTCTTTGGGTTTGTTTTCTTTTCGTTGAGAGTAATGTGCTTGTCTTTCCTGGCAGAAGGATGGCAGAAAATAAATAAACTACTCAGCAGAAGTATCAGCATCAATATAGGAACCTCAGATGAGCAGGTGCAGGCAGGCTGTAGCTGAGTTTAATGACTTGCCTCTGACAAGGCAGTGAAACAGCATATGCAGATGTGTTCTGCCTGGCTTGACTTTGAGCTCAATCATTCTTTCCTTTGAAAATCTCATCCTGAAAGAGAATAGTGGGAGTCTGGGGAGGAGCAGAAGAAACTTTTCACTCTTTCAAATTGTGTGAGATCAAGAAAGGATTGAGGCATCTGAAGATATTGGAAACACGTCTAGATTGATTTTTCCAGCAAAAACAAGATATGCTTATCTCCTGAGTTAATACACCCTGCTATTCATATTGAGTTCAAATTGAAGAAATATTTATTGCTGGAATTGGAATCTTGCAGAAGGGTTTACTTGTTATTTTAAGTGGAGTTTCAAAAGATGAGAAAGGGCACCAAGTAATCACGAAAGTTCCACACAACTGGAAAACCAGAATTCCTTGCATAAATATCTGATTGTACTGTACATTGTACTGTACTAATGCGGTTTTTTTCTTTCATCCAGGAGTCACACTACTTGGAATAAAGGAGGAGAAAGGTAAGGATAATGAATTTGTTCGTTCTTTTTAGTAACAATGCTGGTGTTAATTTAGCTTCATATTTGACATTTCATCATGACAGCTTACGTGGTTTAATTCTCAAGCAATATGAGATTTATCTTAAAAAAAAAGCTTTCCAACTCTTTGTTTGGGGCCATGCAATGGCACATACCTGTTCTGAAACACCTTCTCGTAAAGAAGTGCAGAACGTGTATTTCAAGTCAGAGGAGGTGCTGACGAAAGGGAAGGCATCTGCTGGGGGTGCCGTGAGATTTCCTGCTAAAACCTCAATACAGCCACATTCTCTGTGTCAGGGACCGTGAGTGGATAAACCTGGGCAGCTGAGGAACGCGGCTGGAAATGCAGGAGGCGACTCTGCAAACTTTCAGTGGGCTTAAGTGAAAGAGGATGACTTTGTCGTGGGCTGTGTTCTTCCTGCTGTTTCCCATGAGCAAACAGGGAGACTATTCCTATCAGTGGTAAAACACCACGACTGAATCAGAGAAATCAGGCCCGCTGCTTTCAAAAGACCTTTTCATAAGGCTCACGGCACCGATGTTCTTTTCTGAAAGGGGTTCCCTACCCTAATACCCAGTTCCGATACAAAGATTTGTGCAGAGCCTTTACTTCTAGGCTTGGAGATTTTTGAAGGAAGTTCAGGTATGGACTCACATCATTCTTGCCTTAGGACATGGCTTTGACATAACTCTTTTTTTTTTTTTTTTTGAGAGCTAGGATTTTATAAAAAGGAATTTTGAAAAATCAAATTTAAATAAGCCCCTTGCTTTCAACCCATCTCCCACAAATGCAGATATTCTTCTGTGACTTTCTTCCTCATTTTCTGCTCCAACAGTTATTTTAGTATTTTTGCAGCAGGGTTGTATTCTGAAGATGGTATCTAAATAATATTGTTGGCCTCCCATGAGTCGTCTTTTCAGTTTTATGAGGAGTAAAATTGTTATTAAAAACTACCTCAAATTCACTAAAGAAATGACGACGAGTAGATAAAGGCAGCTCCCCACAGGGGAAGAAATGGCCTTCTTTTGCAGCCCACAATACTATTAGGTTTTGCAAACTGTGGGCAGCTGAAGGAGTTCAACACATTGAATTCTTTGTCCGTTTTCACAATATCTACAATACCAATAATATATTTACATATGAACTGTACAAGAATTATGGATGGGTGTACTTTTGTACTTTTTTAAGCCATGTTTTACTGTTGTTTTGAAAACACATTTCAGCTTGCTACATTAATATATTGTTCAAAGAGTTATTAATATGTCTGCAGATAATTAGGACGTTTTGTGAATTAAATTTACAAAAAGATAGAAATCCCTTCATGAAGGCTTTACATAATTAAAAGCTAAAACCTGTCGGAAGAAAAGGGAGACTATTTTCCAGTGGACTTAATCCTCGGGAAGTTCACTTTGATTTTTGCTTTTGCTGCAAAAGATAATTTTTAATTCTGTTTTCTCCCTCTTGTTACAGGGTATTGGAAAAATATTCACTTTTATCTGGCCTAGGCCAAATGACCTTGTAAAAGCTCCAAGAAAGCGCTCTTTTATCATCGTGATTTTTTTTCTTACCCTGACTTCAGCTTCACACCCACTTCATGAGCAATCTGTGGAGACTGGTTTCTAGCTGTCATTATTCACGCATATTTGAAGCAGCTGATTATGAAAGTCCTATTTAATTTTTAATAAGAGAATGTGTCACTTTTTTTTTCATAAATTGTTTTGCCTCTTGCAGAATGTAATTATCCCAGTCTTTGGGATCTCAGAAAAAGAAGACATTAGTGGCTGCAGAAGCTGCAGTAATATCTGTGTTTACTTGCTGTTCTATACCAAGCCAAAAACATCTCAGGGACTTGAACTAAAGAAGCAGGTAGAGGCTTTCCTTTTGGGATGGGAAGGAGAAGCATTGCTGGTTTGGGGTTTTTGTTTTGTTTTATTTTGGTGGGATTTTGTGGAATTGGTTTACTATTGTATTCAACAGCAGACACTCAAGAAGAAAAAGATGTGTGTATTGTAGACAGGATCTTTTAAATATGTTTTTAGACACATACAACACATGAAAGAAATAAAAACTTGAAATAACACTGAAATTTATTCAATCTTTCCTACATCTTTTGTGATATGATATACCAGTTTTTCACTTTGCCTGTTTTACCTTGGTAATTTCTGTTACATGAGCGGGGAAAACTACTGCAAGGTTAGCTTTAGTTTCTTGTTTTTCTTTGTCCCTTTAGTCTATTGGAATTTAATTTTTATCTCCCTGTTTCTGCAGATGACAACATTTTAATGCTTTCCAAAATCAGATGCATGACCAAGGTATTTCTAATGGAAAAGAAGGGTCCACAGTACGTGGTAGACAAACCATGCAGACAAAAAAAAGTACCTGCAGCATTTACAAGTACATCTTAGGCAAAGTTAAATGCTTCCTGAGCAGCTTTTTTCAGTGTGCAGGCATGCCACGGTATTTTTCCATGACCCTTGCAACATGGAAACTTCATAATGGATCACCTGAAGTTTTCCTTTGAACTATGAATGTTGCTACTTTCCCCTCTGAGACTCTCTGCAGTTGCCCTTGGCTCTCTTTGCCTCAAAGAATTACTCAAATCTCTCATACTACTAGCTAGCTGATGTTAATAGGAAATGCCTGAGACCATGGTAATGCTCTGTGGTTTAGCCTTTTTTAAAATATCTGACACTGGGAAAATTCCTTGGGAAGACTTTTGCATACCTACACAATGGCACTGTATTGCAAGTGGTACTTGGCTGTGCTATTGGACTGCTGCTTTGGAAATTAAATTCACGTCTCCCTCCAAGAACTCCCTCACCCAGCCTCCTTTAGCAGATATCAAGGCTGGGGCTAAACGTCTGCAGAGTAGGATATATGCACATGCATGCACATATATTTTGAAGGAAATGTCTTTGCTTTAATCAGATCTTTCTATTGTACTCTAATCAGACCGAGACTTGCAGGTGGTCTTTTTGAAGTAGTGAACCTGCAGCCTCTCCACACTTCACGTACGATACCCCTAGACCCAGCTGACAAAGGCTGAGTGGGAGGGCACGTCACCACGGTCACTAACAAGTTAAAATTCAGTGTGAGCCTGTTGCTGTGTTTCTATACCCAAAGAAAAAGACGAACTTTTTATTAACCTGCTACTTTCACATTCAGGAACAGTGATGGCAAGTCACCTTGAGTAACCTCTTCCATTAAGCTTGTCTACTTTCTTTTGGCTTTCTTCAAAGATGAAACTTGATCACAATCTTCAAAGTGCTTCCCCTTATCCAGCATTTCAATCTCTTATTTGAAATGCTCTCTACAAACTATTTCAGACATTAACTATTCCAGGCCTTTTTAATGGCAAAGTATCTGAATTTTTCCTCTCCTATCTTTCTGAACAGAACAAACAAATCTATATGAACAGTGGCCCAGGAAATGTCTTTGAGAGCCATGGCCTGCAATGGAGATGATAAGAAGTTACACGCATCCATGAATTGATGTTAGCAGGATGTCTGGAAAATGCTGTTCTTATCCTGTTGGAAAGCTTCCAGTATCTCAGAATTACCATCTCTCCCCACACACATCTTGCCAAAACTTTAAGCTTGAAAGCAAAGGGATGTTATGACATCTCTTTAAAGGGGTTATAATGAAATGAACTGGTGATAGACTGGGAAAATGGCTTCATGTCTGTCAAGACTTAGGAACTGATAGTTGGGTGTGTTTGCTAGCTGCATGTTAGAGTAAACCTTTGATAAAGATTGTCAAATACAAATAGGTTCCTCTAAGTTATAACTTAGACCAACCAAATTAATTATCTTTTATGTAGTGGTATAAAAACAGATTTTATTATTATATAACAGTAAATGGAGGTTCTTTTTTTTTTGTTTTGAAAATTGCTGTTGTCTCCATATAATCTGCACTGATAATCTCCTTGCTCTTTCAGAAACAAACCTTCCAACAGGGCGTGGTATGGGGGCTGGAAGTAACGAGAGGAAACCCCCTTGCTTTTTCGTTGCTGAGACAAATTCATTTTAACAAACTGACTGAACCATTAAGATCAGCTATTCTGAATTCCGATGTAACTTGACAGCAAGATTCCTATGTTTAGATTTTATGGTCTGCCTAAATCAGAAACTACCTTCCTATGAAGAAATGCAGTGTTCGTTTAAGTACTTACAAGATTGATTCTCCATTATGTATCTAAAAGTTGTTCCAATGGTTGAACTATCCTTGCTTTTAAAAATATCTGCTTGACTCCTAGTTCAAACTTTCCCAGTTTCAGGCATCCGTTATTGAATTTTCTTAACAACTTGCCTGGTAAATTAAAGAGTTTTCTGCTCTTGGGGCTCTTATTTTTTTTTCAGCGTGCATATTTGGACAGCTTCATTCAATTTGCAGTCCTTGTTCAGCTTTTATTCTTAAAAATATCCCAGATTTACAGAAAGCCTCAGATGCGACAGGATTCGGTATAAGTGTACCTTCTTTTTGGTATGTGCCTCACTATCCAGACACTGAGGCAGAATATTATTAGCTACTAGAAAGCGAGCTAATCCATAGCTTACATTTTATGGTACTCATCCATGTTCAGTTCACGCCTCTGCTTCGAGAAATCCAAATCCCTGTCCCCTGTCTTGGAGAATATCTTAACCACTGGGCTCTTTAGGGTAGTTGTCAGCACCCAGGCTGTGATGGCTCTTCTGCTTTATGCAAAGGAATAGAAATTCACGTGAAGTGAGAAGGCACATGGCTTTTCCCAGCCCAGGAGCTGGATGTTCCTGCTGTGGCCCATGCCATGACTCTGCTCCCCATCTGTCCTGGTTTAACCCAGCAGGCAGCTAAACACCACACAGCCGTTCCCTCCCTCCCTAGTTGCATGGGGGAGAGAATTGCGAAAAAAAAAAAAAAAAGAAAAATTTGTGGGTTGAGGCAAAGGCAGTTTAATAGGACAGAAAAGGAAGGGGAAATAATAACAATAATAATGATAAAAGAATTGGAATATACAAAACAAGTGATGCACAATGCAATTGCTCACCACCTGCCAGCTCCTGAGCAGCGGCCCCCAGCCAGTCTTCCCGCTCGTTTATATACTGGGCGTGACATCCCATGGTATGGAACACCCCTTTGGCCAGTTTGGGTCCGCTGTCCTGGCTGTGTCCCCTCCCAAATTCTTGTGCCCACCCCCCCCCCCCCCCAGCCTCCTCACTGGCAGGGCAGTAGGAGAAGCTGAAGAGTCCTTAGTGTAAACGCTGCTTAGCAACAACTAAAACATCGGTGTGTTATCAACATTATCCTCATCCTAAATCCAAAACGTAACACTATACGAGCTACTAGGAAGAAAATGAACTCTGTCCCAGCCGAAACCAGGACACCCTCATAGTCTTCCCGAAGGGCTCCCTCACATAGCGCGCTCACTCCTTTACACTTCCAGATATTTGTTTTCTCTAGTCCTGCTCCTGGAGTACAGACTCTCTGGCAGAAATCCCTTTCACTCCCTCTGTTAAGCATTCCTCCTCCTTTCCCTTCAGTCATGCCCCCTTTCTTGTTAAATCCCTCTACTTCACCAGCTGAACTGCATCAGGAACCTGTAATCCAAGGATTCTTCTTTCACACTCTTGACTCCTTCATCAACAGACTCGTTCCCTGCTATATCTTATCGAAGAACAAATGGACAAAACACTATTGCTATTTGCTGCTTCAACTTTTTTTCTTTTGCAATCATTTCTCCTTCCTTTCTGAGAAGAGGATGTGTTTTCCTGACTCCTCTCTATGTCCCCTACTTATCCCATCCTTTCCCATCTTTATGGGGCTGCATTAGGAAGAGCATTGCCAATGGGTCAAGGGAGGTGATCCTTACCCTCCGCTTAGTGCTGGCGAGACACATTTGGATTGCTGGGTCCAGCAAAGGACCACAAAGATGGTGAAGGGACTGGATCATCTTTGATATGAGGACAGACTGAGAGCTGGGACTGTTCAGCCTGGAGAATATAAGGGTCAGAAGGATCTGATCCATGTGGGTAAATATCGGAAGAGGGGGAGTAAAGGAGATGGAGCCAGGCCATTGGTGCCCAAGGACAAGAGGCAATGGGCACAGGTTAAAATACAGAAATTTCTGTCTAAACACACAACCGCCCTTTCTTTGTACTGTGAGGGTGATCAGGCCCTGGCACAGGTTGCCCAGAAGGGCTGCTGAGTCCCCATCCTTGGAGATATACAAAACCAAAGTGGACAGTCCCGAGCAACCTGCCGTAGGTGACCCTGCTCTGATCTGACATCCAGAGGTGCCTGTGAACCTCACCTGTCCTGCGGTGATCTCCTAATCTGGCTATAGCTATTTTCATCTTCTGCTACCACTCATTTCTTTCCTCAGCCCGTATTTGCCACTTTCAGCTCACAATCCAAGAAAAAGTTGTTGTTTCATCCTGCAGACATAAACCGAAATTTTTGTGCCCCAATTAATTTTAACTGCTTCCACCCCTCTTTTTTTATAAAAAACTTTGTACCTTGTTTACAGTAATTCTACACTTTTAAAAATTAATTTTTGAAGAAGTAGTTTAAATCAATATCTTAAATTATTTCATTTTGTCTAAGTCTTGGAGCCGACCCTTTGTCTTCACCCTCCTTTCTTGTTCGCAACAGCCAGTCCTGGTCCTCTTGAGCTCTGCCCATGGTGGCTCTCCCCCAGCTCGTTCCCTTGGGCAGCTCTGGAGGACCCTGGATGCCAACTTCAGCGCACCTGAGGTCTGAACTGCTCATTTTCCTCCCTCACCTGTGGAGGAGGAACCTGTAAGCGTCTCGTGTTATCCACAATAAATGTTTTCTCTTGTCCTGGCCTTAAAGGAGTCACTGTCGCGGCGATCGTGGGCAGGCACTCAGCAGATGCTGACACCGTTAGTAGAGGGGGAGCATTCCCTGTGACCGGGGCCGGGTAGAAATGCAAGCTTGAAGATGAGAGAAAATTCACTTGAGCTTCTTCAGCCTCTCATTAAAGGCTTTCCAAATTTCAAACCCTTCTAGGGATCTCATCTGAACTCTCTGCGGTCTGCTCTCATTAAAAAAGTGTGGGTTTCTTTCTTGCCAACATTAATTCATTTTTTATCTCGCTTACAGCCCACATTCCCCGTTCCTAGCTGTTTGATCTTCACACCTAGCTCTTTAATTAAAAGAAGGCAAGCCCAGCTTTTCCTGCTGTCTGGACCTCTCTCTAGAAGCTCTCTTTATCTCTCATTCAGTTAGTGCCAACCACAGGCTTTACCACCAATTTCTCTTGCTTTCCCTCCCAATCCATGAACTCCCCTGAACTACATTTGGATAAGAAAACCCTGCCAGATATGTTATTTTTGAAAGATCATTCCCATTCAGTATTTTCTTTTAAAATCTCTCTAGTAAATTTTTAATTCGCTTACCTAGACTTTGAAATTTGAATAGTTCTTTATTTTTTTAAATGAGAAAGTCTTATGGCCTTATGTAACTTTGCTATTTTAACAAATGCACCTTTTGGCAGACTACTAATCACACCAAAAATGCAACTTATTTATCTTTAAAGTTTTATCTTTCATTAAACCATGTTGTCTGGTATTAATTATGCTGTTCACCCCTAATTCTTTATTGACCACATCCTATTTTGCCTTCCTGGTATCTCATTTTTGTAGAATTTGATCCTCACTGCAGATAAGCTTTTAGTAGTCACCCTCCATATTTACTCCACCAAGGAAAAGGTTAAGTCTTGGATTACAAAGGCAAAAACAAAGTTATAAAAAGAGAAAAATAACAAATGCAGTCTTGGTGTATTCCTGATACCAAAGCTCTCATCTTCAAAGCTTTGAGTAATACTATGGCCCAGCAGTCAAGAGCAAAACAGCCAGGTCTACTCTTCATTACCATCCTCTCAGTTACAGCCAAAAGTTTTCTGGTTTGTTCAATTGCATTTGTTCAATATGAAACCAGAAAACAGCATTTCTCACCTTGAGAATCTACAGTTTTCTCCATAATGTAGAATACCCTATGATATTTCGCTTTTGCTCTCCTTGACTGTATTGCTATTGACTCTCTCTTTTTTCTTTTTTTTTCTTAAAAGGAGCAAAAGGCATGTTAGAATGCTTGTATCTTGATTTGTATTTGTTTTGTTGATCTGCACAACTGAATTGCTTCCTTTTTCTTCGTGGAGAGTTGGGGAAACAGATGTTGTGCTGTCGTAGCACATCTTGAAGGTTAGCAATTGCTAGCACAGCAAAGCAGAGACTAGAGCTTTCAATCCTCGAAATTGGACTACTTCTCTTTATTCACGTACCTGATCCAAACCCATTTAAATAAATCAAAAAGATTTGCCACAAGGAACTAATCTGGACCTTTTACTGGAGGTTAAGGTAACTGGATTGCAACTCCAAAGCTATAATACATAAGGAAGTTTCTTAGGTAAATTTCACCTATTTTGCCCAATTTCTTTTTAACCTGAATAAAATGGCACCGCTCCCCCCCAAAACCCCAACCCCAAACCAAACCAAAATAAAACAAACTGTCTTTTTTCTTTTTAATTTCCTCCAGAGAGAAGAAATAGTTGAATTTGATAGGCTGGATTTTTTTTTTTTTTTGGATTAGCCTTTATTTTACGTGACTTTTCAGAAGTTCTGCAGTACCTTGTCACACTGGATCAATTCTGATGAATTCTCTGTTCTCTTGAACTTCTACGTTTTCTATATGTGAGATCAAAACTCAAAGTGCCAATTACTTTACTCTTTAAATCAATGTCTCTCTTGGCTCTCCTTCAAAAAAAGGCTGTATGAAGCAGTGATTCATTCTGCTTTCTCTGTTCAATCTGGGAAAATGCATTGCTTGCTCTTTGTACCTTGGCAATTGTCTCCAGCAGAAGGCAATGGGAAATATTGGTATTGAAATAGGTTAAACTGATAGGAAAGAAACCCAACCATGAAGATAAAATAATTTAATAAACAGATTCAGTGTAATCATTGCCTTACAAGTTGCAGCTTCTTTTGACTTCAAGTGGGATAGCCAGCACTTGGGTCTCCTGCAGGTTAGCTCTCTGGTGTCACAAAATGGACATGCAAAATGGGCAGTTTTTAAGGCTTGGGAGTGGGTATGTGGGCTCGTGAACAAGTACTGAAAACAAATGCTACTGTGTTAGCATTTTGCAAAATCATAGAGGATATCTTTCTTACTGGTTCTATTTTCAGTTTAACATAGGGAACGGTAATCTTTGTAGCGGTCTTTTCATGTTGTGAGGCAGAATAAATTGAAAAGGTAGGTGGAATACAAATATGGAGGTGGTACAAATAGACCACATATTAGGTTTGTAGTCTGCATGTGGAGAGGAGAAGCAAACACAAATTGGTCCTGCGGGAGCAGTTTATTTTCTGTTCCAAAGTGTCTTTACTGAGGGAAGGATTCAGTTTTCTGAACTGTCTGGAAAGGAGACCTGTGGAGCCATCTGGTACGGCATCTTTGACACCTAAGATGAATCAGCCTCTGAGGATGTCTGTCTGTCTTTGCTGTCTATGGAGAGAACACAAGTAATGACCACAGACTATGTTCCTAATTTTGGGGTGACGTGAATCCCAACTCTAACAACCTAAGCACCAAGAAAATTTATTTACTTGCAGCATATTCCCATAGGTGCAACTATATGGGTAGTCCTGGGGCCTCTTTAAAAAATTGCTTTCGCAAATAAATGCGAGGGTTTTCCACGAGGTTACAGCACTCCACACTTCACTCTGTCAGTTATCACAAATTGGTCTTTCGGGCAAGTATAGGGATCACAGTTTAAAATGGAGGCCTCGGTACTCATTGATATCTATTAGCTGAAATTATATGTTGATATTTGTGGCAGTCTAAGCTTAAGGGTTGTTGAAGGGTCAACTGAGATTCGAAGCCTGTTGTGTGAGCACACAGTGCTGTGCGTTGCTGTTCACTGAGAGTCCCTGACCCCAAAAAGCTTTGTTTAAACAGGCAAGGCAAAGGGTAGGGGAAAAAAAAAAAAAAAAAAAGAACAGAGTGATGGCTGGCAAACAATGAGTTCTCAGATACATTTTTTACAGAAGATAAATAAATTTGTATTTAATTCTTCAGTAGGTCATTAGAGAGGATTAACTAAACAAGGGAAATAAAAGAAAGTGAAGAGGAACCTGGGGTGGAAGGAGGGTGATTAGTGTGGGGCAGAAGAGAGCAGAGGAGCCTGTAGCTGAAGTGAAACGGTTGTGAGGACAGCCAGCCAGCCAGCTTAAAAGCTGTTGTGGTCCCAGGAAGGCGGCATCTCCCTAGAACTGCCCTCCATCGTGTCCACGGGGTAGAAAGAAATCAGTCTGGGGACAAAACGCCTTGAGAGAAATGGTGCAGGGCATCCTGGTTGTGGTCGAGCCGGAGGGGCACCACTCGATAGCTCTGGACTGGGATTCCCAGGGAGCTCTGACTGTGGCTAACTGGCATCTTTCTCTTTCTTCCCTTTCCATGGCCTGCAGAGGTGCCGCTGGGTTGACGAGATTTCGTTCGCATCCCAACTAGGAGGCACCTGGGCAGGGTCAGGCCTTGAGAAGATGACGCCTTATGACTTTTCATCCCTGAGCCACCTTGCTGCGCTTGGCTGCTGTTTGTCAGGCATCCGTCTGGAGGGGGTGACGACACCCGTAAATACCTAGTGCCAGTACTGAGGTCTATGTCACTTGATACACTCTTTCTCCCTAAAGGCAGTATAGACCACACAGGCCCCTAAGATACCTTGAATCTGACAGCTTTTTAAATAAATACGTAGGGTCAGATCATAAGAGGGGTAAATCAGCATAGCCTCGGTGAAATCGGGTCCTTTAAACTGCACGTGAACTGCAGATCTGGGTGCGAGGAATCCTGAGCGGCTGAAGTCTCACGCATTGCGAAGGAGGCGCGCGGCTGGCTCCGGGCGGGCTGGGGGGGATTTGCAGACACCCCCTACGGCAGATTGGGCTGGCAACGGACTTAATCCTGGGAATCCTTTCCGCAAGCTGCAGTCTATTGCCACTGCACCTCCTAAACACACCAACTGCGCATCCGTTGCGGGTGCCAAAGCAGCGCGGTCGTGCACATCAGTGAAGGAGGTGCTGGGGATGCCCGGCAGGGTCAGCGATGTGCCAAGCCGCTGCCTGATCTCGGTTACAGCTAAAACCCACAGATGAAGGCAGAACCAGCTCGCTGTGTTTAATTGCGAAAGGACATTAACTGCAGAGCTGTGAGGCCAAAGATTTGGCTGTTACGTGCAACCCTTCCACGTGTCAGGGAAAAAGGCCAGTAGTACTATGTGCTAATAGCTCCCAGTAGTGAGGAGTTAAGCTTTTCCTTGGACGCTTCCTTGCTAATGGATCTATGAAGTGTTTTCCTACTGTAATAAGGTACAGTTAGCCTGTCAAAGGTGGTCCTCTGTGCCAAAGCCTATTCAAACCGGTTCTACAAATATTTTGTTCAACGATTTCCCCAAGCTCCCAGCAAATGGTTAATCATTCGTTCACCAAAGGTTGCATTCCTCAAGTGTTAAGGGGCCAGTAAAACTCTACCATAAACTTTTATAACGAGCTTCTGTACTGAGTATCCAGCAGTCTCACTTTCTCCGTTACCTGGCCTTGCATATGTACGGATCAGAGCCAGCCTGTTCTGGGGTGCCCGTGTCTGTCGCTAGGAATAGATCATGCTGGAATTTATTAATCCACTTTGCTCAGCTCTGCCACCCCAGTCAGCACTGCAGCATTAGTTGTGTTCGCTCAGTACTTCCACTTCTTATTGAGTGATGATTACATCTGAGCAGCAGGGACCGGTGAGTCATCAAAGGGTATAAATTCCAGGCTCTGTTTAAATGTTAAAAAGGTGGTAAATGCATGATATATGAACTGCTAAAATCTTCTACAGTTGGGAAAGCAGTATGCTATAAACAGGATTTATTTTCAATATATTAAAAATTTCTTGAGTATTCCACTGATAAATATCACATGGGGCTGTATTCTTATTGTGCTGTAATTAAAATGAATGTTTCGAAAGTACCAGCCCCCAGGCTGACAATAATGACAGTGGAAACAGGTGAGGAAAATAAAAGTTAATGAAACTGGACCAGAGTTAAGAGATGTCACAAAACTGACTTTATTCCATATGTGCACAAGTTCCATTTAGAAATATTTAATGGTAAGCGTATAACTATTATTACACTCATAAATTAATCTTTGCTGACAGTGAATAGTTCATTATCGGTTACTCAGAGTCAGAGTTTAACACCAAGCACACAGCTTGCCAAACCCCTTCAGCTCAGGGACAACAGTCTTCAAAAGATGACAGTGACAAATATCCCACACGTTTAATCCGAAAGGTCTTTGGCTGTAGCTCTGTGATGTTTCGAGGGGCACCTCAAGACAGCCTTCCGATGGAAGCGCAGGGCTGGATGCCCCACAGGGCTCTCCCCATCGCTCAGGGGAGGCTGTGCATTCAAGTGTGCCTATGGCATTGGCATTAAGTCTGTCGCCAGCCCACTCTGCCATCGGGGTGGCTGGAAGGCATCCATATGTCTGGGAACTGAGCAAGTCAGGGAGCACCGTATGTTGCTGCCTGCTCTTTAAAAAAGACCAGCCAACCAACCAACCAAAAAAAAAACAACAACAACGAAATGTTGATCCACTCTTTGGGCAGGGATTAGCTTTTAGTATTAATTCTTAGTTTGATCACCAGCACAAGAAAAGGGCCTAGTTGTCTTTGTTGTAGGGCTCTGCAAAAATGCAAGCAAGCAGCAGAATACAGAATGCTTAACGTAAGCTGGCACAAGGAGCAATTCTCTCTTACAACTGTGAAAGAGGGGCACTAGGTGTATGACCAAGGAAACCTGTCTCAAAACATCTTTGTCTTGGAACAAAACAGCCAGCTAGGAACAACATCAGAAGAGGCATAAAAAATAATTTTAAAAAACCCCAACCAAACATAAAAACTCATTTGATTAGTTACAATAATTAGAGTGTAAACCCACCTGAAATAATGAAATGAGAAGATGCTTATGTTCTATGGTCTAAATAAAATGCTTATAAGAAACAAATGCACTTCCAACCTAATAACAGCACAAGGAGATCAGGAAGAAGTATATTGAATTTATCAAGGAAGTCCTGAAAGGAAACAAAGAACTGAAAGTCATAAGAAGGTAAAGGAAAGAGAAAGGAGCCAACGTGAACAGCTAGATAGAGATGGAAATTAAGTGCCAGTCAAGCCCTTAATAGCAAGATCTATGAGCAGGACTGAGGTGTGATGTACAGTTCAGAGCTATTGCAAGCCTTTATTCCACATCCCTGGGAGATAAAACTTCATTCTGAGGCCCATCTGTAGAAAAAGACTTGTAAAAACGATTGCACTAAAAAGAAGTTGCTCAAAAAGCCTATATACTTTCAGAAGGCATTTATCCATCTTGTTTTACTGACCCATAGCATCAACTAGCAAAAGTGCAGTTGTTTACTAAGTGCTGTGATATTGTTTTAAAACGCTACAGATTGCTTTACAAACTCCACTGATTTCTATCATCTGGCTTACAGGAGGACAAAAGTCAAAGAATAAAGGAAGAAGGAAATACCTGAGAGATAGAACCAGCATTTATATCGGTAGCAAAAGACTCATACCCAAGTACAGCATGGAAAGTATATCACTAAGCTGGGACAACGAAGCAGAGGGATTTTTCTCTATGGAGAAAACTTAAATGTCCTCATCTACTTTTACTAGTGTGTCAATCCATATACCAACGGTACTGCAGAATAACAGGGAACAAGCTACAGGCCTTACTAGTTTTAATGAATTGTGATGACATCCACAAATCCCAGTCCAATGACATGAATTATCCTTCATTTCTTCAATCCATAACAGAAATACATGCATAAGAAGAAGGGGATGGAGTTGCTTTGATATTGCCAAGTAAAGCAGCAGCGCAGGCAAAAGCGAGAACTATAAGGCATGAAATAGAAAAGATACCGCTAGGAAAACAACTGACAAATGCCTTATCCTTACCATGAAAGAGAAAAAGGTAAAAGAAAAGAACTCACTGATTTGACGTGACTCCAGCAAGGTGAAACTCAGCTTAAGACAATGATACTAAGCAGCAGTCCTAGATATGCTTTTTCTATAACGAGCCTGGGGAGCAGAGTTCTTAACTGATAATTGCTTATTACGTACATCCTATTCTGATTGTGGACAATACTTTTATCTCAGCTAAATTCCTCCATGGAAACAGCAACTGTCCCCCTGACCTGTCACTTAAAGAACTTTTCATCATTGTGGACGATTTTATTTTGTTATGTGGAGATTTATAATGGTTTCAGTAGAAAATGTAAATTTCAATTTTCTACTTCTCCAAAATCTCAATTTTCCATCTCTTTCTAACTAGTCCACGGATAGGATTAATCTGCTTCTAAAACGAAACCACATAAATCTGACATAGTTACCCTTGGCTCCTTTTGGTGTAGTAAGAAAGGTATCTCTGTTGGGTGATGAATCTTGTTCTAAGATAATTTTCTAATGTAGGTCATTTCAAATGATTTTTGGAGGCCCGTGTCTCTTCATTGGCTACAGAAGGAGCCTCCTGGGATTAGCTCAGCTCTAGATGTCCACTGCTGGATGGTGAAAGCAGGCTGACTTGGATGCTTTGAAAATCGTGAGACTTTGATATTCCTCTGTGGGTTGTGGGTCAATGGACCGTGGTGAAACTGCATCAGAAATCAGTGGGCAGCATCTAGGAGTCCAGATGGTCCTAGTCCTACCAGGTCCTCTGCTTTGTTCTTCGTGAGACCAGGCTGATGACTCGGAATCGATATCTGTAAAGGTCAGAACAGACCGCAGGGAACCTGCCTTTGTGAAAACCAAGAATCCTGCCTGGGGCTGGTAATGGAATTGCTGGGAAAAAAAATTCATACAGTAGCTGATAATAATGAAGACGAGCAAGGACGTTGCTTGAGAAATCATGTGCATACAAATGCGTGCTTTTGTTCGGTTGGCTGGGATACAACGGCTAGATCGTATTAGCAAGGGGGTTTGCCCAATAGGTACAGATTTGTAGAGGAAAACTGTTGTTGCTGAGGAACCCAGGCCCACACTATCTTTATTTTCAGCGGTTTGACTATGGACTAACTCTGCAGATTGAAGGCCCATTGGAGCATGTTGGAGGCACCACAGGAGTCCTTCCCATACCTTAGCTTCGTCAGGGAAGAACATGATCCAAGACTATTCTGAAATGTGAGCCCAAGTGTGGCGACTGGCACGCTAAGGAGATTTGCTTCAAATGTACACTGCTGATCTGAATTAAAATACTGGTGTAGACACACCCAAAATTTCAGTTCCGTTGAAAATCTCAAGACCTTGAAGAAAATGTTCTTGCAGAATCAGAATGAAGAGCCAAAGCATTTCCTTCCCCTTTCTACAGTATTTTATTTCAGAAACACTGGGAACAATTTGTTCTTCTTATAAATGATGAATGAGCTCCCTGGATCTATGGGAGCTGAAAAACAAGGCTTCTCTATCTACAGTGCACAGAGGACTCCTTGGTTTGGGAACTCTTAAGGCAGCTTGCTTGGGAATACGGTCAAGACATCAGACAAGTCTCAGGCACGAGTTTCATTACACACAATATGTGTGTCCCCACCATGTCCTTTTAAGTTTATTGAATCAGCATTTTTTTTACCTGTTGAAAATTCTCAAATTATTTATTTAAATGATGCTAAATATAAAGTCATCCCTCTAGAAATAAAGAACAGAGCCCAAATGGACTAGATGATTTTCTTACAAAGCAATAACTTCAAGAAGACCTTGGATATCTTGTTAGGGATCCGTGTTGGATAAACAACTAACCACTATCTCCTAGCAGTTTACTCCTGACTCCTGGGCGGCTGGCTGCTTCTGAGGACACTAATACATTTCTTGCATATAGGTGTAGGAAGGTGGTACTTCCCCTTTCTCTAGCATTGGGAAAAATGTCATGGATGTCTAGTCTGATCCTGTTGTCACTGCTTTTGAGAAAATGACATTATAAAAAGAAGAGTTCAGAGAAAAACCACAATAGTTACGAAGTCTGAAGAACGCATTTCGGCGTGACAGGCTGAAGGTGTACCATCTTCATTGTTTGTTGAGAAGCTGAGGTGGTGACTTGTTCAAATTCAACAAGTTGTGTTGCAAGGAGAAAGTATAGGAGAACCATCTAGTAAAGTGTAGAAAAGAACCAAGGACTGAATGGTAAGAAAACTGGATAAAATCACACTGGAGACTAACTGTCAGGGCCAAGAAAGGGATATCTGTGTGGAAGAAATAAGGAGAAAGAGACACCAAATATTGCAAGTCAAGGTTTACCCTATTTCCAAAGTAATACCTCTGAGGGACAATGTGTTCTCAGGGAAGTGGTTTCTCTGTGTACTCTTTCTCTAAGGTACCAGCAGGTTTTAGGCTTTTTGCCTGTAAATCACTGTCTCAGTATGATGCCTGTTGGAGCAATGCTGAAGAAGCAAGTGACCAGACAAATTAGTAACCTCTCCATCATTCCAAGTCATTAAGCAAAGCTAGGTGACTTTCTAAAAAGATGCATTTCTTATTCCCCCGAGTGAGACAAGTTTGGTCTTAACATTTACAAAAAAGATGTCAGGACTAATGTTAACAAATTCCTGCATTAGAGCTCTTACATTTGGCGGTGCCAACTGGGAGAATTTGGGCTGTGACTAATACATTCCCAGTTCTTGTTGTGACCATCTACTTGAAATTGTGACCCCACAAGTTGAAAAATGTAGCCCTAGTTCAACTACAAGTGTGCAGTATTGATGGGGAGCACGTTATTCGATGTAATCCTACAATCTTTGCTGGTATATAGGAGCTCACATAATCCTGTGTCCCTTAAAATGAGGAATTATCCCAGGAAACTGTATGGAGGAAACTGAGCCATGTTTGCCATGTTTCTGGATGAGCGTTAATGTGGAAAATATAGTCATATAAACTGGAAAATAGCAGGTGAACTAAACCATAGCTACTCTCTGATCTGCTCCTCGCCTTCCAAATCCCTGCCTTCCTCTAACATAACCATGGAAGGGAAATGGGGTGATCCCAAATTTAGGTGTTTTAGTGCATTCCCTGGTATTGGCTTCTGGACTGGGGATACATCTCATTCTCTGCTGAAGTTAGCACAGGCCTATGCACCATGAACAGTGCAATAAAAATAATAAACAACATTAATAAACTCTGCAGACACTCAGATATTCTACTCTTTTCAGCCTTGCCAAAATATATGGCACTCCCGCACTGGTGCTGTACCAGTAAGTAACATTAATGTGTGCAATCTGTATCTAAAAATTCATTAGGGCTTGAGCTTGAACTACCACATTTTCACATCCCAATACAAGGCTGAAAGACTTGGCAAGACAATTTTCTTTCTTTTTTTTTTTTTTTTTTTTTTTAAATTGAATTCCTTTCTCTTCCTTGCTTCGTGTGCGCACAGACCGATCCCACCTGCTCTCCTCGTGTCAGTAAATCCATTGACACAATGAGACCACTTCCGCGAGAGCATCGCCTGCTCTGGGACTCCTGGCGCAAAGCAAAGCAAATTTGACATCATTTCAATAATTTTATGACATTACAGCTGCTTCCCTCCGTGCTGTTTTTGTGTTTCCACAAGCTTATATCTCCCTACCTCGATTATCCTTGCTGGAGAGCTGACTGCCATCTAGTGATCCCTTAACTACCTTGCTCCCTATTGTCACTTTACAATATGCTTGTCTTACAGCTCCAGTCTTTTAGTTTATAGCCTGCCCTCTTTCTCTTTTTCCCTGGTGTTATGAGCAATATCAATTATAAAGCTTTGAAACACAGCCTACCAATCCCAGCAAAGGACAAACTAAATGTGATATTAAGTCATAATTTTAGTCCACATGATTTTTTTTCTCCTTCTGTATTTTATAGAAGGGATATTGGATTTCTGTGTTTCACTATAACCTTGCTGTCAAATAAAATCCTTCAGCAAGGGAGAAGGTTGTTTAACCCACCAGCAATGAACCATTGATTATGGTTGAATGTATTTAGCACTTTAATATGCCCATCTACCCTGGTACATGCTGTCCGCGCTTTTTGGCCGTTTCTCTGAGTGACTTGGTGCAGCTGCTTGCGTGTTGAGGGAGCAGGCAGAGCTCAACTCTTTCCAGCACCGTGCCAGGAAAACCTGCTCCGAGCAAACCCGAATGACTCCGTGCTGCAAAAACCAAGTGTCCTCGCTGCACAAGCCCTTAAATGTCAGCCATCCCCCAGCAGGTACTTCCCCCAGCAGCGGCAAAACGAGGCACCGTATATAGAAACGTGGTCCTTTTTCTGAGTTGTTTAGTCACCTAGTCCAAATTAGATGCAAACTGTCCTTAATTCATTAACGTCTGAGCGAGGCTCAGAGGAGGTAAAGCACTCTCTAACTGCTGAGAATCATGATAATTAATTTCCGAGTCCAATCCAATTAAAAAAGAACTTCAAAGGGGCTTTAAGCAGGGAAAGCTGAGATGTAAGTAATTTGAAATATGAGATATTAAACTCTCTTCCTATACAGTCCTAGATATTCCCACTTAAGCAAGTGAAGGTCTTCCTGTCTCTTTGTCTGTGTGTCCATTTGGAAAAGGATGGAGGAGGAGAAGGAGGATGATAAATTAAGTATTTTACAGTGGCAGGAAAACAGCATACTCTCCAGATCGACAGGTAACCAGTCTGCATTAAAAAACAAACAAACCAACCAACAACCGTGACACTACTGTTGAGCTTGCAAATTTTTCCATGCATCAGAACAGCAATCGTATTAAAAAGACAGGTGCTGAAAAACACTAGAGAAATCAGTGCAATTTTTTCAATGAGATCAGGGAATCCCAGACACATGTTGATCCTGGGAGAAGAGCTAAAAGCTTAATTTTTCAGTGAGCAGAGGAAGAAGGGGCGATTTGTCTGAAGATCATGAGGACACTAGAAAATGCAGGTAGCATCAAGGCATTATGAATAGATTTGTTACAGGCACGAGCATCGCTCACACCCTGGTACCAACCAGCCAAAGCTGCAATTCAATATACCTGGCGTAGCCACACCGAGCATCCAGGTCAGCTTCGCAGGGCTAGGACTGATGTAAACAACATAACTAGCTTTGAAAATTACTGGGGTGAAATCTGTCATTTCTTTTTTCTCAGAGCAAATGGCTTCCCAGAAGAATTGAAAAAGCAACCATGGGCAGATACTAGGAAATTGTGCACCTATGAGGGATTTTGGAAATTACCTAGATTCATTTTCAGCCTATGCTATTGCTCTCTTGATGATCAAAGGTTGTTGCTACTGTCTCCCTGCCTCAGTTTTCCCATCTGGAAAAGGGGATAGTCTTTGTCAAGCATCTCAAGACCTATTGAGGTAACACACTGTTCAAATAGAGTTTTCTGTAACAGATCACACTCCAGGTATGTCTATAACACGATCAGTGCCAGGACTGCAGATCGTGGTCATGTCTCTAGCTCAGTTTCAAACTGCCTTCAAAATTCCTTCCTAAAAGCCAGGCGAATGGGGTGAGCCGCACACCTCCTATTTTTCTAGCGGCACCTGGGCTGCTAGTTTGAGGCCAGCGTGTCTACAAAAGCTGAAGTGGTGGGATTACGCCGTGCAGAAGGCACCCTCTCGTGCTGGGCATTTGCACTGCTGGCAGAAAGCCTTCACACCTAGCAATTTGCTGCTAAACATAGCAGCGAGCAGCGGAGATGTTTCAATCTGGCTGCAGCGGCAGGTGGCTTAGCAATAATTAGTCACATTTTCCCTCTTCGCCGAAATCAATTCATTTCCGCATTATGCCTCTGTGTCTGCCTTATTGATTAGTGATACGCAGCACGACCCGGAGAAGCCATTCCTGGTCAAACGAAACTCTCGGTTAACAGGCAGGAAAAGACGCTGTGAAAATTGACTACCTAAGCAAAGTACCCAAGAAAAGCAGAAAGCGAAGTCCCCGGGAGACAACCTGTCTGTGACCCTGTCCGCTTGTAACGCGGCTACAGCCAAACTGCAAACCTAAGTGCTGCAGGGATCTGCCCAAGAAAAGCCTTCACGGGGAAGGACGAGCCCCAGAAACCCAAAGGGTTTTGTTCCCAGGAGCCGGGAATCTGTTCCCTGGGAGGCTCAGGGTTTTCCGCGGTCAGAGCTGAAGTGAGACCTTGCCCCAAGGCAACCTGAGGGATTGGTGCCGGTGTGTTTTTTGTAAAAAAAAAAAAACCACAACAAGCTGTCCTTGAGAGATGAAACCTGGCTCGGCAGATGTCATTAGTAGCATTGACTTCAGCAGGAGCAATACTTCACACAACAGCAGACAGTGTCACAGAGGACCATCCAATCTGCAGATTGGACTAATTAAAGGACTGCTACTCTGCCAGCTGGACAATCAATGTCTTTTGTACTATTACGGAAACTAATCATTTGCTGGATACCTTTGTGAGGTAAAATAGCTCTCAAGGCCCTTTGATTAAAAAAAAAAGAACAAACAACAAAACCTTTGATGGATGAAGAGAGTATTTCCTGTTTTCCTGGATTAATACAGCATCAGAATTTGAGAAGTCTTGAAAATGTTGGTTTCCACACGCTTGAATGAAGGAAATCATTCCTTCCAAACGACACCCAGTATTCCACTGGGCTGCTGAGAAAGCACCAGGAATTGAATTGTAACATCAGTTGTTTCATGTTGCTTCCAGTGATGATGAAGCACTTTTTTCCTATTAAAAGTGAACGTTCTGTAATTCACTTGTCTTATTTGGGCTGTAAAAGGTCTGCCTTGAGATGTTTATTATTTACTCAATACTTAATTGCCACGCTAGAATGCATTCACAGAAAAGCACGTACCAGTTTTTATTATCAATTGGGTGGTTCTGTTTTTCTTTAAGAAGCAAACAAAATATTTCCTGTTGTGTTTCAGTTATCCATCGATCCTTAGGCAAAAAACAGAGCAAAAATTCAGAATAATATGGCTGTGATATAATACACATACAGTTTTATTGTAGAATTGCTTTTGTTCATTTATATTTCTGATTGGTTGCTTGAGCAGAAGGAAATTAAGCCATAAAGAATAAGTTGCTGTGCATGATATTTCATTTCTGGAGGAATGGCAATGGAAATGTGCGGGCTGGGGACCCCCATACATTCATCTCCCTTGGTGTCCAGAAGTGAAATGAAATGTCATATAGAGCTGCCCTAGCCCTCCACAGCTTATTTCAGAGTAACATTTCAGTAAAACACAGTATTAAAAGGAAACCCAAAACTTCATCCAATGTTGTTTTGAACAGCTTCAGTGTGACTCCGTTTTTTATTACACAGATAACAGCTCCCTACTTCATCTCTCCAGCCATTCCTTTAAAGTCTGACTATCATATCATTTCACCCAGCACCAAATGGGCAACAGTGTGTATGTACTCTTATTGCTTAAAAACTGGTCTGAAAGGTTCTCCTAAGCCTGGGTGTATCTGAATAGTCCATGCATGTCTCTGAGTAGGTGGCTAACTAACCACAGCATGACCGTGCTGTGAGAAATCAAATCTATTCTCTGATCAACACTTCTGCTTTCTTTTACTTAATTTTCCTTTTTTTTTTTGGTACAGGAACAACCAATTAGCAAGAGAGAGTAGAAGAAAATAAGTCACTTAAAATACCCCGTAACATTAAAAAGTACAGATTTAAAATGCAGTTTGATAAGTAGCTCATTTATTCTTTTGCAGCCACCTTCGCTTTTTTCTGCAGTGAAAGAGAACATTTTCTTTTCATGGCCACTGGGATGCCAGCAGGGGGTTGACTTCAATGAATGCTACATTTAGCTGTAAATTTAGATGTGGTGCCAAACTGTCAAGATTAAGGAATTACATTACGTTGGGTCTCAAAAGGTGAACAGAAATATTATTAAGAAGAAATGGCATTGTGCTACATAGTGAGGCAAAACGACCTCATATGTATTGTTAGTAGACTCTTCAGTTATTTTTTCCTAAGTATAAACCCTTAAGGGTTCATTGCATTGCTGGTTTCCTGCACGGGGCCAGCCCAAAGACTCCTGTAGTCCCCAGGACTCCATCTCTTCTCATCAACAGGTACCGGACAGGATTGGCCACGAGCTGTCCCAGTGGTTCCCACGTGAGGGAATCAGCAGAATTCCTGACAACTGCCGAAGAGCAAAACCTGGTGATAGGAAGAGGGGGAGATGTATTTTTTCCCTGAAGCTCATAAAAACAACTTTAAAGTATTTTTAATCTGAAAAAAAGCTTCTCTTTTTTTTTCAGGAGAACATACATACATACGTGGAGATAAACATAGAATCAAAAATTGCATTTTTTTTAAAAGACACAAGCAAAAATTGCCAGTCACATTTCAGGAATCTATTGAGTTTTTGTCAATATAGACTAAAAGTTCAAAATAATCTGAGTTTTAGTGTAGAAAGCTATTGTCTGTCAGAGATACTGACTGGATGGCTAAGCAGCAGTATATTAACCCATAAAGTATATGGCTTAATCTTTTGATTGGTTATGGCATGTTATATTGTATCTAGCATATATGTGTAGTACATATGGAGTAGATTATTTTTATGTACACAGTTTCAAATACTTATATATAAATTTATGTATACAGAAATATGCTAATATATAATAAACTATGTTAATATATACTAGAAATTAACAGACGTATATAAAATATTTTCAATGATATCTATGTGTTTAAACATACACACATGAATGTATCTATATATTATGATAGGATATATATTATATATGAGATGAGATATATATATAAAAATGTCTGTTGAAATGGAAGAAATCAGATAGTGTGGTGCTACCATGTGTCCTTCACTCTGTCTTGATTATCCTGAATCCAGAGTCTGTTTTAGCGCCCTCAGTGTCATTATTATCGCTGCTGTACCTTTGGATACCACTGACGACCCTAGAGTGAGATGCAGTAGGACATTTATCATGGGCAGACGAGTCTCAAGTTGGGGAATCTTGCTTTAATTTACTGCCAGCCAACACAAACACCCACTAACGGATCTGGGTATTGAGAAAAAGAAGAAAAATTAGATTTTTAAAACTTACAGAAACTTCTGTCTCCCCACTTTCCCCACCGCATGGTCACCTACAGCCCCTCTAGATGTGACTGCCCCTGCCTGGGTTGCTCAAGGCTGCAGTCCCTCAAGGGTGTCCCTGCCCCGGCGTTGACCACCCGTGGTCACAGTTCCTCTTGGGTGTCTCTACCCTTTTGGGCACTGATTGTCCTCTCATCCCCCAAGAGTGTGTCTCCAGCCCCTGCTGGTTTCTTTCTTAAATTTGTTTGAGCAAGGGCACTGTGTGTTTCACTACCGTCCCCCTTGATAGGACACCCTGCAGCACATGCCCCAGCCTTTAAGGTATGATCCTGGCAAACTCCACCCCTTAAAAACAGGTATTTAAAGATCACGTTCAAATTGTTGCAAGTTAACAACAGTCACTGCTCCACTCCAAAGCTTCCCCCAGGCCGTGTGCCAAGCATCTAGGCTGAGGAACCGTGATGTGTACTTGGCTGTGAAGAGACCCGCACACAGCCTGGTTTCTGCGATGCACGAAAAGTAGGGCAATGGCTGAGGTTTTCCTATGGGATCGAAGTATTAACCTAAATCTTCAATTATTCAGTAGGCAGGAAACTATCAAGCAACTTCCTTTTCCAAGTTGGCAGTGAATGCATTGAAGTGAAAGGAGAGCAGGAGTCAGTATCACCGATGCTGGCCCAGCACCCACGAGGAGCAGGAAGGGTGCTGGCCACGCCAATGTAGAAGGAACGTAGGAAACATTGCCTGGGGGTCATGGCATAGCTACTGCCCATGAAGGCATAGTCCCCTGACCCAACTACAAAACCGAAGGAAATCAAGCAGAGCACTGGGGACTGGACAGAGAGGACCTTCTGAGCCACACTGGAGATGTCTCCAGTGAAGGATGGGTCAGTGCTTTGACCAACATACACTCTGCTCCAGCAGAGTTTTGTTTCTGTGGGTGCTAACCCAGAAGCTCATGTACGCTAAGCTCCTACATTGCTACCCTTGCCATGGCTGCTGAGGCTTCTTATTAGAGGTTCCGGTGAGTTTGCTCCTCTCCCACAATAACGTGTTTGCAAAATAAACTGAGTTTCTTGCCTGCAAATGCCAGACTCCTGACCTACTCATGCAGGGTGAAGCAGGTGTGCAGAGCTCCTTAAGGAACAAAGGAAAAGGGAAAAATAACACGCCGAGCTGACATATTCTGATGTTTTCTCTTGACACAGGGTAGGAACCTACACTGTGTTCAAGCCAGGGTCTCCCTGCAGCTGCTCACCAGAGTAGAAGGTAAAGAACTGGGTTCTTCAGGGCTTTAGCCATCACATTGTTTTTAAAGTTTTCCTATTGAAAATGCTCCTTTCTGATCATAGGTCCTATCTGAGTATGCTCCCAATAGTCCCCACAGCTCAAAAGAACAGACAACAGCTATGATCTCTGCTGTCTTTTGTAAAAGTAAACAAGGCGTTCTCATTTGGGGTGTAGGTGGAGACGATACATTGAGGCTGCAATGTGCTTCTGACATTCCTTCTCTGTATACCCCTTTCACCATTCCCTGCACGCTCGCAACCAGTAATTCGTGCCGTACACTTCTGGCTTACTCCAGTACCTATCTCATGACAGCAGGAATAACTGCTTGGACAAGCTAAACTCCATCCTTTCTTGCACATACCCAGCCTATCCTTTACACGACAATAACGTCTTACGCCATTACGTCTTTGAAAACTGGCTGGCCCTGGATGAGGGGGGTTTCTCTGCCTTCACCCTGCTTCATGCTCCATTTGACTGCGTGGGTCCTGCCCTCTGATATACACAAAGGAGCCATTTGCAAGCCACATACACTTTGAGGTACTTTGTCCCATTTATGGGAAAAGTCCTGGGAAGTCTTCAGCCCATGGCATGTTAATGGCACAGCTCTTAGGAGGACTTGGCGATGGCTTCTTCATCATCCTTCCTGATGGCTGGTGATCAGACTGTGCATCCATCTTATGCTTGGAAGTGTAATACTGGCATCGTTCTGTTCCAAGGAGCAGAGCCAACAATTTTATTTTTTTTTTTTTTCTGAGCAAATCATTTGCTTGTGCCCCCAGGGGCTTCTTTTGGCAAATGTGCTGGTCAATGGCTTTGCATCGCTGATGTTCTCCACTGGAGTCACAGACTTCAGCTGTAGCTGGTCCACAGAACTGTAACACTGCAGAAATGGTGTTGACTTGGAACTGCCTTTAATCTTACAGAAGCTGCTCCTTTGGTCTTCCCCACTCATTATGTGGTGACTGTATTAATAGCTCTTGGCCTTCTGACACGATGTGCTCATCCATGGATGGCAAACCTTTTAGATATTGGCAGCAAATTTAGCTTAAAAAGCACCCCAACTCTCTCATTACTGATGGTGCCAAGACTAATCTCTGTCAGTGTCAAATTTGGTAACAGGGCCAAGGACTTATCATTGCTTCCCTAATTTGAATTTTAGATCTATTCTCTTCCTTTCAATCCAATCTTGTCTATTTAGTCCTTTTCCCTTGGTACTTAACCATATGCTGAAGAATCCAATTCTTTTTACGGCTCTGAATCAAGACAGAGAGACCTATTGTCTCTTTAAATCCTGACCTTAGGTTGGTTAAATTTCTTCTTTTCAAGCTGAACCTGATGATGTGAACTTCTCTGCTCTCTATTCCCTGCTGAGAGAGAACAGAATGTGCATTAGCTTACTCGCTGTCAAGATGCATGGTTTCTGCTACTGTACAGTGGGTCCGCACGCATGTGCGGGAAACTATATAGACTTCCAGGAGAATAAGCCCATGGGCAACACATGCTCGTGAACTCCTTTTATTGTAGAAAAGTGACTTCTTTTCACTCCATGCTACAGATTTTCTCACTGTTATTTCCTGCCTACCTTGCAATAATTGTGTGAAAATTAATCGGTAAATGTTTACAAAATACTCCAGACATAAAACTGCTAGATAAGTACTAAGTATTATTTTAATTAGAATTAATAACAATAATAGAACTAGATTGAAAGCCTTTCCATGACTGTAATACTCGTTTTCAGAGGGAGACCTTAAACTGACCTGAATATTTAGCAAGTTACAGCTACATAGTGTAGATAATTAAAAATAAATTACTATCAGGGTTCTAAAAGTAATTGAAAATCATGTTAATAAATTTAGAAGGAAAAAAAAAAGAGCCCAGTGCAAAAACCAAACCAGCTCAGTTAGCCATCCCAGGGGTTTCCGAACAAGTGCAAAGGATTGAAGCCTACAGGATATAGAACAAACTTGTAAATCTCTGAACACCACTGGCAATTCTTATTGCTTGCCTAAAGACCTGACCTCTTAAGAAATGGAGCAGAATCAAACGTGGCCAGGTGTGTCTAGCAGGCAGCAAGATGTAACCAACCCTTGAGACAAAATAGAGAGCAAAATATGATGACAGCAGTTTGCAGGTAGATCAGGTCATGCTCTGTTTGGATTAAGTGCTATTGGAAGCTGAAAAGGGCCTTTACCGTCTTCTTTATCACAGAATCAAAAGCACTCAGGTGGTTGACTGGAACAACTCCCCCGTGCTATACACACAGCCAATGGCTTAAATTTGCCCCTTCTCCAGCTCAAGACAGGACCCTCCATCCGGAAACTCCAGTTTTTACTGTTTGGGCTTAAAACAGACAGCGCTGATGAAGTAGGGGTCAGATAAGTGGACAGTGAGGTGGTCTGAAATCCGGCCGGGTGGACGGGCCCAGAGGGCTGTGATCAGCGGCACAAAGTCCTGCTGGAGGCCGGTCACCGGTGGTGTGTCCAAGGGGTCGATACAAGGGCCAGTACTGTCCAACATCTTCATTAATGGCCAGGATGATGGGAGAGAGTGCACCCAACAGCAAGTTCACAGGTGGTACAAATCTGGGAGAAGTGGCTGACACACCAGAGGTTCGTGCTTCCATCCAGAGGGACCTTGACAGGCTGGAAAAATGGCCTGACAGGAACCTCATTGCGTTCAACAAGGAGAAATGCCAAGTCTGTCCCTGGGGAGAAAGAACCCCAGTCACCAGTACACACTGGTGACCAACTGGCTGGAAAGCAGCTCTGCAGAGAAGGGATTCCAGGTCTTGGTGGACAGCAAACTGACTATGAGCCAGCAATGTGCCCTCACAGCAAAAAAGGCCAACAGCCTCCTCGCACGAGGAAAAGCGTTGCCAGAACGTCGAGGTACGTGCTTAGGTAGAGGAGTAGAGCTGTCTTTGAAGAGCTCAGATTCAGGCCACAACTTGCAAGTAAGAGGAGAGCAAATTTTCAGGATTAGCATGACATAGCATTTTGTAATCCGGAAGCCTGTTGGTGCTACCACGTGCCCTTAGGGAAATCTCTCAAAGTCAGCAGGAACCATATCAATCATGTTCAGGAACTAGGAACACAGATGAATAAGAATTCTAGCCCTATGCACAGTCTTTGGATATTCAATGGCTTACTTGAGCCAAACAAATTTCCCTGTTCATGAAGTAGAATAGGAAGTAGGAAAAACTGAGCAATAACTCTGTCAATAGCCTAAGCACTATTTGCCTTGCAGAAACAGGTGGTCACTACATTGTCACTGGGTTAAGACCCTGAGAAAAGTGTCCAGATTTTATTTGAAGAGCAGCTTGAAGAAAGAGAAAATCCTGTACTGAAAGAAAAGGTTTGGTATCATACCCAAGAGAAAGCTGGGGTCAAGCAGAAGACTAAAGAGGAGACAGAACTTAGAGCTCTCCCCTGTCCCCCTCCCTGAAAAAAACAACTATGTCAGAAAGAAAAAGAAGCCAACATGGTAGGAAAGAAAATCTCTTACTTTGGACTAGGTGCTCGGGGAGAGAAAGAAAATCAAAGCATCACTCTCTGATGAGGCAGAGCTACCCATACTTCTGTAAATGTGCATCAGCTACTACATGGATGAGGGAGAGAGGGTCTCAGTAAGAAGAAGTGAAACATGTTGCGGATAGCGGTACTCAGGAGATCAGTTATTCACTAACAAGGAATTTGTGCCAGCCCCACACGTGTGCAGCTGTGCTGCCACCAGTACTGTTAAAGATTTCTTTCCTCACCTCTGATTTTAGTATCTGTGCAAATGGCCTGAGCAGTGCATGAATTATTATTAATAACAATGGTATGATTGCTTTTCATCTGTATAGAGTCTGTTATCCAACTCTTTTCTAATTCTTGCTAGGCTGCTCACTCCCTAAGCTTGGCAGCCAAGAGCTGCTGCACTAAACGTCAGTGAAATGAGAGTCTTGGCTGTTCATGGTTTAATCAATAATAGATTTAGGAGATGAAGTCGCCCGTGCTCTTCATTTTTGAATCTCAAGCCCCATCTGCTGCTCACTCACTGATTTGGTCTCTCTCCTGTGAATGCCTCTCTGATGATCTTCTTGTTTACTGTGAGTAAAATACTTGCCACTCAAGAGTTCAGTCAAGTACATACTTTCGCGGTCTTCCCAATTACAGAAAACATTGGTATTGCCAAAATACACTCTCTTTTGCATCATAAATGCTGCCTGATACCACATGAATGTTTATTTTTGAGCATTTTTTCACCTGAAAAAACGTATAGGGAGACTGCAAAATCAGACAGAGGAGATCTGGATGAGAAAATCCTTCCTCCATCTAGTATTTAACTTTCTGCTGATGAATAAGGTATAAGCTAATCTGCACTTCTAGAAAATACATTTGCATAAGAGTTACTCACGCAGTCCACTGCACAGAAGGTCTACAGAACTGGGCCAGGAATGAGGGCAGAAGCCCACATACATTTCATTTGCTGTCTTTTGCTACTCCAGTGCCACAGCTGCACATAGAGAGCAGGCATGAATATGTGAGGCAAGTCTCATGGCTTTTCTTAGGAACAGTTGGCAGCAGATTATTAATACAGACGCTCCAGTGCTGACAATTAGGAATAGGGAAGGACACACATAGGTTGCACTAAGCACCCCATCAGCAGAGCATCCGACTGCTGCTGCTCTCCATAGTAGGCTGAAACTGGTCCAGCTGCACCAATTGCTCTCTGCTGACTGCTGCATCAGGAAGGTGTAAACAAGCCTCAAACCTTCTGCATGCCAACACACAACGATAACGTAGGAACTGTGCAAGTAAAAGTATGGGCAGTCTGTTCTTAGGTACCGCTTTCTGTTGTCCGCTGAACTGTGATTTCTGCTCAAGTGATGCAACCCCTGATTCATCCAGGCAGATCCTAACAACAACATAAACTGCTACGGGCAAGGCAGGAAGATTTGAGGAGCTTGGTCCCAGGAGTTTTACAACAACCTTCCGATATGCTTCCGTGTGTTATTATCTCCAGGACATAGCGGACAGAATCTGCAAAATCTATTGTGTTGGTGAATCAACAAACTCTCCCCCCAAAATAGACCAGTAAACAAAGAAAATCTCCTACCAGGTTTGAACTCAGAGAACAGCTTTGGTTCAGCCATAATGTAAATGGGTGCAAATCCCTCAAGGTGGATGAAATCCCACCCTTTTACACCAAGATTCAGTGTTTCTCAGAAGAACCAACTCTTGCTTACAACAAGGCCACTCAACGCTGTCACAGAGGAGTTCACACTGAAATACTGAAAATCTTCGTGGGAAACGGAGGTGGGACACCTACAGTCTGCGGACTTAGCACACACCGTCACTTCATTTCATGCCAGCTATGAGTGCATCATTTGTTTTTTAAAGGCATTCATGTAAGATAACAGGCAGGTTCATGTTGATTTGTGGCTCAGTAACGATAGAAGAAAACAGTATTTCAAACATCTGGTGAAGATCCAAACCCAGTTCCATGTGTAACTATAGAGGATGTACTCATAGAGTAACTACAGAGTGATATTTTAAAAGCAATTATACTAATCCAGCTTCTAATACAGAGGACAATCTATTACCTCAAAAGCTGCTCGCTGCAGCTGTGTTCATCCTGGAGAAGGTTTGTATTGCTTTCACAATATCGGTCCTGTTAAGGGAAAACCACTTCTGCGTGTGGACTTGAAAACTGAACTCAGTGTCCTAAGTAAAATTGATGGCCCCACTAGAAGACCTTCTCGCTGCAATTGTGAAGAGAAGCTTTTTTAGCTGTCTGTAGCTTTTCCTCCCTTGCATACTGTGTACTGCTACTTAGTCATCTCTCTAATTGGAACATATTGGCATGAATATTGGATGATGATTTGGAGATGCTTAGCACCTCAGGAAAAATAATTGCAGCATGACCTCAGGTTTAAACCATCACCTTATTCTTATGCATAGCAGCTCCTTTACTCTGTATTTTTAATAGGGCTAACACCTTATTTCCTCTCTCTCATTTATTGGAGACTGCTATGTGAATGAGATTTGGGCATTTTTTTCCTAAGCCCTGTAGATTGCTGGTCCATCACTTTAATGTGCATGTCCTCCTTTTATAGCATTTTAGATTCTACCAAACTTGATTATCTGGGGAAAGTGAAAGGAAACCTTGCTCCTGGTAACAGGTTTAGTTGCCCATGACAAGACAGACAATGGCTTAACTCTCCATTCTACTGCAACTGAATTTTATGGTGCCTGCATGAAGCTGGTGTAAGAGAAGAGCTGGAGTCAGGCCCTTTACTTTACATTCCCAGGTCACCTTTTTCCCCCTTGCAGAATCATAGATACAGCAGCTGCTGCATTTGTGCGGAATTACAGGTTTAACCGTCTGGTCATATTGTATCGCATCCCCATAACATGACATGTTATTTAAAAAAATAAAGCAACAGAACTGCGATACAACACAGTACAGCAATGGCACAATACCAGGCAAGTCCAGAGCATGGAAAACATAAACAGTTAATTGCTATTTGCTGGTATGTGCCCCCACTGCACACAGGTGAAGCAGAGGCATCCGAACTAAATTTGAGTATAATACGAGCTTCTAATATCATTTGCTGTGAGAGGTCTGCCTTTATTTCTTTATGTGTTCAGATCCATCGTTAATAGAAAGCAAACACATTTTTTTTCCTAACACATACCTGAATGGAAAGATGTGATTAGAATCAGACATATTTTTACATATGCATCATTTATTCACTAAAGAAAAACATGCTTTGGACTGCCAATATCTGAATTCTTGCCAAAATGCACAAGTATTTACAGATGAAATCAAATGGATTTTTTTTTTTTTTTGGTGGGGACGCAATTCTAGCAATTTCTTTTTTAATACTGAAACAATCAAAATATTTCAAAATTTGGAAATATATATAGTATGCTATATATAGTATAGGTAGTATTGTTCTAGTGGTATTTCAAGACTAACTCCAGCTAAATTTTATTTTTTAAAGTATGAGAAAAATGCATAAAACAAAACCAAAATATCTTGGTTGGCATTGAATGAAAAGGATTTCTGTCAGTTGAAATGCATTTTCTTCATCATATTTTTGTTTTAGCCACCAAGCTAAAAAAAAAAAAAAAGAGATAGTGTTATTAGCCAGGCCATAGATCAAACCGTATTCAATCCACAGCATTATTGGAATGGGCTGGGAGATAGAGAGGGTGCTTTATAATACCCTTTGCCAAAGACAAGTGAAACATTGGGGAGAAGACAGGTACACCGCTGGGAACAAGAACTTTGTGTCACTCTTGAAATCACCTCTGCCCTACTAGGAAGCAGCAATATGTGCGTGCTCTGTAATTCACCCTTCTGGAGAAAAACTACCTGCGCCTGCGATCAGCCGAGCTGGTGAGAAGAAAAGGGAGTAGACAGAAGAGTCTAATAACGATCCCTGTGCTGGCACACAGGGGAGAGGCAGATTAAACACCTGCTGGGTCCCAGGACCACCAAGACACCCACCAGGAATTTGACACAAAATAAGAAGAGTCCCCACATCCCTGAACTCTAGCTCTGGTCGCTGGGAGATAAGACGCAGGCTGCCGAAGGTGGCAACGGTGACAAAATGGAGAAGTTTTACAGATGCTAGAAGATGCTGCTGGAGTTTTATCCAGCCGTCCCCTCGGTGGGATAATGGCTCTGGCAGCGGCAGGACCCCGTAGCGGAATATTGTCCTGCTTCAGACTGCGAGTCCTTATTACAGCAGTTCCAGGAAAGCGCTAGGGTGCCCTGACGATTGATCTACGGGCGGATATTATTTTGTGGGAGACTGTTGGGGCCCGCAGGAGTTTTTCTGAGCAAGGGCTGCGATGGCTGCTGCTGCTGTTACGATACAGGGAGAAGAAACGGAGCAAATTATCGACGACCTTGTTGTCAGATTTGGCCCGGGCACAAGCCAAAGGATTTACACTGCAGAAAGATACAGAGCCTAGGGTTTTTTTCATGCTAATTCCAGTGTTGGGCACTTTATTAGTACAATGTCCTTTTGGTGTTTTCAAGGAAATAGTTAACCTATGGAGATTACCTCGAGTATGTACAGCACAGCAGGAGAGAACCACTGGGTGGATATGTGATTTCCAGACTAATCAGTTCACCTTTCTGTATGGTTAGCTGCTTTCTTGTTTGCTGATGCTTTGGCCAGTCAAGGTAATACACAGACTTTACAGTTAACTGAAGATGAGTGATATATCATTTAAAGTATCCCTCTGCTAGACGAGAACTATGTAGTTTCTGTGCTGTCAGCTTTTCAATCTTCAAGACCACAGAGTTAGTCCCCTTGGATCTAGAAGATGGCATACATATTTGTTTGAATGTTCTTCTCTAAATTGTGAAGATCGTGCACTGTAGATTTGTAGTCACTGGAGGAATTGGTACCACTTATCTAACATTACAGCAGGCAAGACCCAGCACTGTGAGTTAACACCCACACTCCAGTTCTATATAACCACAGCGTGCTTTTTTCTCTTCTTTCATTTTGCTTTCTTTTTTTTTTCTTTTTACAGTTGTAAACTTCACTGACCTTAAAAAGCTTTTCAAATAAATTGGGAAATAAAGCCATAAATTTGCTAAAGAAAAAACAGACAGCCATTCATGAGAACTGCTGCCAATTATCTTCTCCATTTGCTACTGATCCTTTCTCGGAGAACCGATTCTGGCCCAAGCCTGAATGTCACCTGTTATTTCTTTCTCCTTCTTTTAACTTCATACCTGACCTAACATGACATCTGTTTGTCCAAAAGGTGGCACTGCATCTTTGAGCATTTCACGGACTGAAATTGCTCTGGTGCAGAAGAGGTCTTCTGTATAAATAAATAGAGCTGCTTTGCAGGTCTGCTAAACATTTCCGCTAGCTTTCCAGCCATGGACCCTTTCTAAAGTAAGTCCTTAAAGTTTTTAAAAATTTAAAGCTTTGATAAAAACAAAAGCTTGACCTTGAGTTTTCTGACATCTAATTTTAATGTTGTGGCTAAAAGCAATCTCTCCAGCCAAGCACATCCAGGTAAGAGATAGCTCCTTTTTGGGAAGCTCTTTAAGGAGAGTTGTAATTCTGAGCTTCCAGAAAAGCCCAGTGTCTTCCACTATGACAGGGAAATTGTTGCCCCTTCTGATCACTTGTTCTCTCTCTCCCAAATTTACCAGCTGTGCCATCCGGAGAAATAAAATCTATTTTAATACAAAAGGTAAAAACTCTTACTTAAGACATCCCTTCCTCCTCAAGCCACCAGGCACAAGACACAGCCACAGTTTTTCAGGCCCTGGGTAGTCCTAAGGGTATACAGTTTGGTCTAAGAAATATAGAACTGTCCTTTCCACAACACTCCCCACAAAGCAATTGGACTCCTGGTATCAAACCACGATGGCATGTCCCAGATTAGCTCCTTTGCTGGGCTACAGTCTCTTTCTCACAGACATCTGCTCCAACACGGATGGTAGGACCACCACTACCCCATCTCCCTGGCTTTTGTCAGCTTTCCCCCAGAGGCTTTTTTGACCCCTCCTTCCTCGCTTGCTTCTTGCTTTTCCAGCCAGGCGTTTCTCTTGCTGAGACCTGGCTCAAGGCACCTGTCCTCTGACTCCCAAAACCACTGCAGAGATGCCAGACTCCCACTTTTCCTGCCTCCTGTCAGGTCACTCTCTATTCCCCTTTTACCTTCTTTCTCTTTGGAAATCCAAATACTTGTCTCTTTTCTATCTTCCGGTGAGTTCAGATTCCTTTCCCCTGATTTTTTTTTTTTCCTCTCTATTTCAAGTCCTCCCTTCCTTAGGAGACCAGACTTCAGTTTTCATGTTGACAGTCAGCCTGGCTCTAGTCTTTCACTCCTTGAATTTAAATTTCTGGATTGCTGTCAGCTTTCAACTCCCCTATTGATTGCCAGAGTTGTTCTCTCCAGTTTCCACTCAGTTTTTCCACACCTTTCAGTCACTTCTTGCTTCTCTTCCTTATATTTCATTCTCTCCTGTGTCTTACAAGCCCTCTAACGAATTTCAGTCTCCTAGCATGTTCCTTAGCTTGCCTTTACCTCTCCAAAATAGCATTCCACCCTGATTCTCCTGCCTCCTTTCCTGTGATGTTTTTCATTGCTTTACATCTGACTGTAACCAGTGTGTATCCTTTAATTTTTTTTTTTTTCCCTTGCTACTGTTGTCTTGTTGCCCCGATTTACACTTAGGACCCTGTAGAGCAAGAAACCCCATGCAGGGCCAGTTCAATTGAAGGAAGCTGTGCTCTACAATTGGGAAGGAAACTGAACTCCTTCAAAGCCTGAAGAAGCTCTGTTTTGGTGTCTGAGGTTGATCAGCCTCAGAGAGCCTTAAATCAGAATTCACTGTCAAACTCTTACCTAACTTTTAAAAAATCCACACCATTATATAGTGCTTGTATGCAAGACGTGCTTCAATAGCACTTTTGACCTATAGGGCAGATCTTGTAGCTATGCATGACTTTGTGAATGTCTTATAATGGTCTTATGTTCCTGACAGAGTGGCCAAATGAATAATGTAAAGTGCCATGATGATGAGAACTGCCTAACTACTTACACAGACATGGGAGATATGCATGGGCTATGTAGTGGGCATTACCAATCAAAGGTTTATTCTTAAAAACCTGTTGTAGCCAGAAAGTGTCTTTTTCCAGATTTGGGAGGTTTTTTTGCTCATTAATCCAATCATCTTCATGTTTAGTTCAATTTTTCTCTTGTGAGAGGTAACAGTATTGCATAAAAATGTCTTTTCCAGTAAAATGCTTCTTTAACAATTTGGCCATGATACAAAACCAGATTCCCACCAGAAAAGACTTTTATCTCCAAGCATATTGCGGCCAATTTCCTTCCTAATTAATACCATATCCACCTCCAAATTCCATTTCAGTTCCCAAATGAAAATTGATGAGGCAGTCAACCACAAATAAGCACAATATACCACCAATAGTTCAATCAGCACAGTTTCCAGCATAGCGTGTTACTAAAGCACGACCAGTATTTATGTTTTCATGTCCGTTGGACATGCCCTGCTTCTAGTATGTTACTATGATAGCTTCAAGTTACACCCAAAGAAGGTTTTTATCGTGAAGTTTGATCAACAAGTCACCTGTGTACGTGTCAAAATGAACAGGATAGGTAAAATCTTTTCTGAGGAGCAAAAGCAGGATCTGAGTGGTGGCTTGCTTGAATGGAAGACAGCAGAGGCTGGAGCAAAGGGAGATGCATAGACCACATACATAAGCTCTTCCCTGATGTACGGGACAGTTTGCAGTATATTCATGGTACTGCATGGCAAGATATGCAACTGTGAGGCAACCCAGCTGCAAACAGCCCTGCAAAAGAGGACTTGAAATGGCTTTCTCCAGGCTGAATGGTACTGTGTCCCTGATCAGCTGCAATCTGGACTTGTCTTACACCAGTGCTACCAGTCAGTGTCATCAATGCTGATGGTGGTGCCAGTATTTGCAACGTATTTACCTAACCTTGAGAATGAAACTATGACTGGTCCTTGCTGGCCTTCTTGTAAGACTCTTCTTGGGAGCTGACATCAGGGAATGAAGCGATGTTTAATATGTTTAAATATGCTGGCTACCATCTTCCAAAGTATATACAAAACTTAAGTGTCTGCAGTGCAATCGTCCTCTTCCCTGAGCAGAGCCTATGTGAAATTACATACTGCCTTCCAGGAAAGCAAATGCATTTACCAGAAGAATCCAGACCACCAAAGTCTTTGTGTTTCGGATAAGAGGATACTCTACATTGATTATCAGACCCACATTCATACCAATTAAAAAGCTTCTGTCTTAGAGTAGTTCTACATTTGCTCACCTTGCCTGTGTACAGAAAATAATGGAGGAAATCCTGAAGGGTATGTTTTCCAGTTGAGAGGATATTTAGAAAAGAAAGAAATTACTTTATTTTAAAGTTGCAGAACACTGAGAAGAAAGTGGCAAAGCTAGATATTGGCAGTAGTCCTTTAAAGTAGCTGTAACAGCTATGGACATATTTTCTTCTGCTGGGGCTTATCCATGAAGCACAGCTGTTGGTTGGTAAAAAAAAGAATCCTTTCATGTAGATGAAAATGCTCTGACTCTAATGTTTCTATATCTATTTGCCTAGGTCTAGCAAAGTTTATTTTAAAGGGCAGTTTCTTCTTTAGGAATTTCTCAGTAAATAACATATTATGCATATCTTGGTGGAGGTATTCTCAAAGCTGCCTGCAAAAGCTGCTGTAATGCTCCAGAAATTGGAGGAATCCCAGCCAGGGGAAGTACACAACAAAAAAACTGCTTTGACATTAATTCTAGCTCTAGCCAAAGAGATTAATGAAATAACCAAACAGATTAATAAGCACAGTAATAGGGGGAATTAGTGTGGTGGGGGTAGTAGATCCCACACTCCCTACAGATCTCCTTCTTCTAGCACCAAGTGATAGCAACTCCCTTGAGAAAGGCCAGTCAGTTAATGCCTGCACATTTATTATTACAGCTACTACTATTACTACGACAACTTCTACTACAGCTACTACTGCTACACCACAAATAAATGTGGTGCTAGTAATGGGCATGACCAAAAAAAATCTCTGGACTTGTGCTGCATGCAGAGCAGTATGGCAGGTTTGTCCTCCTTGGTGGCCTTAATCCTGACCCAGAGGAAAGAGAGGACCAGCACCTTCCAGCCCTTGGCACACCTTTGGGCTGTCCACAGAACAGGGAACTAATGCCAATGGTGATCTTTCTTTCTCGTCATTATTGTTATTAATGTCATCCATCAGAGAGCACTGCCCAGGGACACCAGCCAAGCTAAGGTAATAATGTGCTGTACAAGCACGTGGTACCAGAGATATTATCACCCTGAAGGAAATAAAACCCAGAAATGTGAATTGACTGGCTTTTGTGTGGGGCTGGGAAGTGAGCCTGAATGCCTTGCTCTAAAGCAAGCCTTGACTCACATTCTTCCCAGATTCTTCCCTAAAATATACCTGAAAGTGGAATCTGGCTAACCATTTACAGCAGGTGGCCACTATACATGGGAAAAAAACATCATCGACTTCAGCAAGAGCTGGATCCAACCCATGGATGTTGAAAGAGCAATCTCATTTCATTATGTTTCCTCTTCATTTTCATTCAAATGGAAAACAACTTTCATAAACAAAGTTTGCAAGGCTGCTCAGGCCATCTGCCATTCATGTGTTGATGGCTAGTCCTTTGATATTTGTACTCATGGACAATTCATCTTTTAGCTATCAAGTTTGCAATTAACAAGAATTTACCCTACAGATTCTGTTTACACATGTGGTAAGCTCCCCTAGTTAAAAAAATATGATCAATTTAGTAGGTGTATCAACCACTACATAAAAATGCGCTGCTTCTCTACATTACCTTTCAGTCAACTATATTTGCAGTTCCCCGGTTTTCTAGAAATCAGCATTCACTCTTATCCCTGCATTTCCATTTTTATTCATTCTGGCTTAGAGAAGCAAAACTTTGCCCAATTGAAAACCACCATGGCTGCTTTCCAGATACTTAGGGGACCTGCTCTATTTTCATAAAATGGAGGGATCTGCAGATCCTCACACATTGTAAGCAGAGGACTCGTGCCACAGCTATAGGTTCTTAATATATTTTCCCTGGGGAGTCGATGAACTATGCAGACCACTACAGTTTCTAGAGTTAACCTCCTCTAGGGACAAGTCTGATCTTCAGCAGGAGTTGATCTCAGTCAGGCTGCAACGTATGGATATCATAGAGTTAAACTGCAGAGTCCTGGAGACCAGGAGATGCATCTCCACACCTGTGTAGTTCATTGTATTCAGGCCCCACTGATTAATGCCTACACCTTTACAATTTATTCCGCTGTACATAAAAAATTCACAGCAGTGACAAAGTAAAAGTTGGCTGTATGGTTTCCTTGCCTATGGAGCATTTTGGCTGCTAAAAATAATATGTTGTATCTTGGGAAAGCCAAATTCTTCATGTTATTGCAGCCAGACTGTCTAGACTGCCTAATAAGGTGGAGGTTGTTCTGGGATGGCCTCATATTCTTTTTAACATTGACTATTTGTTTCAGTGATTGCTTTGTTGGTAGATGTTGCCAATGTTACACTCATTTCAGATTCGGGGGCTTTTTTGAGGGATGAAAAAGAGTGTAGATTTCCCTCCTGGAATAATTGCTCTATAAATATTAGTCTTCTCAGATCAGTAAAGCCAAGACTATGAAAAACTTTTGAACACTTTCTGCCTAAACAAAAGAATATGATGCCAGTTCTAAGCAGCGACATCAGGAATGACAAGTGATTAGTTCATATTCAGGGCTTGACCTGGCTAGTCCTCCACATACACAAGTCAGTGTGAATTCCACGCATGGAGGCTTTAAAGGATCAGGTTTGTAGTTTGTAGAGCACTAAAAAGCCAGCGCTCATTTTTAAAATGTCACTGCACATGTGGTCGTCAACACAATAATTCAGCACTGCTTAGGCTATTGTGTTTCTCTTGACTTGGTGCTAAATGTCATGTTGCCTCTGATGTGTGAGAAGTCTGGCCTTCGTTCTGCAAGGGGCAAAGTTACTCTGAGTTTCTGAGCATCTGCCCAAGCCCATATCCTCTTGCAGCAGACCTCGTGCTCCTTCAGAAAAGACATCCTTTTAGTGCCATTTGTACCGTGCTAGAGAGGAAGGTGGAACCATGCAGACCAACAGTGAGCTACTTCTCCCCCTTGGAGTTTGGATATAAACTAGGTTTGTACACACAGACTGTGCGATTAACAGCAATTTACTACTAGCTGAATCTAGAGAGTATCCTGCTCCACATAAGGATTGCAGTTAGTGGCCAGGTGCTTCTTTTATTTGCCCTGTGGATATGCCACTGCCACTGGAGATTCCAGTTACCTCTCCTCTTTTTACTCTCTGGTGTCCTTACGTTCTTCTGTCGAAGGCACTTGACAGAAGCACAGAATGTACAGGCTGTGTTCCACTCTTCACCACAATCTTCTCAACACTTCCTCAAATGCCCAAACAGCCAGTGCATTTTCCAAGTCACCTAAAACTCTATTTCTGCATGTGATCTGCACTGCCATGATCTCTCGCAGCTAAGCATAACCACATTTTTTTGAAACCACGGTCTGAAGAGGAGGAAGACATCTCTTCCCTCTAGTAGTTCAGTGGCAAGAGGAGTGGGACCTCCACAGGATGGGTTCCTAGGACCTTCACGCATTAGCAGCTTCAGACTGTATCCCAGGAAAATATCCTAAGCTGTTCTGTGGCAAAAACCATTCTGCTCTCCACTGCATGAAACAAGGACCTTCGGGAAAAAAAATAATGTAATTCCACTGAGTTGGGAAGAGTGAGCACAGAATCACAGAAAAACTGGATTGGGAGGGACTTTCAGAAGCTGTCTGGTCTATCCACCTAGCTTAAGGAAGGCTTTTTTATACCTCCTGCTTGTCTAATTGCTACTGATCCGCCTGGATAGAGACTGCCATACCTCCTATGGCAATCTATGCCAGTGCTTCTCTATGCATAGGTTTAGGAGAATTTTCCCATTATTCTTGTTTGCACTATCCATTATGGGAAGAAGGAACAAATTATTCTCTTCTCTGAAGTGTTTGTTGTCATCTCCCTAAGCAGTCTTTAAGTTAAACAATCCCAAGTCCTTTAATCTTTCCCAATAGATCATACTTTTAAAATCTCTTTCTTCTAGACTGACTCCAGCTTGTCTTTCTGATACCCAGAACTAAACAGAGCACTTGAGCTGAGCTCTTACAAGAAGTGGAACAAAACAGTATGTCTTGCGAGCTGTTCTTCTGCATTTAAAACCTGATCTGATGTCTGCCATTTTTGTAATGGAAAAATGATGTTGATTTCAGCTTATGATGCCTGATGGTATGCATGTACATTAGTATTTCAGTTGTTACAAGAGTACTTTTGAAGTGGTTGACTCTATCCCCATATAAAACATTTCATTTTGCATTACAGAGCAGCCTTGAAGTGCATGACCTGCTTTCCTTTGGGATGAAACTAAACCAAAAGATGCTTCTCAAGAGTGCACTTACTGAGCATTTTCTGCTAATGGACAGTCAGTCCACAAGACCAGACTAGAGCTAGTCTGAAGTAAAACCTCTAAAAGTGAACCTGAGAGCTGGGTCCTCAGCCCTAGGTCTTGCACTCTAGAAACTTGCTCCCATTGCACAGCCCTGCTTGGTCACCCCTTGCAGGGTACAGAAGTACCCTGCAACCTTCAGAACCTGTCTTGAAGAGTGCCTTACTGGTTGTACTGTTCACCACATATGTACCATAGATTACTTTTGCCTTAGTGTCATATCTTGCATTTATCCACCTTTAATTTTAGTCAACATTTCATTTCTCAAGCTCTCCTTAAATTCTACATCTGTCCTCCAATGTATTTGCTGTCCTTCTTGTCTTCCAGCCATCTGCAAATTTAATATTTAATATTTTCTCTTCCGTCATCCAGGTCATTAATTAAAATATCAAGTAGAGTGAGATCCCAGACAGATGCCTCTGGCACACTACTCAGTACCTCCTTCCATCTTAACAGTGAACTACAGAAAATATTCTTAGCTTATAATTATCTGGTCAATTTTGTCCTACACTATAGAAGTTCCACCAAGGCTATATACGTGTAGATTTTTTAATGAGAATGTCATATGAGACAGTGTTGAGATCAAAATATGTGAAATTAACTGCCTTATCTCTATCTGTAAGATCTTGTCATAGACAGAAGTTAAACTGGTTTAATGCAATCTGGTTGTGATAAATTCCAGTGGGCTATTATTTATCTTCTTTTTATCCTTCAGGTACTTACCTATAGTTTAGTCAATTATTTGTTCTAGATTTTTTCTAGGAACTGATGTTGACTGGTCCTTTCCCTATTTAAGAATAATCACTATGCTTGCCATTCTTCCTGTCTTCTGGTACCTTATTTGACCTCTGTGATTCTCAAAGGCTTCATTTTGCACTACCAAATAAAACAGACTGAGGAGCACACTCCGGCCCTGAGGTCAAGTGGCACAGCACAATTCATCTCCACATGGCAAACCTTTCCCCTCACTCATCAGAAAAGAGTGAGCACATTCAAACTGTCCCTTACCCAGATTATTCCCCATCTGCATCCAGAAACTGTCTGGGAAAATAGTAGAACAAAAAGACACCAGAGAGCTTTTAGCAATAAACACTTTGGGTGATCCTAGGACAGCATGTTAGCCTATAAGCTGTCTCTGTTCTATTTATGACTATAGGCATAGCCAAGAAATTATCACTAGACCATCTGAGATAGCGTAAACCTGTTTAGTTGCGATGATGATGACGATGTTCAGCTTCAGTGCTTAGGATGCAAGATCCATTTCACTCCACTAGGAACCACAGTAACAGTATGGGGAGTGGGAGAAGATGCTTTTTCAAAGATGCAGAGATAGAAAACTGCCTGTATGTGCCAATTTAGTTTAGTTTCAGGATCTAACCTATCCCCTGCTCTGCACCCACCCCATAAAGAATGTTTCCTTTCTGTTCATTATATCTACTTTTTCTTTCCTTGGGTTGCTTACTTACTTGCCCTCATTTTCAAATGCCCTTGTTATTGTGATTCTGTGATATTCTCTGCTACCCATTTCAACCCAGGCCTTCTTTTTAGTTATCATATTGTTACATTATGCAAGCATCATTATTTGGTCCTTTCTTAAAGACAGAACCTCTAGCTGCTACATAATGCATGTACAGATTCAATGCATTTCTAATGCTGAGAATTTCTCTCCTTTCCCATTGTTCATATAACCAGAAATACTCTGTGGAAAAACTAAAAATAAATCTTCACCCAGTAGAATATGGTTTGTAATGTCTCTTGATATGGGCATTATCTCAGATTTAGCTCAGCTCACTTTGTATGGGAGATAGAGAGAGATTCAGCTCTAATTTAATATCTCTGAGATTGATCTGAGCTGTTTGCAGTTTCAGTCACACGTAATAAGGTGAAGGTACAGTGTCTGACTGTCTGGCTGAGCATTTATGCTGTGCTTATCATAGTAACATATCCGAGCCGCTTTGGAAAAAAAAATACTCTGAAAAGCCAGCAAAAATTCATTATGACCTTCCAATATTATTAACCTAACCTGATTCCTTTGTGCTTGACACCATTCGTTTTCATTCCTTTAATGTTGTGCTACCCCATTCCACAGTCCTGAAAGCTGCTGGAGTAAGCTCTTTTCCAAGGTTGAATGGGAAGCTGTGTCAGATGCCTTTCTGACAGAGATTCGTGCTGGACTCCGATCCTGATAGAGGCTGGAGCATGGAGCGAGGCTAACGCTCATGCGGCTGCACCACGGGTTTGGGGACTGGAAGGGAAAACGCCACGGGAGGCACTGCTAATAGAAGTGGGAGGGAGAGATGGATGGGCACCTCCAGCTGCAGCGCCGAATCTCTCCCTTGTGAGTTCTTATCGAAGATAATTCAAAATGGAGTCACTTTTGAAATATCTAGGCTACACAATTCAGCCTAATGCTGTGGTCCCTGAATTAGCTCCAGAAACGGTATAATTACATTGCCCTGTCATTCTGCCCAAGCTCCTTAGTCTTCTTGAGAGGCAGATCTAATTACTCTGGGCACAGCACCAGCCTAATGCGGCCACAGCTCTTCTGGGACTGAGCCGGGGCATGTGCTGACACTGGGCTGGACGGGATGGTCAGACCAAAGCCTACTCAGAAATAGCTCCGAATTGTCCTCCCAATGCCTTGTGGGACACTGCAGGTGTGTCTTACAGCCCCCTCTTTAAGAAAGTAGACCCCGAACCCAGACGGACTGGGTGGCAGGATTCTGGAAGCAATGGCCAGGGAGTATGTGGTTTCCCCTCCATCACCTCGCTGCAGAGCAAGAAGCAACATTGGGTGTTGGATTAAACCTGTTGGCCACGTACAGTCCTGAGATAGTGTCAGAGGAAAGAGCAAAGCCCTAAGAGACTACAAAAGAATTGCCTTCAGAATTAACGGGAGTATCCCAAGCTAACTTTTATTTAAATACTGTTCTTGCACGATGCAAAACAGCATGAGATAAGCACTGTAAGTGCTGCAAACAGAATGTCAGCTCCATTTTTAGGGTGTTTGTCTCCCAGAAGAATAATCCTCTGTATTAAGAGAAGGATTTTTTTTTTTCCCCCAAGTTATTTTGACATTCAAGCTTGTTGGCTCTGCTTCATGTCACTGTAACTTAATCAGTACATGAAAAAATGCCTAGATTCCCAGATCCAAGTTATGGAGCTTTTATTTCTAATGAACAAGGCCACTGGGCCTATCAGTACAGTTTGTGATTATAATTTGGTATGGCACCAGTGCTACCTCATTTAAGTGAGGTACTGTGGATCACTTTCAGTATCGTCAGACCCAGCAGGGCTTACAAAGACCAATCGATCCCATGAAAACAGCAGACATTTTGGGTGACTTCAAGGAGCTGCTGGACCAGGCTGATAAATGACACAGAGTTGCCTAACTGAGTGATTGTGACTTTTTTTCCATCAGTGATGTAAAGAAGTTGGACCCTGGCATCTGTGGACTGGAAGCAGGCTGAGTTGCTCGCCCTGCTTTTGCTGTCGCACACAGCGTGAGACTGAATAAACATTAATTAAACTTTTCAATATACCATGACTGTATCAACACCACTCTTTTGGAGACCTGCCTATTCAGCCATACCCTGTTGTTGCTTGTATGCTCAGCGGTACCAGTAACATCACTGGGTGTACTGGTGCCTGCCTTTCAGCAGCCTGATTTGGATCCATTTCATCTTTAATAAGAAACCAAGAGGATCAAGGGTGAAGAAAAGCATTCTAGCACAAAAGTCTAAGAATCTAATCTATCCTGAACAAGAAGCTCACAATTCTACATTGAATATCTCATCCCCGCCTCAAATTCCGTTCAGACGCGTGTTTAAAGTATAGGAGAAATCTGAAGATAGACTTATAATGTCTCCAGGACAAGGACTGTTCATTTCTGTTTGTACAATGTTTGGCACAACTGGACTCTGACTCAGAGACTTTGGGGCACCTGGGAGCGCAGAAGACTGATAGCAGTTAAGGGATGGAATGTCTGAAGCCGAGGGGTAGTTAGCCACTGGAGCAGTTCCACAGTTCTTCATTCTCCATCAAATTTGGTAAACCATGCTGAACTCAGTGGAAGCTCCTCTTGGGGAATCTTGACTCATTTGTGTGACTATGGTGCTCTCCATCAAGCCCTGACACATTTATAGCTAAACGGTCTTCGCTGCAGTAGTGGTCTGCTGCTGCGTTTTCCATTCCATAAAATAAACTGTGCAATTTACTGTTTTCTCTTCTCCTTTCCAATTTTTGTAATCTAGAAGAACAATAAGCACATATATTGCTTTTATGAGGGAAAGTTCTGAGAACCTGGCGACTTGCCTGGTCTCCTCATTTGTTTGTGATGGGGAACAGGCAGGATATTTTGTCGCAGCAAAAGAGTGAATAGAGTTCTGTCCCTCTGAAATCAATTGCTGAGGAGTACAGGACAGAGCCAGCATGCGTTGAGGTCTTCAGGAGGGACAGGGGATAATAAATCACCTCATTACTTCTTGTTTCTCATTACAGCCAGTATCAGGAGGAATGCGTCCAACCTCCTTACTGTGTGCTACTGCTTCAGCAGGGGTGTGGGAAGGGTAAACAAGGTTTAGTCCCCATTCTGTCAGCTTTACGCTTAATATCCCCTACTTGGAGCAGATTCTGACACCCTCATGGCACTGGAGAGAGTGTGTGGATCCTGGATGGATTTCGAAGGGACAAAGAACAGAAATTGAGCCTCAGGAGTATGGGCAATGGATGGGGAGGAGGTGGGAGATGGCAAACCTGAAATGGACTCTTGTGCCTCCTGATTTGGAGGCTGGTCCCTGTATGTGTGACAAAAGCCACCCTGGGGCTGCCTAACTAGTCACAGGATTATTTTGCATATCTGCTAGGGCCCTGCCTACCATGGTATTGCCTCCTATACCAGCTCATCTCTTCTTCCCCCTTGACAGTACTCCAGGCTCTGTGATTGGATTTTAGCAAAATGGATTAAATTTTTTGCATGACCACGGGTCTCTCCTTCCTTAGTTCTCCCAGCCAAGCCCTCCTACCTCTCTCCCAGTTTCTAGTGCCGTTTACATTCAGTGTGGTTCCTTCCCTTAGTGTAAAGAGACAAGAGCGAGCTGAGAGATCCTTCCTTAGCGTTTGACATATATCACAGATATCCGTACAGCAAGGTGTATTATACAGCACCGTTCAGTGGACATAGGCTTAGATTATGGGTCCCCAGGAGCAACCCCTTAAACTCCATTGATTCCAGTGGGATTACGTGCAGACTAACATCCTACCTGCTCTCAGGAGGCCTGGATGAATCCAAATCCTCGTGGGCAGAGTGGGCAGAAGCTTCCTGGTGAAGGATTTCTGTTTACCAGCTTGTTTTCAGTATGTGGCTGTATTAAGAGTTGCCCCTACTTGAGTAGTCCCACTGGAATGGTTTGCATCAACATTCTTATTCTGTAATAAGAAGTTCTCCATCTGCCTCTTATTTGAGGACTGGTGGATCTGTCTGTATTAGACACCCAGGACAGGACTGGGACTAGGTCCACCTGGCTGTCTCCAAAAGAGAGCCTGTGTAATGCTACTTTCAAGTCTGACAGCATCACCACCTCCATCCTCACATGAATTCTCTCCTCTCCTCCAAAGCAGGTAGAAGCGGAAATTTTTGGAGAAGGTGAGGTGCCTTTGGTAGTTATTGGTCTCTAGAGCTGAGCTGTAGAACCTGTACATCTCAGGGGTGTCAATTCACAGTTAAAACTACAGGAGGATTTCCCTTTTCACCAAAGCTAGGAAATAGACCCCTTGCACATCAGAGGAGCATCTATCGGATGGAAGGTGTTGCTGAAACTGCCACATTTCCCTCCCTCCAGATATACCTACAGTTGTCTGGTGAAGGCTTATCTGCACTGAAGTCCAGTGTAGGGGCCTGAACGAGCTTCAAATGAAGTAATTCAAGTGCCAGAAATATCTTTGCTGTTACACCGTGGAGTTAGAGCCGACTCTGTACCTTACCCCTACTTTTTTAATAACTCTGATAACTAGAAGAGGAAAGAAAGTATTTCCAGATTCACTCACTCAAGGAACAGATGTGGCCACCGATGAGCTTAACAAAATTGTGGCAACCAAAACCTTTGAGTCATCTGGTTCATCCCCTTTAGCTCAGAATTAGTTTCAAGAATGCATTCATTCATTAGCTCTTTCATAGTACAGCAAGGTTATCCTCTCGTAAGAGGGAGCAGCTGGGATAAAAAAGGTTATAGGTCTGCTAGTGCAAAAAGTAAAAGAGGTCTGCAAGATTGTCTGTAATGCTTGAGAGATGTCTTGCACAATGTAAGTGCTGCTGGAAATATCTTGGTAGTATGAGGATCTCTATCTCAATATTTATAGAGGTGCTAATAAATACTGTAAGCTATATCCTAAGACAATGTTTTAGAACGCAGACTTTGACCTTCTCAGGTAGATCTGGATTTTCTTCCTCATTTTTATACTGGGAATGTTACATCAGCCTGTGGGCTGTGTTGCATGACTAATTAGATTGGATAGGTCTATGCCATCAGGGAACAAGGTCAAACAGTGTATCTTTGATCATCTGAATGCCTCATTTGCTGGCTTGCCTCAGCCAGCTCTCTCCAAGACAAGGCTGCTCCAGGGGCCCTTGTGCAAGGCAGCGTGGACATCGTCCACCCTACCCAGCCTGAGGGTCAGAGACTGCGTCCTTGGCCCTTTTCTATTTTAGGAGAGTAGACATGGACCATAGGCAGACCATCTACCATGGCACCTAAGCTAGACTGAAATGATGCCTGTTAAGATATCCTTCGTTGTCAGAAGAGCAATGGAGAGAGACAGGGCTGCCAGATTTGCAACCAGCAGAGGGAAAAACTCAGTGGATGTGGGTAAGGATGTTACGAACTAGCCATAAGGCCCAAAGTTAGTACCTGTCATAAGCAGTCTGGAGCCTTCTCCATTGACTACACAGGTAGTCCGAGTCCAACAACTGATTACTAAGCCAGACTCGGTCACTCTTAACTTCAAGATCTGGATGGCTTTTAACACCCATATCTTGCCTGTCTGTCGTTACAACATGGCCAGCACCAGACCCGGACCCTGATGGGGCGGCTGTGCCATCTCACGGCTGTGGTCAGGTAAGATGATGTGCAGATCTACCAGACACGGTAGGAAGCCCACTGGTGTTAACACCTGTGTACGTGACACGTGGTCTGCGTCGAGCCTTTGTTATAATACCTAATCTTTAAACCACAGATCATCTCTGACCCCACGACACCGTTTCTGCTTCTAAAGTGACGCCCAGATCAAACATCCAAATCTCTGATGTATCCATTTGATCTGAAGAATTCAAAATTACCTCCTCTCATTTTTGTTAAATTCACAAAACTGCACGTAAAGTTTGTGCTGTATTAATGTGTTACACAGCAGCAAGTTGAATAATAATTGCTTTAAAGTATGTAGCTTTTGTCCCTGCTTTTTATTCTACTGCATTTTCTTATCCTTTTAAATTGTCCCTTTTATCATCAGATCCTCTGCTAGCTTTGATAACTTCAAGGAGGCCAAGTTTATAGGTTCTGCATCTTAAATCATCCATTTTCTCATTTTCTGAGTGCTGACTAAAGACTTCCCTTCACATTTACTCAAATTGTTATGAGTTTTTAAAATGTTCTTTTTTTTAAAAAAAGAGAAGAGTTTTCTAAAATAAAATGAAATTATTTCCTGCTGCTCCTGCTGGATTGAAACAGTTGTTTTGTTGAAACATATTATCCTGTTTAATTGCTTAGTTCCAATGCACATTATTGGCTTTCGTATGAATATGATGGATTTGGTTTATTACTCTAATACTGGTATCAGAGAGGTGTAAACCACTGTGACAGAGCAGGGAGTAAGGTCTCGTGGATCAAATCAATAGACTTACCTTTGCCATCAGCTCTTCGAGGAGATTTTAGCCAAGAGGTACTTACTGAATTATTCTGAAAACCAGCAGCATGGATTCATGTGAGGTGTTTGTGCAGCACTCTTCCATGCTATGGAGAGCTGAGAGCTTGTTTCACTACTGTACTGCGCCTTGGGTGCCATTTTTTAGCTTCTTCACACAGCAGCATCCTCCCTAATCATCAGTTTGCGCCTCATCCTTATGACTTGGGGGCTACACTGAGAGTTTACACTTAAGACCAAGGGACTAGGAAGAAAATTTAAAGGATGGTCCTGCGCACCTTGGGAACTCCTCTTTTACTCAGTTAGGAAGCTCTGTACCATCAAACCTCACCAGACGCATGATGCTTCCTAATTTGTGGTTGGTATATCAGAAGGGACAGAGCCATGTTCCCACCCTGCAGCACCAAATCCTGGGTGGTTTTGTTGAAAAAAAGCTTTCTCAGACCACACTGCCAGAGATAAACATACACGTTAGCATACTGTGACCACTTTACTGAAATCTATAGCATGATGCCAGTCAATTACTACGTTAATTAGTTCCATATAGCAAATAGTTATAGTTATGGTTAACTGGACTCTAGCAAACAACATGTTGTAATGAAGTAGTAAAATTAAATTGCAAAAATGTTATGCCATGCTTGACAAAATTTCAACTTGAGATTATATTAATGTTTCTGGTTTCTGTTGACTTTTATATAGGCCCATTATAGTCAGGAAGAGAGAATGTTTGTTGAAATCAGTCCATTCTGTGCAACACATTGTATTTTGGGCAACAGAATAAAATCTAGGGGAAAAAAGAGAAAGTTGTTTGGTTTTTTTAATATTATCCCCTTACCAGTCTCTACCTAATAGCTAAGACTGTACTTTCCTAAAAGCAAGCCTTGGAAGATATCTGGATGGAGGCTGGCATTGGGTTGCTGCCTTGTGCAGAATGGACTTCTGCTCCACATGATACTTCTTATTCCCACAAATTTCCTTTCTCTAGACAAACGTTTCTTTCTCTCTGTGATCATCCCCTCAGGGACCAAGAATTACATGTGAAGTATATCTGATATTAGTATTCCGTGAGGTCAAACGGTGGTAGAAAAATACTTTTACGTCTTCAAAGTGGCCTTGGAGACTCTGTATAGAGACTCACAGAATGCTGCTCATTGAACTGAATTTCACTGAGGAGCAATTTCAAAGAGTATTTTGACACCTAAATCTATTTATGAGATAGTAAAGGGATTAAACTACAAAATATAATCTGGTCATATCCCGACGTCTCCTCCCACACACAGCTGGTTCCTACTGTAGCTCTATGTAAATACAATATTTCCTTTTGACTTCCTTCTGTGAAACTTGGTGTAAACCTATCCTGTGTTATATTATATAAACTTTTATGCTGTATCACTGATGACAGAATCTGAGTACTGTTATTTGGTTGCCATGGCTGCCAAGAGATAGCTAGATTGCAATGGTAAAGGGATTTTATTTACATCCACCCACATGGCATGTTTTTTGGTATCCTGGCCCAATACATATTTCCAGAAGATGAATTTACTAAGCTGGGATTTTGTGGGTGTACTTGGCAGTGGGGGAGAGAGATGGTACTCACCTCTCCAGAAGCATTTGGTGCTGAATTAGAAGTGACCTGAGACCTTCCAGGACACAAAACCCTTTTTTTCTCCATGCAGTGATTTGAGATGCAAAAGGGAGAGGACACGGAGCTGGTCAGCGGCAAGCACGGCTTGTTGGGCTGGTGGGCATCAGACGAGACCCTACAGTCTGGTGCTGTGGGTGCTGCACCTCGCTAGATGGTCATTGTGAGTTTTAATTAATAGTTAGGCCATCTAAATCTTTGCAGATGGGTGTGTTTTAAATTTGAATAAATGAATAAATTAAGCTTTGAGGCTTGAGCCCAACTCGGCATTTCCAAGCGCAATTCAGAGCTGGCAGGATAGCTTCCATTTTTGATTAGTGATAAATCTAATTGCGAAGGAATGGCTGACTTTCAGAGCCGGGACTGTATTACAAGCCATCTGAGAGTAGGAATCAGGCTAAATGAGCCTGATATAATGATTTATTTACAGCAACTCTGATACTTTTAGTAATCCATTATAATTGTACAGACAGAGACTTCATTATCCCTTCACGTATCTGTGATCCCTTCAAGGGCTGGGGAGTTGCAGAGCAAGCCCGCAGAGAGGGGAGCGCTCAGAAGGCTTCATCCTGCAAGGTGCTGAGCAGGCTGCACCCCTCACCAGGCAGAACAGGGTATTCGGTTCTTCAGACAGTTTCCCCCTGTGAGTTATTCACATAGGAAGAATATAACTGGATTTATTTTATTTATGTTCTAATAAGGAAAGATAGTTAATTTCTGTCGGATAATTGGAATAAATCTCTAATTGAATCAAAGTCAATGTAAGTAAATATTTTTATGAAGTTTTAGCGCATTGTTTGAATGTACTCCTGTAAATGTTTATAGCTATCTTAGTTTGGGGGTGAAGGTGTTTTTAGCAACTACAAAATTAAATAAACTTGTAAGAAATTCTTTATTCCTTTAGAAAGTATTTATTTTTCAATTTAAAAGAGATAAGCCTCTTTTTTGACTCAAGCCTACACATTTTTTGAGAAAAATGGGGGCTGTATCATAATAGCATATCACACCTTATTCTGCCTTCTAAACTAAGATTACACTTCCCAAGTCAACGGTTTTCCTTGGAAAAATTGAGCTTTTTCTTAGTTGAAACCCCCATTTTCCTCTGAAAAACAACCTAGATGGAACCTTTTTGACTAACTGTAGTTGGACCGGTTCAGTTTGCAGAAAAAGTGCCAGCTAGTGCAACCCTTAGGTATGTCACTCTCATAGTTCAACAACAGCAGCAAAAAAGGAATGAGCAGTGCTGGCTTTGTTCTGCCTAATCCCAACCCGCTTCTGCCAGGAACATCTGTACCCCATCCTCTTTTTATCTCTTCCTCTGGGAGACAGTCCATTGAGGGCACATACTAAGCCTGAAAGAAAGTTTGAAACCTCACCAAAAAGTAGAGTTCCTTTGCTTCATCCCCATCCTTTCCACTTTTCAAGAGAATTAGGTAGGCTGATGTGTCATTCAAGGGCTCCAAGAGTAGGGTAAGATAACTGATGCCCTGTCTAAGGCTGGAGAAGTGGGATGAAGAGTCTTAATTGTTCCTTGCTTGTTTCAGGTAGAAACCCATTTTTTTAAGTCGTTTTTAAAGGGATAAAATTTCCCCAGGGAGTGGAGGAGCAGGACAGCCATGTATTTGCCAAGCCTAAGTAGACATATTGACGCACATTGAAGACTCTGAAGTAGGAGCAAATAGACTGAAGTACTACTGCTACAGCTACAGCTGACTGGGAGAGCAGAGAGAAAGCAAAAACTCTGGTCTCACTGAAGTAATTTTCCTTCGAAACAAAAATAAAGCTGATCTGCAAAAGTTAGCAGAGTGGAGCATTTCAGATGTGGGCCATGCAGTGATGCTCTTCATCCCACATTACAGTCTGGGAATCTGGAAAAGCATTCTGGCTTTGGACACATCATTACATCAGGTGCCTTTAAAAATCCCAGCCTATATCATTGCCATGGACAGATGGGAACAGTTTTATGCTGTCTTTTGTAAGCCATTTCTGGACTGTTCCTGTCACAGATCTGTCTTTTCGCCTATCACTCACATCAACACACAGTTCAGAAAAAGCAACCTGGATTATTTCTTTTTTTTTTTTTTTTTTTTTTTTTAAAGCTAGGATGCATTTTAATGCTTTAACATGGATGTAGAAGACAAGAATACACCATGTGCACCTGGTAGGACTTTAATCTCCATTAATTCCTGGATGTTGATAGGACAAAGGGAAATAATACAGGTTAATACCATTTTAGTATTATATCCACCAGAGACAGACAGAGTAAGACTCCAACAGAAAGTGAAGGGCAGAGAGAAGCTAGCAGTTCCCTTTTCCTGGGATCTTTACGTCTGTACAATCCATTTGATTCACACCCAGCTGAACCCTTTCAGCTGAGATGCTCTTTCTGGCTGAGACTGTCCTGGCAGACCTCTCACAAGCATGGTCCAGGAAGGAGAGGTAAAAACCTGACTTCTTCTTGGGTAACGTGACCTAAAAGCGCTGAAGTGCTTGTGCAGGAGAAGCCTCCTGCAGCACATAAAAACTAGCTTAACCACAGACACAGCAGCACTGGTCAAAGCAGCAGAAGGTTGTAAAACAACCAACAACAACGCTTTGCCAAGCGTGAATGATGGAGTCTGAAGGTACCACTCGCGATTAAAAGCTGGAGCTGCTGAGCCTTCTGTTGGCAGCCGGTGTCTCCTGGTGACGTGGCACTACTCCTGATGAGATAAGTGAGAGCAGCAGCAATCTTTTCTGATATGTCAGGGTTATGGGCTCAGCCAGTAGGAAACTGGCTACATTCAGCACCTCTCGCTTTCTTCGGTGCTTGGTAGAGCAAAATCTCATCCTAGAAGTCTGAATGGTGCAACCGATGTTAGTTTTGTCCTAAAATAGTCTTTCATTGTCTGGGACCTAATCATCTGCGGGTGACACTAAAACCTTTGGTATTCATTGACCTCATGCTACGCTTGGGAATGCCATTGCAACCTTTGGTATTCATTGACCTCAGGCTACGCTTGGGAATGCCATTGCAACCTTTGGTATTCATTGACCTCATGCTACGCTTGGGAATGCCATTGCATATCTCCAGGAGGTGCTGCTTCTTCAGGAAAAGGCTGCAACCCTACTTTAATGGTGCCACAAAGCCCAGGATTCCCAGCTTTCAGGGAGCTGCAGAGTGCAGAGACGAGAGATAATGACTCACTAAAGGCCACGGCTACCCAGCAAGTTGGTGGACTGGACCAGTAGCCCATTGGTGCATTTACTTTCTGTCTGTCTGCATTTAACGCTTCTGTGGTTAATGTCTGCAGAAAGGGACAGGCATTTTCTCGGTGAAGAAATTCACGTAAAAAGCAGGGAGCGTATTGTCTGTACCCCTTGGTGTGGTCATAAATTCTGCTGGGAAGGACACAGTCCAGTAGCCATAAGCTTCCTGAGGTCCTCCTAGCCAGTCTGTAAGCCTCTCCTCCTAACTTTCTCCAACCCCAGCTTTATCCTCCAGGCTCTGATTGCTTTAGGTTACTAATGCGCATAACAGTGCCATCGGGCACTTACCCAGTGAGCTCTGCCGCTGGAGGTTGAGCTCGTACCGGTGGTATGGTGTTTCCCTCATAGGTTTGCTGTCATAAAGCTTCAGGGTGCTGGAGAGAGAGCACTTCTGCCCTCGCCTCAGGACCCCTCAGAGAAAGGCTGCACATAGCAATTTGTGAACAATAGGACTGAATTTGCATCTGATTCAAAAGTAATTTCCCACGGTTTTGAAAAGGTTTGGGTTTTGTTGGTATTTTTTTTCTTCTTCCACTGTTCTCTTGCAGAGGGATTTTGTTAAATGAAGCAGGGAATAAAAACAAGGAAGAAAACTATAGGATGAGTGTTATATTGGAACGTTTGAACCATTTAAAACCACTAAGAGCAGATTTCCATGATGCAATGCTTGTTAGAGACCTTCTTTGTTACCTCCAAAAGGATTGGTACCTTTGGGTGGCAGATGGCAACAGCCTGAAAAATGGCAGCTCAAAGTCTCAACGTGCAGAGTCATGTCGGTACAGCTCTTCACCTGCTGGGGACTAAGAGCCCGAGGATGGGGCCAGGAAGAAAGAAGCAGTACAGCATTTTTGCCAATTTTTATTAATGTTAGTAAAGCTGAGGGTTCCTTAAATTCAGTTGTTGACTCCTACAGGTGAGCACAGTAATAACTGAGGCTTTGCTGGCTTACACTAGTTGGGAATAGAAGCTTGGGAAGTGTACACCAGATTTACAAATTTTCTGTTAGTCTTGAACACTAAGCATAAATGGGAAAGATGCAAAAGGAGGAGAAGGATATTGAATTACACCAATAAAACCTTCCAGCTGGAAAAGCCCAAGGAATGTGTAAAGATTGCTTGGAGTCAGAAATGAGTTCATTAAAAGATGTACCATAAGTAATGAGATAAGATAAGGAAGGGATGAGCCGGTCTTCCTTTTTGTTGCCTTAAAAAAAAAGAAAAAAAAAAATCAAATTGTTGGGGGAGGGAGGACTTGTAGAAAGAGCAGGGGCCACCCTGCATCTGCTCCACTCCAGTAACAAAACCCTTCTGGACATGAAGAACCACAGTAGCTCCATGAGATCCCACTGGAGCCCTTCCCACTCACAACCACCGCATGGGCAAGGACCCAGAAATAAGCAATCCTCCTGTCTCCCCTTCCCTCAGAGCTCCTCTTCCATCATCTGCCTTTTCTCTCCATCTTGCACTCGGCTTTTCAGCCATCTTGAGACTGCCTGCACTGCAGCCAACAGGCTGAGATGTTATGAGCTATCCAGAGCTGCCCAGACTGGGAAAGATCTGTTAAAAAAAAAAAAAAAAAAAAAAAAGAGAGCGAGAGCTGACCAGGCCACACAGTTAACTGGGGAAGGGAGCCAGCAACCAGAGCGATAGCTGTTGTGGCTGACCTGCCATCCCAAAGCATCCATCTGTGACTGACCATCTGCCTTGGATCCTGCAAGCATCAACAAAACACCATATTTTTTCCCCAGCTCTGCTATCCTTTCTCTCCTCCTTCCTCTTATGTCTGTCCATGCCTGGCCACAAACAGGGAAAGCAGCATCTCAGAGCAGAACAGAAGTAACCGTGGCCTCTCGTTTGCTGGGATTTTTGGAGCAGGCAGCGGTATCCATACATCAGCACGCAGAGCTGCGCAGGGTTACTTCAGCAGGTCACCTCCTTCCCCACAGGGAATTAAAGTGTGGGGAAGCACAAGCTACTTGTAACAGCATCTGCTAGGACGTATTATCAGGAGATGACAGAGCATAGGACAAATATGATGAGACATGACAGAAAGGTCACGGAAAGGAAAGGTGGAGTTCTTAAAAAAAAATAAATGGACAAAGCTGCTCATTTTGAGCTTTGTATCATCGAGTCCTGACATTTTAAATTGTATTATATTATTTGCTTTGGAAATAAAGGCAGAGTGAACATAGGAGTTGCTGCTGAGGAGAGCAGAACAGCTTCATTTTGAGGAGGAATATAAATAAAGGGGAAGCCAAAGAAGGCTGGAAAAACAAAGACAAAGCAGCGTCCATTTAAAGCGAGGTGATCCTACCTGATTTCAGCCCAGTGTGTATTCAAAGCTTCTTGTGGCACATATCAAATACTGCCCACTGAGAAAGACTCTGATGAACATTTCTCTCCTATTTCTTTGTTAGTGAAACTGTTCCTAACGGCTACAGCCGTGTATGTTACTGCTTAATGCATAAAGCCTGCTGTGTTTGCCTACACAGCCACCCGAGTTGGTAGCATTAAATTCACAGCGCTGTGCTTTGAGTTACCTTGCAGAATGAAAGACTTCGTGTATAAAACAAACCCTATTCAGCTCTGACTCACCCTCGCTTTTCCACAGGAGATAGTATTAATATTAAATTCTATTTCTCCCCGAGAACAGTACCATTTCCATTCTGTTGACAAATATCCTAGCAACACAGGGGTAGAAGAAGAAGAGACCGAAAGTGTGACAGAGAGCTCTGGGAACTGAGCTAAGTGTTTTGCACAACCTCAGCCATTGCACTGCTGTTTCTTTCGGAGGACCACATCTTTGGTGTTTTGCAATGCATCTGGCTCCTTTGATTCTCCCTGTGAAACCCCTGCCCAGCCTTCAAAATATGTCTCTGTGTGGATGCATAGGGCTGCTGAGGGCAAATGAGCAGCATCATGCATCCTAACATCAGGCAGAGGTTTGGGGAAGCAGAACGAGTCCACGCTATGAGAACCGGACAGCAAACAGACGTCTTCATGAAGGCAGAAAGAACAGACCCAGCAAGATCCTCTGAAAATGTTTTGTGATTCAAACAAGCCAGCTTCAGCTGTGCTAATAAGGCAGAGGCGGAACATTTCATTTAAGCCCTAATGAAATGGAATTGCAGTGTCCCACTGACTTTCAATGGGGGGTTGTGGGCTGTGAAGTCTGTTGAAAATCTTGAAAATCTAAAAATCCCATTTTTAGATGTGATCCACAAGCCCCTGTAACTTTCTGTACTAATTTACCACAAACATAGTAGCAAATGAGTGAGACTGTAACTTTCCAATAAGTATTGCAAGATATTCATAGAAATCAAATTTTTAATTCACAATCTGAAACATTACTGCTGAGAATTAATTCCTTCGAGTCAGGGGAAAGACTTATACAACATCTGCATGAATATTTGGAATACAGCTGTTCACAAAGAGCCAACAAACCAAGGATTATTTGTCAAAAGTGTGCAGTGAATAGTACCAGGTAACGGATGCATTTGGGATGATTGTGGTTAATTCACAGATTATTCAAGAACAAACCTAAAAGAGGTGATGAAATATATCAGCACCTGTAGGAATTATGCCTCTAGCTGCAGTGGAGAGACTGCTGTTTTGCAAACGGCAAGTACTCGGAAATGACATCTTTTACAAAAATTTTGTGGTGAGGCTGAAGAGTGGGTAGAAAACTCTGGTCAATTATTTCCCCTTGTTCTGCAGAATTAGCACAATAATCCTTATCCACTGGTGCTCATCAAAAAAGACAGAATGCGTCTTGCATTGTATTACTTGGAACACAAAGCAGCTTGCTGAAGTCAAGTGCAGTTTTGCAGACAGTACATCAAGAAACTTATCTAGAAGGAGTTTCCTGGTGTGATTTTAGATCTCAGTCTCCTGTGTTGTCTGTGAGAGGCATCTCCCATGCTTGGGGACGTGCCCCAGAGCAGACCCAAAAAGCTGCTGAACACTTAGATCTCGGTGATTGCTGAGCAAGCTCTTGAAAACCACTCACACTGCCCATTTTAGGGAAGACCTGGACTCCAGTCTGTGGTGTCTGTAAAAAGTATGTCCTCACCAAAACCTATCCCACCCCCAATTAAGAGTCAAGAGTAAAGTTAAGGAAAATATTTCTCTGGGGCCAGTGGTATATTTGTAGCCTGTATTTGTATAGAGGAAGAATGGAGGTCATTTCAGCCCCTTTATTAAATATTTGGATTTTAAGTAAGTGCATCAGTGCAAACGTGCATGATGTGTCAGTGTTTTTTTAAGGAACCAGGGGAGTTATTTGTTGTACATGAGGGTATTTGAACAGGATTTAAGAAATAGGTAGGAGCCTACATAAATTTAAGAGAGTTTGTAAAGCTTCTCAGCTCCATCCCATGACATCGCTTTACCAACAGACCTCAAGGTTGGCATTATGTGAAAATCCTTTCCCAAAGAGACAGTTTATGCAAAGTCTCTGTTAGGTGTTGCCCTGTAGCTGACACAGGGATGAGTGGGCACCTCTCTGCACCAGAGTACACAAAAAAATTTACATAAATTAAATCTCCCCGTGCACACCTGTCTTGCCTCAGAAAACAACATTACAGTGCTGGCTGAAATGTTGGGGGGGTGGCTGTGTCCCATACTGCCTCCCATTCTGAGACAGGAATTTGATCTCCAGACCCACATGATTTGTCAATGAATTGTTCAGATTATGAGCCTGATATGCAGGGACACTTAAAGCAATGTACACAAAGGTATTGGAAAAACCAGATCCCACCCACTTGTTTTTGAGGAAAAGCACTGGTACAACAAAAACTTTCAGGTATAATACTGGAAGTGGTTTCATTTTACAGAACAAAGAACCATGCTGGTAAAAGCTGGCATGATATAAATACCCCACAGACAAAGATTTCTCTCCCTACAGAGGAAGGGAGGAAGGAATAAAAGGGAAGAAGAGCACACGTTCATAAAACTGGGATCTCTCTCTTTTTTTTGTTATATCTTTTCTTAGATCCCTGTCAGTTTATTAGTAAGGTAGTGGGGTTTAATATTCTTTGCATATTTTTAATACCTCTGCATAGCTGTTATGCATATGTGCATGTGAGTGCATATATGTGCACAAACATATGTATCTACACACCTATACATACACATTCATAAATATGTGTATGTTATGTATAGAAACACATTTATACATACCTGCAATTTTCTGTCCTATAGAGGCATCACTTTTGTTTGTATCTATTCCTTATGCCTTCTCTATCTCTTTACTGGTATGGATGTAATTTTTCCACACACCAGATGTGATTTCAACATCTTTTACGCAAGTGTCAATCCACAGCCACTGCAATGACTGAAATTAAATCACTCTGGGGGTTTCTTGTGGCACAGCAAAGATCAAAATATGGGCAAACTGGGACTGTGTTTGCCTCTGTTGCCAGCACAGACCCACTTTGCAGCTACTAAGGCAGAAGATCTGAGGGGTTTTTTTATAAATGTAAAATGAATTTAATGTTATTTTGACCTTTTCAGAGAAGTACTGAGGGGAGAGCAGAGGTTGGAGACCCTCTGCATGTGACCTTGCCCCAGCGCAAGCTTCCCTCTTGCAAAGCTCTGCAAATTGTCATTAGGTCCTATGATTTATCCGTTCGAGCTAGATCCTGTGGTTTATCTGAGCCTCCCTCTCCAACCCAGAAGCCAAGCAATTTCCATGACAGGGACTCCCTGCAGGAGGATGGGTTGCTTTGAGGGTCACAGGGGATGCCAAGAGAAGGTGGAGACTTCCCCTGTGTGTTGTTGAAGTTGTAGATGAGGAGAAACATATGACAGCCAGCCAAGGCAGAGCCAGTTGTGCAATCAGCTTGGCTTGACTAGCCTTTGGTGGCATGACACTGTATCGGGGTGGAGAAACCATGACCTCTGTGTTGCACCCCGTCCCATCTCAGAGGAGAAAGGCTCTGCAACACGCTGGCCAATTCTGCTGCGGAGCCATGAGCAGCCCCATAGGTGACCCCGCCGCTTGGGATGAGCTGAGATTCCAAAGCGCTCAGAGAGAGCTGAAATCGTAATGCTGCGAATCTCCTTTCGGGAAGCAGAAAAGAGAGAATGGGAGCAGGAGAAAATTTATTGTACCTTCCTCCTCCTGTTTTTTTGCCTGGACTCGTGCCAAGCACATCTGGGCAAAGAGAGGGGAAATGTGGTTTCCACAAGATGAAACTTTGAACGGGTACAAGCAGTTTCTAAGGAGACCTGCTCTATAATTGTAGAGGAAATTACAAGCTGAATCATCTGTGGTTTGGGGAGATAAATCAATGATATTTTGTAAGTTGAACCCAACTGCTGACTACTTACCAAGAAGGAAACTGGAGAGAAATCAATTCCAAGAACTTTCAACAAAAATCCATCTTAATTCAGGTCTGACAGATCTGTTTTGTTCTCCTTCTCTAAAGCAACGCGATGCACCAGCCTGAAATCCCTATTACTATTGCAGAGACAGGCTCTCCCCAGCAAAGATGGACTAATACGCTACATTCCAGGCCTGCCAAACTGCTCGCTGCCATGTCTTGGGAATGCACAAAGCCCTGCACACCTTTCAGGGCTGGCCTGCTGAACCTGCTGGGGTGTCTCCAGGGGGGGCAGATCCAAAGCAGAATCCGCAAACTGTGATGCATTGCACTGTGCATTGAACTGGATTGCTGAAGCACAGCTGCACCCACTGGACCCTGTAAAGACAGCAGCAAACTAATTCTGCTTGTAACCTAAATGGCATCTGACTCCTAAATTAGTGTTCTTCATATGCTGATGCTTTACACATTTTAACTTTTTTTTTTTTTTTTTTTTTTTTGGAAGGCAAGGGGGAAAAAAGCGAGACCCTGAATATCTACTAGCGTTTGCCCTTCATTTTGCAGTTTTACTTTACTGAGTGTCCCTGTGGAATGCTGAACGCAGCATAGTTAAATCAGAAGAGATAATAGGGAGATAATATTCTCTCTTCTGGAAAGATGAGTGAGAGTTTCCTTTTGTGTTTATTCTATGTTTCTTTCTGGTGTTGAGCTCTCCACAGTCAAAAACACTGCAGTGCCTGGTTCTTGCCCCTAATCTTTGGCAGACTTAATCCTGCACATAGTGTAATTCCTAACCCATCTCACCAGAACTCATCTGCAAAAGAGACCTGCCAAAATCTGTGTCAGAAAGGCTGGATTAGTTACAAAGGTCACTGTTACTTAGTCCAAAGAGAATGACATGGACCCAAGCTGAGGTACTGGCTTCTTCAAAACAGGAGTATTCATAATTTCTTCTCTACTGCCCACAGTTGTCTTTCTTGTACCTGACTCTTTTCCTCCCTTTCTGCTTCTCCTTTTGTGTATCCGTGTTGACCAAAAGTACCTGATATTCAGCTCAGTGCTGCTGAGGTTTGTTGCTCTCTGCCTCACCACAAGACACACACAAGTAGCAACTAACCAACTTCTGCTTGGAACTTGGACCTTCGGGAGCTTTGACTCCTTTCTCATGTCATCCTGCCTCCCTTATTATGTCGAGGGTTTTGAGCATGGGGTCTGTTTACCTCATGCGGTAAAATAAGGCTTATATATATAATACACCAGTGAAGAAATGTCAAGGAGGTTCCTGGGCATCCTTGACTGTAACAGGACAAAAAACTGATGGGTTATAGTTGAGGGGTTTCTCCCTCTGCTTCCCACACAACACACAGCATGATGGCTACCGGGCTGGACCTTTCTCTGTGATTTATCAAAACTTCTGTGAATACCGAACCCTTTTTCAACTTCACAAGAGATACTTGCTAAAAGTCATTCTGACTTCACCTTGCTACCTGCTCAGATTATATCAGGTGAGTAACTTGACGTCCCATTCCAGAAATACTCGCTGTATCCTGCAGAAGCCAAACACAAATGCTTCCATAAATATTTGCCTTGCGGTGCCATATTCCTCTTGAGCCATGCCTACGAGAGTGTATGAAATTGAAATGCCTCAGGATGGTGAAGAGAAGAGTTTTCCCCTGTGCCTAAACACCAGTACAATGCGTGCTCTTGCTTCAAGGTGCGGATGAAAGAGTATCCTTCCCTACCAAATGCAAAGGCAAACTCCTGAGGACCCAGGCTGTTTGGAGAGACTCAGAGTGGAGAACTGTCCCTGTCTATTCCATTCCCAAGCTAGCTGGCGACACAAGAAAGAAGCACTGTAAATAGCATCCTTTTGGACAAGTTCTTCTGATCTCTCCATTTCTGCTCACCTGTCTTCTCATACTTCTTCTTTTCACTGTAAGGTTCATTTTGCCTGAATTTAGCTGTCAAAAAGGTGGAGGGACCTAGGCTGTGCTGTTCAGCAGGGTCCTCCAGCGACAACCACTTCATCCCACCTCTCCTCAATGCCTTTCTTGCACTGTGTGTATGACAGTTTGGAGATACCTCCTGTTCTCTACCGGCTGTACAGAAAACCCATGTAACTGCTTACACTACAGGCCCAACTTGCAATCACAGAATAGCTGCTTGGATCCCACTGTTCAGGTTTTGGGGGTTTTTTTTTGAGCAACTCTGTTCCTCTCTTTCTCTATCCGTGCTTTCCCTCCCTTTGAAAATGCAAGCTTTCCATGGATTTCCCTGTCACTACACATTTCCACTTCTATTACATTTCCCCTTCTTGGACTTTCTTTTATGGCCCTGTCCCTTTCCAATCCCCAGTCATTTGTTCTACATTTTTCTTTGCTTACCTCTTATTCACAAAGCTCTAGCCATTTCACATCTCCTATGTTTAACCCTCTCTACTGTGCAGAAAACCTGCTGGACTGAAAGAGCAGGAGGACATCTAACTAGCATCGCCAGTGCAGATGAGAATGAAGTCCTTTGTAAACTTGCTCAAAACAGAAGGAAACCCAGTTCTGGACAGGGGGAACTTACCAAAAGGCAAGTGTTCCATGACCAGAAATGAAAACAAACATCAGCTGAAAGAACTCTATGACTCAACTGATCAAAAAAATCTACTATAAAAAATGCTTTTGTTTTCAAGTGAATAGACTCCCTTTGTAACCATGGAAATTATTTTCAGTCTCAACAAAACTAAGGAGTTATCAAAAACTTATGGGTTTTTTATCTTTCAGTGGTTTTGTGGGGTGGGAATAGGGGAAGATGGGAGTTTTAGGAAAAAAAGTTGAAGTGATAAACTCTGATCAACTTCATATTCCATTTGTATCATCTAAAGAAGGAAAGCTGAGGTACACATTTCAAAGGAGAAGCTGGATGGTGTACAGTAAGTTCTCTATTTAATCTCTATTTGGCAGAATGTCAGGTCACTAGATTAGACTTGGTGTTATAAAAAGCTTGCATGAATATTTTCTTTCAGATTCTTTTAATGAATTCATTCAGCACGTCTTCCGACTTCCAAGTATTCCAGCCAATGAATCTACTGGAGCTATTGCTGATATGGTGAATTTAGAATTAAAGTTGTAGAATAGTATAACCAAGTGAATTTCAGATTTGTAAATGCATGTTGGAAGTAGAAACTTGAATCTGTAAGTTTTAGCCATGTAACAGGGCACAACAATGATCTGTGTGTGTCCACCCTGAACGTCTCAAATTCTGAATGTCACCTACCTGCAATGAATTACTCATGAGTGCTATAGTGTATTCTGAATAACAAATATATTCAAGAAAATTACAATTTATTTGAGGACAATTCATGAAGAGAGGATGAGGTGAAATTAATCTAATACGGAATTAAAAATGAATTATTCATGCAGCTCTACAGGACAATGATATCCCCAAAAGCAATAACTGTATCGACATCCATGTGGAAGAGGGCCCCCATTCAGTCCTTCCATCCCAGCAAATATAAGCATACCAAACCGCTTTCAGAATTTAATAGCAATCTGCGGCTTCTGTTAAGTTTCTGGAGTTATTTTTTGGCCTGCAGGGATCATTTTTGCAATGGAATGATGGATCTCTGACAACCTTCATCCAGAGGCCTCTGTTATCCCTTTTCAGAGCTGTTGGAGGACTAGTTAACAGCCTATTTAACATAAAAATTCGCCTGACCCTGAATATTGGAGTTAAGAAAAACCTGGGAAGATTTATGATTCACATAGTTTACCTTGCTCTTGAACCTCTGCTATCCCTGTGGGATGAGGATTTCCAGGATTAGCTAGAGAAAACATCATCTTATTAAAATGTTGCCCAAAGCTGCAATGTACATACTATGGAAGCACAAATTAAAAGAAAATTGGATTTCCAGAGACTGAGCTGAGATTGAATGATTTCATGTCAGGAGTGAAACAGTTCCCTTTTCACATCTTGAAAGGTGACGGAAATTGGATGGGGCTTTGAGTAACCCGGTCTAGTGGAAGGTGTCCCTGCCCATGGCAGAGGGGTTGGAACTAGATGATCTTTAAGGTCCCTTCCAACCCAAACCGTTCTATAATTCTGTGATTTTATGATCTTGTTTTCCTTTGTGGTCTCTCTTTGTCTTTGTTTCCAGGCAGGGGTGAATGGGACGGATCTCCCTGCAGCAAGCGGCTACCATTCATCTGTGTTTACAAACCAAAACTGATGCATCCTTAACTTGTCACTGAACCACTGATGAAACCTGACTGGCTGCAGTGGGACTTGGAATAGAGTTCAGCTGCAACCCATTAGTGCAGAAAAATCTTTTGCATGGAAAAATCAAGATCTTCTGCTAAAAAAGCAGAGCTATTCTAGCACGACACTTTTCTGTTCTCTTTGCATTATTGTGGCAATGTTCTTGTAGACTATGTTTAAAATGATGCTATAAAAATAAATTCTGATTAGATTTGAATGCTTGATGAAATCAGCATACAATTTAGATTTACCACAGGGTGTTCAAGAATATTCATAAGAGCTCTTTAATTATTAAATAATTACAAATCACTCATTAAAACATTATTCATTTCACTATTTAATCATGGCAAGTCATACATTTTAAACCCTAGAATTTTTCCTTTCTTAGTGCCAGATAGATCCAAGGAAAGTTAATTGAATGTTTTTAATATCTAAGTAGTTAAATGGCTAGTTCAATAAACTGCAAGAGGGCCATTAGATGAGGCCCAAATTACAGGGAGAATTCATGAGTGTATGATGGGGCCCAGGAGGTGGTGCACCACTTTGTTAAATTAAAAAAAAAAACCCTTGCTCTCATGGTTAGGTTTGTCTAAGTTCTCAATATGATCCACGACTGTGTTCCCCAAAGGCAAACATCCTCACTTTGTTTCCCGTAGTTGTAAGTACCCCTATTGCTTTTGACTCCATCAGTTACTTGCAAGCTCCTTTTCCAAGGTACTCTCCCTCACTATGCAAGAAGACAAATGGAAATGCTCGGGCCAGGAACGCTTGCTTGACTCGTCTAGACAATGACAAAACACTTCATCAGTTAGGAAGGATGAGGACGCTGGCAAAAATTGAGTTAGCATTTCAGCCATCCCGTTATCCAGAGGGATAACCTCAGAGAACGATTACACCGATATAAACGGCAGCTGCCTTATTTACCCAAGCGTTCGCTAAGAAGTGGGTGTCAGCTTTTCCCCTTCGTGGGTGAACCGAGGGCATGAGCAAGCCAAGAGCAAGAGTGGGTCAAGGGCTTCCTGGGGGTCGGACTCACCTGCTGTTAGGAGAACGAACGCCTGGCATGGGGTACGTATATATACATACCTTTCCACATCCTTAAGCCACCTGAGATGTGGTCCTGCCCAGGAGGGTGCCAAGGAGCAGAGGGCACCAGACACAAGGTCACTCCAGAGACTCATCTTCCTGAGCATTGGGATAGCTGCGCTCCCTCAGAATCAATGACTTTCCCTGTAATTATCTCAAGGAATGCCAACCATACCAAGACAAAATTATGTTTTATACAAACCATATTTTTTTCCTGGCTGACTGTTATTCCAGTATTTTAACAACGTCTGCAGTGGTTTGTTCAGAGTCACAAGGGAAGATGGTAGCGGAGCTGGGGATAAAGTCGAGGAGGATCTCATTCTTATTCTTCAAAAGTTCTATCCACCAAGGAATGCAGCTTCCCAAATCAAAGTGACAGCATGAGTTCAAAGGGGAAGCAACAAACTGACCAGTTAATCCAAGCACCATTTCTACAAATGATACTACTTCTTATTGCCAGAGATGTGGCCCACTTCTTGACCTTATTTTTTGGCAGAATTGCTTTCCTTAGAGAGAGCGCAGGATTCTGTGTCCTTGAGGTAGAGTTATGAAGAGCCTTATTAGTCACTGAATACAGCTCCTTTTCTTCCCCAGCAGACTATTGCGGATCCAGTATCTGCAGAAATAGCCGTGGAAGGGCTGACAAAATATCCATCTGCTTTACAAGGTCATTACACAGTGTGACCACCAGTGTTCAGACAGTAAAAGACTAAAGGCTACAAGCTTGCTGTGCCATGGAAAGACAGGTCGGAAAGGTGGACAACATTGCAAATATGCAGGTGTAGCAAAACAGAGGTCTGTGACACTTAGAAATTATAAATGTATTAATCAGAATATAATTAATATTAATTTGCCTTCAACTCAAATACGTACAAGGATGGTGTAACTAGCAACAGAATGGAAGTATTTTGTAACACTCAAGGCACAGCAAGATGCAATGTATAAGCATTTTGCATAAGTATGTGAGCAACATGACTACTAAATATAGGTGTAGTTGCAAGTAGGTGGCATCTAACTAACAAAAATCGCCAGACAGAGGATAATATAAGTGCAAGGGACTCCATATATCCAGGACAACCTGCCAAACACACGAGAAGGATGATTGGCAAAGCAAAAAACACCATAAGTGATACTGGGAGCAGATGAGTTCCTCCTTTTTGAGAGCAGGAAATTGCATAAACCCATCAGGCATAAACAAGAAAAATCAGAGAAAAAAGAAGGCAAGCCTGCTTCAGTTCTGATTTCTCTCATCAATGAAGTCTCAAGCCTGATCACCCAACCTCGGCAACTAGGGACCACCGAAGACCACAGCCATCAATGTCAGCTGTGAGGCATCACCTCCGCAGCACTGTGTACTCACAGCTGACTTACCATACGGCTGTTAAAGACGAACAGTGATGATGTCGAACAACGTCAGCCTTCTAAACATTTCCATGATGGCAGTCCCTAATTCCCTAACTATATACGTGCGTTCCGTTTGCATACCTGCAACACAAATTTTCTGCGACAGGAGGAATTTCTTTGAAAGAAGTCCTAGCTGGTCCTGAGGAGTGCACATATACTAAGAAAACTGAGGTGCTATAATCAGTATTTTTCAAGATGGAAAGACTTTCCACAGCAAGAGGAGAAGAATGAATGGATTGAGGGTTTCATAATGTAAACTCTGTATTTTCAGCATCGATCTGAACCATACTACAGGATCCACAGCCTAATCTGCATTCAGTGGATCACTGTTAAGCTATTTAAACTGAAGCAATTGCTTCAGTTAAGTTCCTAATGAATATTTGTTCACACCGGAGAAGCCTTATCACAGTTAGCGGTAACTCACAATTTAACATACCTGCGGGCAAGGTCAGCAGAAATAGCAAGACCTTGGACAATGAACTTGAGTCTTGCCCCAGAATGAAAACAGACAGTTTTTATCATTCACTGATCCTAAAGCACTTCTGCAAGTGAGCAAAACTGCACGTTGTTACAAATGGGCAGAAATTGGGGGTGTGTGATAAGTTTATGGCCTATTTTAACACTGCAGGACAGCGTCAACGGCTGGAGAGAGAAACCATGACGCTTGGCTGACAGCCCTGCAGCCTGGCCTTTCAGCCGGGCTGCCTCCTTCCAGAGCATGACAGCACCAGTTGTCCAGTACCTCCGGGTGCCAAAAGATGGAGAAAAACTCCTGGGGTGGAATTTTTCATGCCAGCACCTTTAGGCATCCAATGGAAATGTGACCCACAGGCACCCAAGCAGACTGGCTTTGAAAACTTTCTCACATGCTATTAATGAGCAAAGGCCTTCCATTTTCAGACAACAAATTGAGCATCCTCCCTGAGATTTACATGTTTAGGAATACTTATTATTAATTCCTTTTTAAAAGTAATTAATTACTGTGTTCCCAACTTACACGAATGAATCTGTCTATATGCTGTGACCATGAACTACAATCATTTTATTCATAATTTATATCACAGTGATGCCTAGAGGCCATAAGAAGGAAGGAGGCTTCATTATCCAAGGTGCTATCCAGGCTGCCAGGAAGACATACTCTCTTGCTCTGTGAGTTTATAATTTAATTTGTGAAAAAAAAGACCATTAGGGCTGATGAAGGAGAAGGGTTCTTAAGAAGCTGTGACCTAATTTGCCATTCTGGTTTCCCATGCTGTCTTGCAATGGTGATGACCCTGTTTTGAAATGTCTGGGCTGTTTGTTCTTGTGTGGCAAAACACAACATGGAGGCATGGGAAGGGGAACACCACTCACTGCAGAAGACACATTTGACCGGGAGTTCGTTAAGTTGTCTACTCGCAGACAATTGGAGAGAAATGTGAGACAATACAGCCGAGAGGGCCTCGCCAAACCATCTGAACTTTGTGGTAGCCCCATACGAGGGTTTTATTGCCATCAGTCAATCAACCAGCATGTTTGGCCTAACTTGTGGGTTCTTTTCCCTCAGGCAGTCGATGACATTAGATTGGTGTCATGTTAACACAGCTTTCTGAGCTATGCAAACAGAAGTTTAGTCCTGATTTGTGTAAGCAGCTACCACAACGTACAAGCAAAAGGGGTAAATGCAAGTAATTAGGCAGAGGGTTTGTTTTGTGATGGAATGGTCCAGAACAGCACACCAAAACATATTTTGGAAAGAAAATTGCAAGTACTTTTAGTATTTGATTGGTAAAAATGCCCCTGAATTGGCATTCTGAACCATCCTTTCACACAAAACTAACTATGGTTGGACTTGTAACTTCAGACTTATGCCAAGATTTAATAGTAGGACTAGGTGACATCAAATAACAGTAATAGGAAGCAAATTCAAAATAAACAGAAGGAAGTAGTTCTTCACAAGCAGAATTCCTTGACAAAGGGTGTTGTGGATCCAGAAGGTGTATATAGGTTCCAAGGAAGACTGAAAAGATTGGAGAAGTCCACTGAAGGTCAACAAACCCTGGTCAGGCTCAGAAAATTTCCAACTTTATAGAAACTCAAGGATGAGAAAGTATTAGGGGAAAACACTACAATTGCTTGCCCTCTCTTACACTCTTCCCTAAGCCTCCAGTTCTCATCAGCGTTGGAATGAGTATACAGGACCAGAAGAACATTTGATTTGACCTGCCGCTTTTGCATTATATTTCACTTCTTAACAAACATACCAAGATTATTTGGATTTTTTGCTTTGGGAGGTTTTTTTTGTGTTCTTCCTCCCACTAAACAGGAGGCAAAAGCATAGCTCTTCACGTGAACATGTAAGTCTCAGATTTTGCACATTATCTCATATGACCCCACCTGCAGTACTGCGTTCAGCTCTGGGGCCTCCAGCATAAGAAGGACATGGACCTGTTGGAGCGGGTCCAGAGGAGGGGCACGAAGATGATCAGAGGGCTGGAGCACCTCTTCTATGAGGACAGGCTGAGAGAGTTGGGGTTGTTCAGCCTGGAGAAGAGAAGGCTCCAGGGAGACCTTATAGCAGCCTGCCAGTACCTAAAGGGGGACTACGAGAAAGCTGGAGAGGGACTTTTTCCAAGGGCATGTAGTGATAGGACAAGGGGTAATGGCTTTAAACTGAAAGAGGGTAGATTTAGATTGGACATAAGGAAGAAATATTTTACGATGAGGGTAGTGAAGCACTGGAACAGGCTGCCCAGAGAGGCTGTGGCTGCCCCATCCCTGGCAGTGTTCAAGGCCAGGTTGGATGGGGCTTGGAGCAACCTGGTCTAGTGGAAGGTGTCCCTGCCCATGGCAGGGGGGTTGGAACTACATGATTTTTAAGGTCCCTTCCAATCCAACCCATTCTATGATTCTATGATTCATATACAGGCTAGATGTCTACTTGCAGGTACCTGGATAAGATTAAACATCATCCTTGGATCACAGCAAAAAAAAAAACTCAGTTTTTTCTACCAGGTCAGAATTCTGCTTTCCACTATTAAAGGTGCATATCAGTGTTAAGGTAAATGCCATAGAATTTGAATAAAAAGCCCACTAGAGTCCAGAAATTACATAGATCAAATGCACCTAATCCTGTATCACCATGTCAAAAAGATGAAAAATTACAGCTCTTTTCAGTTTGATCTGGTAGGAAATACATAAACCCCCACTTTTCTTTTTCTACAGCAAGAAATCCTTTTCTGTAGCCACGGTTGGTTGTACTAAAGGGGAAAAAAAAAAAAAAAAAAAGAATGCAGGTTAATTCAGCTTCCAAACCACTACGATATACCACAAAGCCCTCAGCTGCTTTACACACAGCCTTCACCTCAAGAGACTCTAACAATTTTCTTCTTGCTTCTAGGTGATGATTAATACACAGGCTCCAAGTACGCAAAGGGGTAATAAAACACCCTATGCCATGCACACATATTGGATTGAATTCATCATTCCTTGAAGGTGTTGGAGGTGCTGCCAGCAGCTCTTCCTGGGAAACAGCACTTGTCCTCCTGAAATATTATGTTCTGCTTATGAAGGGGACACCTTATTAAAGAAAAAAAAAAATAGAAGGAAACACCATTGGACAATTGCGTTAGATATTTAGTAGCCCAGAAATAAAATACTTGCTCAAAGAAGGTGCTCAGTCTCACTGGACAGGACCTGTGTTACCACGGAGAAATGCCTCTTCAAAGGTGGCCCAGTGGAAAAGCAGACAGTAAAAAAAGAAACAAGGAGACTCCTGCTCATAATTGCATACAAGAGAGGCGCAACCTCATTCATCTGGGAACTAAACCATCAGGACCTCACATCTCTTATTTTACTGCAAAGAAGCAGATGAACTGCCCTAGTGTACAAGGGTGGGAAGATAAGTGGGTCTCTTTTGAGCCACCTCTCTAGGGCGTTGTTACACTAAATTATCACAGAAGTGTTTTCCACTCTTGCTAAACCTTCTCTTCTTTACTAAGCAGTCACCATGCTGAGAGCCTTAGTGACCAGAGATGGAGCCCATCTTCACCTTCTAGTGAAGAACCATCTATGATCAGAGGCAATTAGTGCCGGTCCATGCAGATCACTGACAGCAGTAAGCGTAAGAGGTTGATCTCCTCACCACCTCACTAGCTCAGCCAGCTTTAACAGTATCCCCAATGTTGGCAAGACTGAGAATTATCTTTTTTTTTTTAGAAGTGAGAGATTGATCACTCAGGCAAAAGCACATCTCTCAAATTCAGATTTCTAGAAGAGCTCCTTTTCTCTGTGTCTGCTTCTCCCACCATCGTTATCAGAGTTGATGAGCAAATCACAGCTCTGCGGTGCCAAATTCTGTACAAACAAAAGGACAGCCTGGGTGGGTTTCACTTAACCCCAGACATCTGCCTATGTAGTCATCTAGGGAGAGTCATCCTACTCTCCCTCCCTAGGCTCTGGAAAACAATTGGTGTGTTTAGGGAGCAACTCGTCTAACCACAGGCAGCTGTCTATGCTAGGGCAAAGTGAATCACACCTAGAAGCCCCCATTTCTCCGCAAAGGCCATAAACAGAGTAGAGGGCAGACAGCTCAGATATCGGTAGATGCCTACATGTAGGCAAATAACACCATCGGGTCTGTTCTGAAGGGCTTTTGTCCACAAGGGTAACAATTTACTGGCACAAATACTGCCAATAAGATATTTTCCAAGGTTTCCTGTTTAAAGTGCTTCTGTGTTCTTTCGATCAAACTATATCAAGTAATCTGACTGGGCTAAGGCTACAGAGTCAGGTAAAGAAACAAAGCCAGACACTCTGAGGAAAAAGCCTCCTTCACTCCTGGTGACTGGATAATATGAAAATCCACTGCTCACATCAGCAGGAAAACAGGTCAACCAGTCACCCAGTGCTAGCCGAGACACTGAAGTGCTGGGCAAAGTGGACTCCAGCTCTGTGGATGGATTGTGGAGAAGCCACCAAGACAGCCAAGCGTGGAGCACCACCAGCAAGGCAGAAATCTTCGACGTGAGGCAGGAGACAACGTGCCCTTACAAATCAGTGCCTTGGAAGAGGCCAAACTGACCCCTTCGGTAAAGACACAAGACCCTTCCCGGTGAACAAAGGCAGCTTTCTGACCCCTCCGGAGCAGCTTAATGAATCTGAGATTTCTGTAGGCATGAAATGGTTTGCATTTTCATTCCAAATATCACAGAGAATACCTGCAATCCAACACCCCTGTCTCAGCCTGAATCACAACCCGTGTTTCTCCTTCGATACCTATTTTCCTCCAAGCTCATCATCCTCATGTTTAGCTAGTAATACAAACCACCTTGAGGACACAGCAGTTTTGCTTCCCCTGTGTTAAGTATCCACATATTGGATAAAAACCGTGGTTCATCTATTGAGCAAGGGAAGGTGATCAGCAGGATCAGCCTTCGAGTGAAAGAAAATGCTTTCATTATTTCAGCCCTATGTCCCTGTAGTCAGCAGCTCACACTTCAGCTCAGGGAAGGCAGCATCAAGACTGCTAGCAGAAACACTCGGGTTCAGACTGTGTGCTAATAGATTCAGGCAAAATATGCTTGTTAGTGTCTAATTAGTCAGCTCTGTAGGCACACTGATGGCAGCTGAAAAGAAGTGTTGTACTTTGAGTTTCAGGAGCCTTCACCACAGGAAACAATATTTTATTATAACGTAGATTTCTGGATTACTTGCAAAAGCCCTTCATGTAGGACAGATCTTTTCATCACTCACTGCCATATCTCAGAAAAAGAGGGGGTAGAAAGAACTTCGAGAATAAATATTTTAATAGGTGAACCAAGGAATTATTAATTCTGTGCTTCTCATGCGGAATATAAACTATATATAATTTCCAGGAGGAGGTGATTGATGGTGCAGCTCGGTGAGAAACTTTCTTTATTAGATTGAAGCAGACAGGCAAAGTGCGTTGAGGCCACAATGGGCTGCTCAGGCAGGGCAATGCACTGGGCTCTCCAGAAAAAGTATGGGGAGAAAAGGGCTGCGGGAAGGCTCAGGCAGTATTTTCCTTCAGTCCTGTGGATTTCAGGCCAGAGACTTTTGAGCCAGTAGAGCGCTCAACATGCAAGACTCCCCTTATTCTGTCTGAAGTAAGCTCTATAAGCGGTTTGCCTGTCAAGGGCTATTTTTTCCCACTTCTTCATATGGGAAAACACATCTGGAGCCTACCACTATTTAGTAAGTCTTTCTCTATTCCACTCATTGGATTCAATGGGTTTTAGTGTGTCTACAAAAAAAGGAAGCTAGTGATTAAGAATTACAGAGGTCTGAGAGGAGACGTGGGAAAGGCGTATTTTTTCCTGTGTTATCTAGAAGGCAGCTGGTCCCGTTAGAAAGAGCCATCTTGCGGGGGATGCCTTTTTGTTCCATTTCATTTTTGGTTTTATTGAGAAAGAAGCTTGTTTGTTTGTTTGTTTTTCTTTGTTTGTTTTGGTTTGGGGGTTTTTTTGACACATTACTTTGTAGTGGATTTTCAGGGCCGAAAATATCATGTAAGATAGGTTCCAAGACTCAGAGTTAAACTAATATAAAGTGACAATCAAGAAAGCCTCTTTTCAAGTCTTCTGAATTAAAATGGGATACTATCAACATAACATGAAATGAGGAGAGCTTATTTCAGCACAGTCTTTCTGCAGATTCTTTGCATCTGAAAGCATAAGTCAGATACAGATTTGACACGAATTAATACATCCCAAAATACATAATGAAAACAAACAGTTGGGATTCTGCAGACTCATGCAAAGGAAATTGTTTGCCACTTATGAAAGTCCTCTCACTGACATGAATAGGTCTGTTTGTACAAAAGTTGAGGCTTGCTGGGCGAACCCAGCTGTTTGAGGACAAGGAGTGGGAATCAGATGTATACCCTAAAATTGTACTTGCAGATGAGGTGAGGCAGTAACGTAAGCGGCAGCAAGAGGAAAAGCCTGCTGCGTGCACATACTGTATCAGCTCATCACACGATCTGTGCTTCCAGCTTTGGAGAAAGATTTAAAAGTGAAACCACAAATGGAAAAATAAGTCTCTGGAGTTTTTCTAAAAGGCTGTGTTAGGGCTTTCACTGTGTATTTCTGTTTTATGTTACAGACCAAACAATGAGTCATCTTTAAAAGCTGCTAACTGATTGGGTTGGGATCATGTGACCCATCAGCATCGTGTGTCCTTTTAATGTATTTTATAGCAAGTAAACAAACAGAGAGAAGATGTAGCTGCAATAGAGGTAACAGGACAGTCCTGTTTATTTATTTAAAGAAGAAAGAGACACCGTATTTAAGCAGTCGGCCTAAAATGCCCTCTTCTTTAATGTTTCATTTGTGTACTACACATTCAGAAGAGTTTGCTGTTCCTTTAAAGAGAGTTGTTCAGAAGAGAAGAAGAGGCTAGTCTAGACAGATAGATCAAATAAAAGCAAGACAAGCACAGAGTAGATAAAGTACAGTTCAGCCTAACCTGCCACAGGGTTTAGTTGCCCTTTGTTGCATGTGGAAGGTGGCAAAGCTGAGGTACATGAGCACGGGGACCACACCTGAACGAGACGCAAACAGCACATGGCGATAATGGGATAAGACTGCGAGGCTGTAATAGCATGGGAATGTATATAAATTATAGAGGCTGTTAATAAGGTTTGGGGGGCTTTAAGGACTTTGTTTAGCTGCTTGAAAGTAGTCGCTCATGATAAAGCAGAACTCATAGCTTGCTTAATGCTTTTGTTTAACATTGACCTATTCTCTGATTGGAGGAATAAGAAGATTTGGAAAGCCCCAGAGCCAGTTTGAGCCAGGAAAAGGAGACATCCTAACAACTAGCCTAAAAAACAGGAAAGAGAAAGAGCCCACCTAGAGACGAGAACAAGGACCCAAGGAGAGAGAAGAAGACTCTAGACCGAATATTACTGTTGGACCAGACTTTGGGGTGAGGGGCGGGAACTTAGACTGTAAGGGTATAATTGCCCCGGGGATTTTAGTGTTTGGGGTCCGTCTCCTGAGCCACCCAGCTTGAGCTGTTTAAATTTGTGCACCGTAGATGGAATAAATTACAATTTTTTTTTATTTTGAAGGCCTTGATTAGACATTCTGATTTAGGGAACCTAGGGTTGAGCCTGAGGGAAGAAGAAGCACCCAAGGGTGAATGCATGTGTGTGTGTGTGAGGAGTAGAAAGGGGCACCCATCGGCTCACTGGAGTCACTCGCTGCAAAGGGACTCCAGTCCGAGCAGTTAAAATCTCAGGTAGGTGCGTGTGTGAGTCCTTGATTGGTGTGTGACTGCTCGGGCAGCTTCTTCTCCCTTAACACCTTTGCAAATTTTTTTTTCATTTAGACTGAAAAGTTTCCCATTCTGCATGTCTGCTTCGGGCTGGTTTTTATATATACATACACAACTTCATTGAAAAAAATATCCCTGGTTTCTGTGAATGGGACTAGGCAAAACACGCTGATTTCTCCGCATGGCTCCCCAAGAAGCCTTTTGTGCCACTACGCTATAGATGTTCAGATTTGACAGCGAGGCTTCCTCTTGCTCAAGGACTTGCCCAGTGCTTTTAAAACAACAAAAAAATGGGGCTAGGTCATGAGGGTTTGATAAACTACCGTGTGTGCAGATTTAATAGAGGCTTGCTAGTGCTTCACTTGCCCTGCCCCAGCCCAGGGCTCGGAATTTTCCTGCCATTTCAGCCATAGCCCGAAGCTGAACTGAAATCAGGGGGAGGCTTTCTCCAGCGTCCTTCCTGCCTGTGATGCCCAGGAACTGGAGGGAACAAAGCCAACAGGAATCTGGGCCCAGCTTGGAGGGAGAGAACCTGAAAAGTAACCTGGAAAGAAAAAAACTTGGGGAAGAGGACAGACTTACATCAATTAATCTAAAAATAGGTTACAAAATGAAAGGGAACAATGAATACAAACAAAAAGGCTTCTGGAAGGTAAAGGCAAAAAGATTTCAACAGACCTATTCCCATTTTTTCCCCAAAAAAATCCTCCTTATTTTTTGACATACACATGAGACTGAAAATTAATGTGTCTTTTTTTTGCCAAATCACGAATTCTCTTAGAATAGGACACGTAGTTTTCACTGTGCTCTAGTTAGCTCTTTGTGCGACATTTGCTGCTCCCCCAGCTCCGCTGCTGTTCCCGAGTCCTTCACAGCCCCCAGAAGATGACAAAACGGTTGGTGTTCCCTCTCTATTAAAGACCAAGAAATGGGGTAGAGAGGGGATTAAGTAAGAAAAAATACCCATGAATCTGGGGATTTCTCATTTGTAACACCCCACCCTGTGATCTGGCACTTTCTACCTTCAAAGCGCAGCTGCTGGTGTTTACTTGCAGCTGTGAACGCTCAGCTCTTCTGCAAATCAGATCCGAAGCCTCAAGACAGGCTCTCAGAAAATAAATATACGACAAAGCAACACTTCGGTGGCCTCCCTAGATTTGCTAAGAAGCTGGAGCCCTGCCTCCTCCTCTGCACTGAGAGCTCGAGATAGACATTCTGGTTTGGGTGGTGTCACCCTCATTACTGATTGAAGACCCAGTATTTATGGCCTCACAAGGGGTCCTTGTTATGGTATTTCATGGTTGGTTGGCAATAAACACAGCTGGCCCTGTGATTAATTTCTCCGGCGCGCTTGTGTGACAGCTGGATTGGGAGCTGGCTTCTTGCTCCCTATTTACGTGCCCAGTGCTAAAGTGGTTTGAATGCACCGTGACCTAGAGGTGCTTCTAGAGTCAAGGCTGATCTACTAATATATAAAGATAGATCTCTCTGAGATTCTGGGTGACACCTTCCAGGCAGATAAATTCATTAAATTACACTGCTTTGCAAAACCCCCGCATCCACTAAGCCAAAGAACAAATTCTAAATTATCAAATGAAGTGTGACAGCTCTGCTAACACAAGAATACATTGTTATCTCAGGTGAATAAACTGAAAATCTAATGTATCAGCTGGGGAAAAAAGTCTTTGGAAAGGCCTTCTGTCTCCTGATATAATCCAACAGAAATCCTAATCTACCCTAGCTGCGAAATTTGGCAGACCAAAAGACAGAAACAAAGAGCAGGATGCAATGAGACACTTTACTCTCTAAGGATGGAAGAATTTAAATATACAAAGTTAATTTCATTGCTGGGTTAAAAAGTATTTTATTTGCTGTAAGGGAAAGGTATTGATCCAAACACTGTTGTAGCCTAACTTCTTTTCTGGAATGCATTAAATGTTCAGTGACATGTCTTTAAGAGGTAAACTAGTGCAGAGTTAGGCCCTGAATATTTACTCCTGTTTCAGCCTTTAGTGTTACTTTAAACAGAAGGGAAGAGCATGTTTTCCTTCAATAGTCCTCCTATCTGGCTGATATTATTGGGTTAGGTCCTACGAAAATTGAGATTTGAACAAATCACATTATGCTCAGAGTAAAAGTGTGCAAACACAATTTCACCTTTTGATTTCAAAGCTTCTTGAAAAATTAAGGAAGAATTAGAGGCCCTTCACCAAACAGCCAGAGAATTAGAGATGCTGAGAAGCAGAAGTCACCAGGTCAAGGCTCCCTACCCAACCTGACGGAGGGCCAGGAGGTACCTAGAAACAAGCTTCAGAGTATCTGGTGGTAAACACAGCTGTATGAAACTTCCGCAATGAAACCCCAAACCAAGCAGGTAACTCAGCAGAATTTTCATTTTCTTCCAGCCACCATACTTGGTCAACACACTCCAAAACATCCACCCGGGTTCAGAGACTGTCTCACAACTTTGGGTTGTGGCTTGAGTAAACCAGGGCTGAGTTTCAGTCAAACAGTCCTATTTATAGTTTCCGGCAGACACCAGGCCAAACTCAGTGGTTTTGCATGGTTTCCATCTGAAAGCCGGCAAAAATTGGCCATTTCAGCTGATTTTTTTGCTTTGGGTTTTTGGAGTGGAGGAGAGGAAAGAGGAAAGGTTCATTCAAAAATTGAAGCGATGAGCAAAAATAAGAGTCTACGAACCTCACCAGACAAAACTACGAAAGGTTGACATAGAGCCCTGGGAACAGAAACCACGGCGATTTTCCTGTCTCCCATGGTAAGCAGAGACTATGTGGTGAGTGATAGTGCTGTAGGAAAATGTCTGAGAGGAGCTCCACAAACAGGAGGTGGATTGAATGGACAAGAAGCCAACTGATTGCTGCTGGTTGGGTCCTGTCCTCCTACATTAAGAACGTCTGCTGTAAAATCGCCAGCTCACACATCGGCAGCAAAAGCCTTTACAGCCTGCACCTCTCAGCTGCGAAACCCCAAAGCGCGCCAAGAGGAAGCCATGTGGTCCTCCCAGTGGTTGGAATAAAAATATGGGAAGCCTGGAGGTACTGAGCCACTGACTCAGAGTGTGACTGTAAGGAAGTCACTCCACCTTCTTGTGCTTCAGTCATGCTAGTCCAAATTAGCTTAAAAAGTAGGAATCACTAAAAAAAGTACCCTCTGACTAACCTTTTTGTTGAGTCACCATGCATGTGATGTCTATGGAAGCTTTCTTGGCACACGAAGCACCTTCCCAAAAAGATAATCGCCCTAGATAGCTCAGGTTCACGATACTGCAAAGGGAGCTCCTTTTAAAAGAAACAAGAAAATGCCCACAGAAACTATCTGTGGAGGCAAAACTGACCTGCAAGTCCAGATGCCATTTTCCAAAGGGACATCTGGAGTCACTGTTATTTTACTGTTGCTCATTTTCACTGGATTATTTTCTATCTCATCATCATTTTCAAAGGCATGGAACAAAATAGACCAGAATGAGAAATTACTGAAATGTACTTGCTAAAATGGAAGAAGACATCAAGATATACCTTTCTTCCTTTCCTCCAACTGGATGGAAAGTCAGTGAAGCTAAATTATATTATCATGCATTTATCTTACATTTCTGTACTGAAAGGTACACAGCAATTTGGCAAGCATTAAAAAGACTTCAGTGAAACTTAACTGAAAAAAGTTAAGTAAAATGGTGTTATTCACACGGTATAATGGCACGAACAGAAAATATGTTAAAAGTGTCAAGCCTGTTCTCCTCCTCTGATCCCAGCAGTATTCTTCCAAAGCCTTGACTCCATCTCCCAGGTGATGCACAAAATGGGGGCAGACACAAAAGCTATAGCCATCGCAGAAAATGAAATGCAGGCTGAGAGCTGGATTAAGAATCCCGAGCACCATGACCTTTTGTGCTGGCTTTAGCTTAAGAGGATCTCAGACACAAAACAGGCCTCTAGTGAGCTAAGGACCAGCCAAGCTATGCATATCTGCTGTAGCGTGCCCTTTCTGATCCATCCAGGTATTACAAACAAAAGCATCTGACCACGCCAAGGTGCCAAGCCTGCCCAGTATTAGACTTGCCAAAGAGTGTGAACGCATGCAGAAACATATGCCCTCTCCTGCTTTGTTCCCTTGACCATAAATTTGAGGCACTGCCGAACAAAAGACTCTTAAGCTCATTAATACAAAATGTTAATCACTCTCAAGGAGACTGGTTTTAGCCCTAATCGATGGATATAATTGTACTGTGTGGTTATCAGCTAGGAAGATTATGCAGGGGAAAAAAGCAAAAATAAATCCTAATTTATTTCTGTAAGGGTGGAGGTTACCAAAATGTATTAGACCACATGCACCACTAGAACTACGCGTGCTAGTTGAACACAGCGTGGTGCCAAAGAGACAAGCAACCCACCCCATGCCTAAGCAGAACTCAGGTGATGCAGGTGGAAATCACAAAAAGCTGATTCAGGTGGAAAAGGACATCTGGGTGTCATCTAGTATAACCCCTGATCATGTCATTCCCTGAACAAAGCAGAACTAGCGCTGAAGTTAGGTCAGGATATCCAGCTGAGTTTTGGGTATCTATCTCCAAGGATGGAGATTGCACAGCTTCTCTGGACAACCTCTTCCACCTCTTAAAAAACCTTGTGAAATCCTTTTTCCTTACATCGAGGGGGCATTTCCCTTTCTGCAGCTTGGGTCTGTTGCCTCTTATCTTCTTTCTGTGCATTTCTGAAAGGGGTCCAGCACCACTTCTTTTTACATCCTCTACTAGGTTGGTGTCAGCTCCCCCCCCAAACCATCTCGTCTCAGGCTGATCATGCCAAGTTCCCTCAGCCTCTCCTTGTACATGGTGTGCCCCAGTCCCCAGTCATCCCAGTAGCCCCTCCAGCTTGCTCCACTTCCTCAACAACCCTGCAGCCCTGCTGCGAGCAGCGGCCCAGCCATAGTCAACGCTGAAGGTTTAGACTGGAAGGGACCTTCAGGGATGGGTGCTGGTGTGGGTCCTGCCCTCTCCGCAACAGCAACAGCATTCACTGAGGTAGCCGCTGCTGCTTTTGGTGGTATCAAGCTAAGAAAGTTTGAGAAGCTTTATTCTAGGGTGGAAACTTCTAAAATATGCCCAGATCCCGCAACATCCTGCAGCTGCTCGAAACCTCCCTGCCTTCGCACGCATGCCTGAACACAAGATGCAGGATCTTCGTATTTAAAGGTTTTGGTAGCATGTGTGTTACTCTGTGGGAGTCTATTTATAGCCCACTGATGCTCGCAGCACTGGCCTCTTCGTACTGGCCGCTGGTCATGTAACCTGGCTCTTGCCCAGGACGGTGTTACTGGAAGACAGCGGGTATCCTGGCCATGCTTTGAGAAGTGGCCAAGAGGCAGCTGAGCGCAGTAAGGGACATAACATGGACCTTTGCCCTTCCCAAATTGTAGGGCTGGCTGGGCAGTGGTCTAGTTCCCAGAGTATTTCTGCTTCCATTTACCTCAGCTCAGAGGCAGAGCAGATGAAAATTCCTGGTCGTAAACGCTCGGGGAAGCGACTAAGCCGGACGTCTCTCCTGACACTAGCAAAACTTCTAAACCAGAAGTAGATGTGCAGGTTTAGGCAACTAATTCCCACCCCCTGCAAGGACAGAAGGACTTGGAGAGCAGTGGTCTCCCACCCTCTCGGGGAAGATTCTGGGGACTGTCCACCCCCCAGAGCCATGCTGCAGGCTTGCACACCATCTCAGGGAGACTCGCCATCTCATTTCTCCAAGGGTCACATTTCCATCTTGCCCTTCCCTCATCTGGAAGAAATAGAAACCTCTTTTTCTCTCTCTCTTGAACACCTACCCCTCTGGACTCACCTTTTTTCCCCGTTCTGTTCTAGGAACAGCTAACCAGCCTAATGATTACATGGTGAGAGCCAGGTAGGATATATCCCACAATAGTGCTTGTACCTCATTGCGGTCCCAGAAATTCTAAAATAGTTTTTAATAGCCCTTTTTTCCAGGGCAAGGACTCCCACGGTTGCTTATGCTGGCATTAATGCAGCTTTTAGCTGCCCGAGAAGCACTAAGGGCATGTACACAGCAGACAATCAGGTCCCACATACTATTTATTAGATTAAATATCTTATATTAGTTAGAAAGACACAAATGTCAAGGGGAAAAAGGACTGCATAGCATAACTCTCAGAAATAGTCAGATTCCAATTACTGTAATTATATCTTTCAAAGGTAAGGTATGAAAATTATCACTTAAACGAGGGAACAAGGAAAGCAGAGAGAACAGTACCTTATTTCTCATCTTATCTTTGTCTCCATGCCATTGTACTGAATTGCCATGATTACATTTTGTTAAAATCTTTTCATTTTTCTCACTGCTCTCTGAGGATGTAAGGCTGGGTGAACAAAGCAGGGTTATCAACCCAAATTCAATTTTACAAACTTCTAAAGGGCAATATTTATGAAAATGCAGACTTCAGAAAGATCAGATTCCCACCTAACTTTCCTATATGTGTTTGATAAGTGCATGAAGAAGAGCAGCTGCTTTGGTGTTGGGGTTCTTTTTGGTTGGGGGTTGGGGGTGTAACAAAATTAAGGGCATAAAAATGCCTCCCACAGAAGGTAGTTTTGCTTGGCAAAATGTGCCTTCTTCTCCAGTTTTTTCTCTTTCCTGACTTCTGGATCTTCCTCCTCTTGAGTAGCCAGTGTCTCCTGCACCATGAGTTACACTTCATATAACCTCATCCCATTCAATGGTGTCTTTACTAGTGAGAGCAACGCTTTTCTCTGTCTTTTTTTTTAATATTGATGGCACCAAAACAACTCAGGAGGTTTTTTTTCAGCAAACTCAGTTCCTCAACTCAATACAAGGCCTTCACCCTTCTCAACAGCTCAGGAACCTTCTGCAGACTTAACCCATGAAGTGCAGAGCACTGGGTACATTTTATGTCCATTGGGCATGAGGCAGCCTTAGGGCACAACCAGGCAATACCTTCCCTCCATCAAAGCTCTTCAGATGGGTGTTTTCCGTAAGCCTCTGTCACTCTAAAGGAAATCAGAGGCAGACTTGCTGTCATTTTCTCTTTTGATGTCAGGACAGCGGCCTCTTGGGAGAGGAGGAAGCTAAGGGAAAAAGAGACATGAGAAATGATGGGCAGCGAAGAGAGGAAGGAGTGTGAGGGTTGAGGGCTCAGACAGGAATGGGAAGGTGACAGGAGGAGGCCACCAAGCAGAGCATCTCTCACAGTATCCCTCATGCACAGAAGGCACCGGGGTTGGCGGCCGCTGTCTGACAGTGCCCCACTTGGATATGCGAAGGGACAAGGGAAGGAAGCTGGCCCCACAGGCCTGGTTATATCCTCACTAGGAAATTGGTTTTTTCCTGGAATCCTAGATGGACAGCTTGGTGCAAGCCAGGAGGAGGCAGGTGATGACGTCCTGTGACTTGGGGAGGTCTTGGATAGGGAGGGCACAGCTGTAGAGGTGACCTCTCAGCACGAGGTGGTGGGGCAGCTGGGAGAAGCACCGTAACGCCGTGTGCTTGGGGCAAGTGTGTGCCCAGTGCTCGATCTGGAGGCACTTGAGTCAGGAAGATCTAATGTGCCCATCCCTTCTGCTCTGCAGAGGGTTCTCCATCCATCCAATGTCCCTTGCGAGCAACACCAGGCCAGGCCAGCGGGGATCCTTGGGGTGATACCTCATCCCTACTTGTGTCTGGGCAAGACCTGAGGGTGAAGGAAAGGAGAGAGCAAGGGCACGCACGCAGGGGTCTGCGGGGGGAAAGGAGTCCTCTGCTGCGGTACTTTGGTGAGGAGGGAGAACAGCGTCACCGACGCCACTAGCGGAAACCTTCGGGTTTTATTTGTATGCTCCCGAGCCCACCAGATGACTTCTAGGGAATTCATAATTACACATAACCTGACATGGAAATGGGCTTGACCTTAGGACAAACATAGCAAGAAAGCTGTTTTGTTGTGAGAAACCTCCTCTACTATATTATTCATATTTCTCTGCCTTTAGTGAAAGCACTGCATAGAAAAGACCTGGTGAGGTGAGGCAACTCTATGGATTCAGCTTCCCGATGCAAATAATTTGCAGAACCAGCAATGACCAAGACAGAAGCAGGGTTATTAACATTGCTTTGGACTTTGATGGAACAATTTGATGACTGATTTTCAGCCTCTTTTTGAAGTAGAAATTTGTAGTCATGAACATTGCATTTCAAGGTAACCCTGCTTAAATTAAACCAGACAGCACTGAACTCTCCTTGGAACTTGTTAAATTAATGGCAGAAGACTTTAGCAAAGCCTTTTTTCCCCCCTTCTAAACTGTGTTAAGTGTGGAGTTAGTGCTTTTAAAACAAAAATGCAATTTAAAAATTCAAAGTGTTGAAACTCATACAGAGCACTTAGCTTCTCCAGTAATGCCAGACAACTCCTACGCACACCAGGTCAGGGTAATATGGGTCAGAAATGAAAAAATGCAGATAAAAGCTCAGTTATAAACTATAGACTTAATGTTTGAAACAATTCAAAGTATAAATGTAATGGCTAGAATTCCAAGCAGGCACGAACCACATGAGAAATGAAGTGCATGTTTTGAACAACCATTTGAACAATTTCAGTATGGATGCAGTAGATTCTTGTTTGAAGCCTTGAAATAAAGGATGTCTGTCTTCTGAGAAGCTATGTTTCAGCACAGCAAGGAATGATGACCTTGACACAGAAATCTTTAAGTAAAATTTTTCTGCTCTCTGTTTGCTGGAGCTCAGACTTAAGGATAATACAGCTACCTTCCAGCCTTACAGTCTTTGCACTTTGCATATAGATGTATGTATGCAGAGTGTATCTAAAGCTCTCCATCTAGTGGCAGTTGTAAAGAGCCGTGTCATGTTGCTCATTTGGTCGAGGTTCAGGATTGCTGCCGTGCCCTGCACACGTACAGCTTGTGCACGTCTAGTTAGAAAGCGGCACTACCAACAAAAAGTCAATCTCAGCCCACTGTCCAACTGCCTCCTCCTCGCTGGGACAGGGGCAGGCACAGCCTTTTCGTCTTGCCGGTAATAATTACAAGGGAAAAAAAGCCTAAAGAGTCATCAACTTCCTCACGGCATTCTCACCCTACAAGTGCCTTTTCTTTGAGAGAAGCAAGTTCTCTGAATCCTTGTTGATGTGGATGTCCAAACTCTGGAGTGGGTGCAGGTGAGATGGTGGGACACAGAGCAAAGCAGGGATGAGAGGACTGCCAAAGATCCTAGGCAGCTCTGTGGACCTGTGACTCAAAAAAACCCTTTATAAGGAGCAGAGACAGCATGAGAGGAAAGAAGAAAAGGGGAGGAAGGCTACAGGGAAAGAAATAAACATTCCTCATTCAAACTCCTTTGTGTGTTCATCTATAAACCAAAGAAAACCTCTCTGCAGTTCCATCGTGGTTGCTGAGCTGGTAAATGCTAGGTCTAGGGTCTTATCAGAGAGTGTAGGATTAACATTGCTCCTGTGTTTCCAAAGTGGATTTTTACATAGCTGGAGGTTAGCTCTGAATCAGTGACCAAAGTTAAGAGTGTCTCCCACTCTTGCTCTGGTGGCAACCAGGTATTCCCTGTGGGTGCCTGACAAGTGTGGGCACAAATGTTACCCTTCGTTATTCCGCTCCAATAGAGCTCTTGCTGGATTCGGTGGGAGAGAGCCCCAGATAAGGGGAGAATGCAAAACCATATGCAGTCTCTCAGGCTTTTAGCCAATTTTTATGCAGCTGATTGTTGGCTGGCTTGCAGATTTTCCAGCTGTTTGATTGGATTTATATTTTTTTTCTCCCCTGCTCTCCAGCTGATGGATTCATATACTGGCCAGATGGTCCCAAGCTGGGACTGGTTATCTTGTCTCCCTCTGCTTCCTCATTATGCTGTTTCTCCATAAGTCAAGTTGCTGTCTGCCAGTCTCTCTTTTCTAAACTCTGTTGCCTTGTGCTTTTTCACGTAGAGATAATCTCATACCACCTCTCCATGCCCCATCACTAGTTTGATGCATGACTGGCTGAGAAACAGCAAGAGCAATGAAAACGCTTGCATGTGTCAAAGAGCACAACAAGGCCCCATCTCTGACTTCATTCAAGGGCAGAGTGAGTAATAATTGACAACTCTACCAGAGGACAACCACCTCCTTTCCCAGTGCTACAGGTGGGATCCATCAACTCGAGATCATCTGAAAGTCTGGTGTCAAAATTTGACATAGTGGAGAGAGAAGGACAGACTCTGGAAGGCAACTCTGCTGGTGTGTCTTAACGGAGGAACTTCCCTCGGGGGATTCTCTACATTGCTTCTGCCTTTGTATTTGTGTTTCTTCATCATCATCATCAACCCTAAAGGGAGAATGGATTCTTTGATGCCTACCTTTGGGCAGAGAGTGCAGGGACCTTGATCAAAATACTCAGAAAAGCTGTCTGGACAGCAGACAGGCAGATTTCTCAGCACAACATTTTTAGTGAGCTCTGCACTGTAAAATGAAAAATTTTATTCAACATATTGAGTCTTTTGGAATTTTGTTTCTGGAACTATATAGTAAGTATTTTGTCCTTTGCATAAAAACAATAGTTTGATACAAAGATACAAGATATACACACCCATCTGACTTAAGAACGATAAAGAAGCAGTAGAACTTTATGTACTATTTTTAAACAGAAGAAACATAAATATTGGGGGCAGTGTCAATCCAATGTTGTTTGTTTTTTTCTTACCACAACACAACCAGTGAGCAAGAAACCAGATTATAAACAGAACAAGAAAATAAATCCATGCAGGTTATTTCAACATTAAACTGCTTGCCCCTTCTGCCCTCTTCTCTCCCTAGAGGAAAATAACTGCTCCGGAGGCAATAACATTTGGATATCCAGAAAAAGCATTACAAGTTATTCTTTACAGAACTGTGCAGAAGTGCATAAACAGGGCATGATTCAGTAGACGGAGGCGATGTTTTTTTCTTGCCCTCAGTCTTTCCTATCTTAAATGTTGGAGCTTTAGGATGACTATGTAGCTTGACGTTTCCACTCTGATGACAGGTAAAAAAAGTTACGCTTCCGAGAGCTATCGCTTCTTTGGGGCAGCGTCCCACCCTTCCCTGCACACACACGATCCTTCCCTTTGAGCTACGAACACGTGTACGAGCAGCAGATAGCTGCTGGGACTCTTCCACGAAACGCATCTTGGCTGCCTTTTGACCTGCTTCCGCTCCCTTTAAACTCAACAGAAAAATTCCCCTTAATTCTATATGAGCGGGAACTAACTTGCTGACCTCCTCCATGTGCGTCTCGTGGGTGGCCTTTTTTCTTTGTTGACTCCGAGGGGGTTCCCTGGTCATCTTCAGCGCTAAGACCTGTGGCAGTGTCCTTCAGTTTTGATCTTCCAGTTACAAGGGGTCACAGCACAGCTTCTTTCACAATACACAAAAATGAAAAAGTTGGGAGAAAAAAGAAAAAGAAGAGGGGAAGGGAAGGACACAGGCGGTCTTTCAGTCCTGTTGAGTGTCTATTGCTCAGTTTTTTCTCCATTTTTTTCCAACACTATTTTTTTATTTTACTTTCTTAGTTAGTTAGTCAAGAGAATTTCTATATGTATATTGTTCATTTACTAGTTTCTGATGGAACTGGGGTTTGGCCTGGAGAAAAGGAGGCTGAGGGGAGACCTTATCACTCTCTACACCTACCTGAAAGGAGGTGCTAGTGAGTTTTGTGCTTGTCTCTTCTCCCAAGTAACTCCCAAGGATGAGAGAAAATGGCCTCAAGTTGCAGCAGGAGAGGTTTAGATTGGATATTAGGAAAAATTTCTTCACAGAAAGGGTTGTCAAGCTTTGGAACAGGCTGCCCAGGGAAGTGGTTGAGTCACCATCCCTGGAGGTGTTCAAAAAGTGTGTAGACAAGGCACTTCGGGACATGGTTTTGGGGGCATGGTTGATGGTTGGACTCGATGATCTTGAAGGTTTTTTCCAACCTAAATGAGTCTATGATTCTATTAGAAACCAGCAAGGAGGAAAGAAAATTGCCTGGAAACCTAAAAGGGGAGGGAAGACGTATAAACATACCTAATTAGCAAGACACTGGATGAAAAGGAGCCAGATAAAGTTCGGAACTGGCAGAGAACTTGCCTCATTAAAAGCCACAAACATAGGGAAGGCAAGAAAGATCCCTGGGATCCAGGTTCAGCTGAAATTCAACTTGCAAAGCTTATGTGCCAGCCTTCAGTTTTAAATGTGGTTGTTCCTTCCTCTAAACGTAAACCATGTGAAAGCTGCCAATGAGTTTCGCACACAGGTAAATTATTAATGTGTAGTAGCAAGAAAACCTCATTTTGTGAATCTGAGTCGACCTGCCAAAAAGACAAAGAATTTTTGGGGAAAGCAAGCAACTGAGAACGATAATTGTACATGAAAACAGCTCATGCTTCTAAAAGTAAAAGATAAACATTTACCAAGTGGTCTCTTGAAGCAGATAAACAGAACGTTACTGAGTCAGAGGATATTATAGCTGAAAACTGTTTGATGTTTTACTGGCATCAAATAATATGTCCAAGTGCCCACCCCTGAAATCCTTGTACAGCGCTTCTAATACTGGCTGCATATACAGAAGATCTATGTTCACCTGGGAAATGGTAATGTCCCATCAGGGTTGCTACTGTAAAAATTAATATGAGAGGAAGAATTGAGTATAATAAGACATTCTGGACATTTTTCATACTGGGAATCTCACCTCTGTGAAACACAAAAAGGGCAATTAAAAATATTTATTCAAGCACCTCCCTTTGGATATTGAAACATGAAGGGTTTATTATGCAATGCTTTAATTGCAGCAAGAGAGGACAATTTAAAGTAACTGAAAAAATTAATTTTGACACAAATGCAAGATTGTTCCCTGACTAGATAATAGTTATGCACATGGGAGGAAAAAAAGCCTTTTCTAACTGCAATTGAATCTTCATTTGGAAATTAAAAGAAAATAGGATAATGGGCACAACTTGCATGCAGAGCCATCCAAGAATGCAGTGGGCAGTGCAGCAGAGCTCTTGGTTCAGACAACAAAAATAAATGGAGAAAGAGAAGAGAATTTGTCTTAAGCTTTTGCCATATGAATTTCAGCACAGTAGAGAAAAGGCCGTTGGAGAAAATAAAGGACCAGTCACCCTCCCCTCACAGCAACATTTCCCAAGTCATTGAGACCCTGAACCTGCCCTTACCTTGTGTTGTTTCACCATGACGGTGATGCCCCAGCTTTTCCACAGCTTCCCAGGCTCTACCTTGATCCTGGAAACCAAACGCTACATGAACTTTGTGCTGAGACCACAGAAAACTTTGGTCTTTTGAGTGCAAGTTTCAGAGCAAGCTTCTTCAAGAAATGCCAAAATCACTTGTTCATTCCAATGATGAGAAGGCTACCAGTCCCTGTCCTAGGGGAAATCTGGCTTCTTGTAGGCTGTGGGGAGAAATAACTGCAACCAACCACTGGAAGCTACAGAGTTTTTTTCTTGAGGAAATACAAGCAACCAAATGATGTCGGGTTTTTTTGCATCCTTCATATCGTAAATGCATTTTTTTTTTTGCTGAACCAGTAAAAGCGCATCTTTTACTGGATGGTTAAATAAAAAAATATTTAAAAGTCCAAATTTTTAAAAGAACAGCTAGGCATGAAGATGGATTCAGTTGCTTAAACACAGATGTCCAGTGATATTCTAGACTCCCTACAGCACCTGACACATCTACACATGGCTAGCAGATATGTCACACGATTTATGGGACATCTCTACTTTCCTGGAGCCGCAGCTGAAGGACAAGCGTGGTACCCTAAAATGATATCTGGTGTCTATGCTTAGACAACTAATCTCACACCAGTTCTCTGCATGGGCACCTGTGGATAACTTTGGTCAATTCTTTACAACAGGCTAAAGGAGCTGATGAAACCAGCTGCTGCTAAAAATCTGTCTACATCTAAAGGATTATAAAATGAAAGGAAGTTTCATAATTCAGTAGCGCAGCATCTCAGCTTCCATGTTCTTTTATTTTCCTCAGAGTTACCTTTTTAATGGCCAAAGAAGAAATGTACTTACTCACAAAAGATGTTCATTGATTTCAGCATGCTGAGGAGTAAGCCCCCAGTAAGGCTATGTGTGTTTTGTGCTTCACATCATTTTGTAGATAGATAGGCAGTAAAGAAAAAGGGCGTATTTTGCCTAGGGAGGGTGGAAAGGGAATGCAACAACCCTGCAAGCTTTAGTTGTTTGAGGTGAAGATTCCCTGATCGGCAGAGGGGTCTGAGTTCCCCACCGTGGGTATTTACAATGCAGGCAAACGCTCCATTCGCTGATAGCCTGATGTTTCCAGACTTTATTCATTCTGCCTGCCTCGGCTTTGTGCATTACCCTTTTGACTTTCTGAAGAGCATTTGAATAGAGTGAAACAACCTTGTTCCCAGCGTGATCACAGTTGTCCCAATGAACACACCATTTCATCTGGTGGTAAGCTTCTGGCATCTTTTAAAAGACACAATGCCCCCAACAACAACAACAACAAAAAGAGAACAATAGCTTAAAACATGGGAATAGGAAATTTTACTGTTTCCCTCTCTGCCATGATTCAGCAAATGACTTCATAGCTTTTACTCTAACCTCTTCTGTATCCTATTCAAAGTTAGCTGACAGTTAAGAGTGGAACAACACATCCAGTGGTTCATCCAGGATTTGGGTAGGCAAAAAAAAAATATTTATAGAAAAATTGCTAAATATTTGCAATCTGTTTTCCTGTCTGTATCATTGAAAGTATTTTCAAAAACTGCTTCCTAAAAATACATACTCGACTACAATTTTATTGACTGGGAAGAAGTACGCTTTGTTTTCTGAAAGTTTCTTTTCCATTTGTTCAGAGTTTCTCTATCTTATCTCAGTCACTTCCAAGGATCTGAATCTTTTCCTGTGCCAGCCTTCCTCTGAAAGGTGAGAGCAGGCTCTGAGGGGAATGACAGAAAGAGAAGGAACATAATGAAGTATCCTTGAAATGCTTACAAGCATTGCCCCTTGCGAGCGATTTCCCAGGTGACTTCAGCAAATTATATGCTATAAACAATTACTTTTATTACAGTAACATACAAAGGCACTAAGCAAAGTTAAGAGCCTGATGGCACAAAATACTGGTAAAAATAACAGAGCAAAATCTTTTTTTGACCCCAGGAGCTATGGTCTTGCTGGGAAAAGGAGTGAGCTCTCTAATTCAAGGAAACAGTTGGCTTTTAACCGTTCTGCATAAAATGTGGGTGGGAGTTGCTTTCTAGAGAAGAAAAGATTTGGCTTATGGTCCAAATCCTGAAGTAAGAAGAACAGAGCAGCATCTTTAGGAGGAAAGACTTATCCAAATCTTGCTATATTATCGTCAATTCATTAATGAAATAAATGCCTCATACTCACTCTTACCAAGGCTTGACTTTCTTTTTCTGAGTCTGATAGTCTCCAAGCCACTTGCATTACCTTATCTCAGCTGTCATTATTTAGGACAGCACTCCTCATATTTCATCTTCTAAATAACAGCCCTGTGTTTGATGCTGTTGATTATATTATATTGTAATGCTCTGCTTGGTCCTTTGATTGTAAAATCACATCTGTGTCTTCTTATTGTGTTTAGAATGGAGAAAAGCAGTTGTAAAAGTAAGTGGAGGAATAGAATTGTGCAGTTCAGTGAACAAAAAAATTAATGAAAGCACCTTTGCAAGAAAAAAGGAATAACTGTTAGTCCCCATAAATAAGTATCAGGCATCATTAGGATCTTTAATACAAAAACGTATGCAACCTGAAAATATGTGTAAATTTGGGATGGATCAAAACTGTGGATAAGTAGAACATTCCTATCCACTGGGATTTAAACCTCTTCCTCTCCCATTTACTCAATACTTAAAGAATTCATTTAGTATGTAAAACTGGGTTTGGATTGCTTCTCTGCCCAAAAAGGCAAGAGTCTTTGGATCTTGCTGAGCGAATGCCCTGCTGTCTTGTGTTCCAGGTTGAGCTATTTCCTACTTTCTCCTGTGAAAATTGCTGAGTCTTGGCTCAAGTACCTTATTCACCAGCTGCAGGGGAAAAAAAAAAAAAAAAAATAAAAAACCCACTCTACGTGCGTGAATGAACCTATAACCTGCTGCGCAAACCGCCAAAGAAATAAATAGGGTTTCAAGCCCGCTTTCCAAGAAAGTGTTCTTGCTTATGTAAACAGTACCTGCCCCAATGTGCCTGTCATGTAAAGTTTAAGGCACCGTTCTTGGAGATGGGATGCTCAGATTTAAACCTATCAGACAGCAAAAGTGTTTCTATTCAGACGTCCCACAGCCTGCGTGAGCACCCTCACCATTGACCAGGGAGGGTGGTGATAGCTACCTCTGTGCTGCTTTTGTAGATGAGGCTTTGAACTGCTTTGCCTTTATTAAAAATGAAATTAAACCATTTTGTCTGTACCAAACAAAGCTTTCTTTTCCCCTTTTTTCTTTTTCTTTTTTTTTTTTTCATTCTGTTTAACAACAAAAACTGACTTCTTTCTTTTCAGCATTATCTAAATCAGTTAGCTCTCTTGATTCGGGTTCTGAAACAAAACACAATTATTCACTCAGACTTTATTCATACTGGATCAAACCTGCAGCCTGGACCGGAGCTGGTGCACAATGCCACCCCCGTGAAACAGGGATCTGCTCTGGGAATTCTGGAATAGAGGCAAACTGTCTCCCACCATCCTACCCATCTACTTAGATATTCCATCATTGTTTGCTATTTATAACTAAGCAGCTTTCCATTGCATGATAAAGACTCGAATGAAAAACACTTCACAATGCTGATGGAAAACTATTCGAAGCAGAAGCCACGTGGGCTCTCAACATTGGAACAAAGGAAGATTTGAAGTGTTTGCTAATCCTTGTGGACCTTTTTATAGGGCCAATTTTGTTCACCGACTAGAAGAAAATACAACGGATGAAGACTGTTAATATACCTTAAATTCTCAGACAGCATTTTGCAGTACAGTTTGGTGAAATCTTGCCATTCTGCCCGATAGACATGAAGTTCTTCAAAAACGGGACAGGAAAAGCTGACCTCACTATAGTAAGCAGAATAAACCAGTTATACTTAGTCTCGTTGGTGTTTATAAGAGGTTTTAGCTGGCTTCCTTCCTGACTGGCTATAATTGGCACAAACAATTTCCTTCTTTGAGAGCAGCTGTCACTGGTGTAGTTTCTCTTAGGGCCAGGAATGGAATAAAGCATTTCTCCTCTCGAAACATCCTCCTTCATGTGGAGGCCTATAAACAAAGGGTAATGATAACCAGACATTCATCAAATTGTGGGAAGGCCATTAGTGGGCTGCCACAAGAATTAGCGTTAAGCCTAAGTATAATTAACATCTTTAGTCTCTTCCACAATCTAATAAAATTTAGCTGCTGGAAAAAGTTTTTTAATATTCAAGTAACTTTTTCATTTCCTTGACTTACTTGCATAGTGTCAAAGTAAAGATTGTTAGAGCACCTTTAGCAATTCTTTTTCACTGTGGATTTTTCCACTGCTTGTAAATGACTGGCTTCATAGACGCGTCTGTCCGTACTAGAAAGCAAACCAAAGTAGTTTATAAGTAACATGACAGTGAAAGAAGGTGTTGCTATTTAGCACAATTCATAACCCGTAAGTCCAGTCAGGCCAGTGTGTGTGAGCCTGACTTTTACAGAACTGAACCAAAGGGATTTTTCTGAATTAGGAACAGAGAACATAGAACCAGGTGAGATATGTTGAACTGGCGAGTCTGTCTTGGGTTTGTGGACAACTGGACCAAATATCTTCATTTAAAACTTACCAGGTTCTTTTTCTAAGCAAACAACCTAGTCCCTCCTCACCATTTCTTCTTGAAATCTGTTACAGGACCCAATAACTCTGTCATTAAGAAAATTTCCAACTCAAATTTATTCGTGTCCAATTTATGACCATACATTTGGAGACTGACTGTAGATTTCTGAATTAGGAAAGAGAACTTATTGTCAGAGCTTCCTTAGAGGTCAGGCTCTACTTGCAGTTCAGACTCTTAAAAGCTTGGGGCCAAGCCACAAAGACTTACATTGCATTTTTCACAGGTCTGATTTCGCTAACTTTGCTATATTCCCATATTCCCATAGCTGAAAGTGGGAAAAGCTATCTCCCTTATTAAAGTATTCCAAAATTTTATATAGAAAACCTTAAAATATATGTTTGGTCAATGAGAACAACATAGCATTGGTTTGTGCAATTTCATTCAGAACTAAACCTGCAATTAAAATTTAACATTAGGAGGTAAATGTTTTAGACCGTCTAAATGAAAGAGTGCACAAAAGCAGAGGTGCAACTTGTGTTGATGACAAATTAAGATTTCATAGTTTAATTATGTATTAAGTAGTCCATCAGCTTAATGAAATATAAAATCAGGTTAATGAGTTAATAAGGATAACAATTAAGCAAATACAGATATCTATATCTCCATAAAAAGAGAGTGATAATTAAATGCATACCATTATAACAAAAACATTTTGAAGAACATTTGGGGTTTTGGGAACTGTTACACCCCGTACCAACAATGATTGTTGTTGTTTGAACTAAAAAGCCCTATATGCGTCATTCGTGATGTCTTTACCAATGTTTGGCCCAAATACAGGTATTTTTACGTAATTCGCAACTGTCTATTTAGTGGTCTCGCTAAAAACAGAACCTACATAAAATGTGTACAAGTGCAGTGCCACCTCTAATGTATCATGAAGATGTAAACATCTTAAGTCCAACACATGATTTGCAAGGCTTAACTTGGACCTCAAATGTTTGTAGATATGGATATAGTTTACAACTGAGGAACAGTATTTACCAACGGTTAAGAGCAAGGCAATGACCAGAGAAACAAATGGGAAGAATTTTGGTTAATTAGCCATGATGAATGGGAAGAACAGCCAGAAAGAACATTCCAGTGCAGAGCAAAACCAATATAGGAATAACCAGGAAGTTGTGGTTATTAATTGTAAAAAAAAAATAAATTAAAGTGCCTAGATTGGAAGAATGCTACAGCTAGAACATTTTACTTTATTTTTTTGTCACGGCAAATGGCATTTATTTTTTGTTATTCGTATATAGGGTTAAGAAAAAATAATCCCTGTAATGCTTTAATTTGTTGTGCTGGAATGAGTTTAGAAGCTGAGGAGGATGGTTGATGGTAAGTTTCTATTAAGATATTTATGAGGTTGGAAATAATAGCACAAAGGATTTTTTTAAGATGCCAGTAAGGTCACTATCCCCTAACTATGCTGAAAATATGGAAATTATGTTTAACGGATAGAAGAGGATATCCAAACATATTCTGATATGTATGTAATGAATATGTAATTAATACCAGTTGGGACATTAAGTGACCTATCCAAAGATACTTTGGAGCTTTCCTGAGGATGATACCTTTGAAATCTGTTGATTTTCTTGCTTTGCCAGACCAAGAAAGGTGTGAGTATAAGAATCTTAGCAAATTGCAACTAAGATTTTGTTTTGTAAGGGTGTACTTTTTATATTAGTGCTGAAGAACTTTAACTCTTAATCTCTGATTATGTAAGCAGAGCTTGTAATGATTTTTGTAAGCCTGGGCAGGGTTGACTCCAGCAAAAATATTGAGTGGTAATTAAGTTTTATCTAATCCCAAACAAATCTGATGGTTAAATCATTTTATGTCAGCACTGTTCCCTTGATGTTCATCGTGTTTTTAACTCCTGAAGTATTTAGAAACTACACTCCTCATTTTGCTACAATAAACAAATCAAATCAAGCCTCAATTCCTTGTAGACAGTGAGATTTTTGTGAGATTCCACTGGTCATTTCAGTAGCCTAGATGTTCTTCCATTTATCTTGAATACAGTTAACTGCAATTAAAACAGAAATAGCTGCAATACCTTGTAAAATAACATTAGCATGTTCATCTCTACAAAGAACATTTTGTGCAACATACTTCAGGGTGCATTTGTCTTTTTCATAGGCATATTATAGTTCTGACTGACGGGATGCCACTCCAGAACTGGAGTCCAAAATTTAGGTGTCTGTATGTGTGTGTCTATATTATAGTCAATAGCACCTAGACAGCTATTTATCTCGTCCTTAAAGGATGCTCTTCAGATTCCATTTTCTGTAATGACTTGGTCTTTGTTGACTATATTGGGACCTCAGAAATCCAGCTGACATTGAGGCACATACATTGTAGATGCTTAGATTTAGGTGTCTGAATCCACACCCTCATCTTATACCACATAACCAGCTAATAGATCAAGGTCTTTTCTTTCATAGAATCATAGAATCGTACAAATTAGAGAATAATTCAGGCTGGAAGAGATCTTTTGTCCAGCCTTCTGTTCAAAGTAGGGTCTACTTTGTTACTATTTGAGCTATTAGAGCAGTCCAGGCTGTCCAGGGTTTTATCCAGTCAGATTTTCTTCATTTCTAACCAATGAGCTTCATTTTACACCAGAAATTCTTGCTAATAGCACTGAAGCAGTGACCTTCACTTTTATACTGTCAAAACCCATTCTCTTTCTATTTCTCCATTTCTATCTCCTTGTATTCATTCTGGAAGGCATCCCAGTCTTTCCCTCTGTTGTGGATGCCCAGCTTCAATTTCTCCTTGAACTAAAATATAATTTTTTAAATAAAAATACTGTCTTCACCTCCAAAAAATCCAATGGTCAATTCACCACAAGCCTTGGGAAGTCACTTATTACTTTCTTAAATTTGCTAGGTTTTAATTTCCAACCCTGTATCTTAACATTTCTTCAACTGGCGGATGGAGGAGCCTTCAAGAAGCAACTTCCCATTCCCTTTTTGAAAGCATATGTGAATATAGTATATTATGTTATGTTTTGCAAACAGAAATTCAGTTCACCATTATATTGCCACTCGCTGGGAAGCAACTTCATCGGGTAGGAGTGGAGGGCAAGGCAGGTCCACAGCTGAAGAGTGGTAACTGAGTAAGACATTTATGGAGGTCTCATTCACACTTAATGAACTTCTCTAAGCAAAGACAAATTCCAGAAGCACAGATGTCACTGCTGTGTATATCACTGCCAAAAATGTCAACAACAGGTAAGCATCCAGGCAAAAAGTACCAGGATGATGAATGGGCTGAAGAGAAAGATTTATAGAACAAATCAGAAGGACTAAATGCAGATGTATGGATTGGCTAAGTGACATCTAAGAGAGGCTGATCGACTTCTTCTAGTTGTTTAGGTCGAACAGCCTTTCTGTGGCAGGCTTGGACCAAAACAGCCTTTAATATAATGACATTTCTGCTTCTCTGGCAAACGTTTATGTACGTGAGAACGGAGTCCGTATGTGGGTAGTGACTGGGAGAGGTGCAAGAATGACTACGGTTTCCTATTTCTGCTGTTGCTTACAGCCCCCTTTAAACCCCTGGCGGGCCTGACCATCCCTGCCCACCCCCTGAGGACTCCCCCCATCCCTCCCCAAGGCCAAGGACCCCACATCAGCCCCCCACGGGCTCTCCAGCTCCCCACAGCCCTCCCCAGCTGTGGGTACCAGCCCGGCCTCGGTCTTTCTCTGTCCCCGGGGAGGTGCCCGATGCCCGGGGCTGGGGCTGGGGGCTGCTCCCAGTTCCCCCAGCTGCCCTTGCTCCTGGCTGGGGTGGTGGGATGGACCCTGGCTGCCAGGACCTGCCCCGATGGGGAACCCCCATAGCAGGGAGCCACCAGCCTCCACTGCACCCTAACAATTATAATTCTGCTCCATGTAGTCCGTAGACTGGAACTTCTTCTAGCTTCTTAAAATCATGCCAAATTACCTTGTATATCACAAGTGTCTTGCTAAATCTTTGAAAGTAACAGCCAAATTAATGGGAATAGCCTGATGGAATAAGATAAGGGGCTTGTTATCCCATATACTCATTCGAATTTTATGTATCACACTAATTGTTGTCAACAATAGTTATGCTATATTTTGCTGGTATAATCATCCCGACTCAGCTGTTTCAACTTTCCGGCTGTCACAATAATTTAACAGAGCAATACCTTGCCTAGTTATTATTAACTGAGCTGTGAATCCCTTCAAAACCTTTCTCATGCACTTTTCTTTCTTTTTTTTTTTTAACTAATTCTGCTGGAATCTGCCCTCCCAGGTTGGGTGAGGGGGCACTAAGCCATACCCAGGTGACAATACTACAAATCCCATATGGGATGGGGACATGATGTCTTCTTCTTACATGATGTTGCATATTCACCCCAGGGGATGCACTCCACGGCAGAGTCATTACAAGGTATGCGGTCCAAGGAGATCCTATGTCGTCCCATCAGTTTGAAGATTTTGTTGTACACAGTCCTTGAAGCAGTTCTTCCATGACAAGGAAAATCTTGTCTCGTTGGAATGAACTGTGATCAGCCGCACAGCAGGGCTTAGCCACCCAGTCACTGATCTGTATTTTGACACTTGAAATAAATATGACAAGGCGCTTTGCCTTCCGTCTGAAGCATCTCATTTCGCATCTAATAAGCAATTTGCTGCCAAATTTTTAACTAGGGCTCCATCAGAAAACATCCTCCTTTGTCAGCAAATCATGCAACATCTGCCTGGTAATACATTTTCCCCTGCTCCCTGATCCAGATCAACAAATGAAACAAATTTTTAAAAAATCATCAGTTTCCTGCCTACTCAGAAAAAAATACAACCCTTCTTCAGTCCTTTATTGTCTGTCTCCCAGATGCATCAATCCTTCCGCTGTCGTCCCGCTCTTGTGTATGGAGGTCAGCAGAGCTGCCCTGAGTACTGGGTGGCCTGGGAGGAGAAATTCTTTGCTTAGAAGAGAAAAAAAAGGGTTAAAGCTGGCTCTGGCTGCTGCATGGAGCTGGCAAGCCTGGCAGGTGAGCCAGCCCCATACAGTACTGGGAGCGCGAAAAAGGGCAGCGTTGGTGCCGCAGTGAGGGCACCCACGGTCCCCAGTGGACAGGAGCCCCATCCAACTCCAGTGCTCTTCCCTGTGACCCCAAGAGCCCGACATGTCCCCATCTGTAGGATCGGTATGGGTCCCATCACGGGGAAAGAAGATGCCAAAACCGCAGTTGCCCTCTTGTATGCGGTTGAAGCAGCTGGACTAGTAGGGGGATTCAGGGATTCTGCAATAGTCTCGGGTTTTTTTCTCCCTAAAAACATGCTGTTGGGAACATAACTACGGAAATTCCCGCACATGAGTTCTTATTGGTGTGTATGGAGATCACAGTGTGTCCACAGATGGATTTATACACATTAAGAGGACTTGTAGCAGCTTCTAAAAATGCAATCCTTTCCTGTCTTTGACTGTGAGACCTCAGAGAAAACAGACCACCTAGGCTACCCTGCTATAAGAGGCAGCTATACCTTAACACTGTGCTAGGCACAACGCTGGCCAACGATTCATGTAAGGGAGAAGTTTTATCCAGAGGATTCATCAGGAACCTTACATCCTAAGCCCTGCTGATTTATCTTGCATGAGAAGTGTGGGTGTTCGGAGGAATCCTTTCGTCCTTTCTTGTCTCTGCCTGCAGAAACAGAGTGCAGCTGTGCATCCGTCTTACGTACAGCATTTGCCTTGCAGAGGTTTGCATTTCCAAAGCTGTCTTGCCAAGACAAAGGTGATAGTCTTCTCTATTTTCTTCGAATCAAAAGCTGAGTCAGGCTGTTACAAAGCCTATAGGCCACATATGTTACTAATGCAGCTGCCCAAGTCCCTACAGGTTCACCAAAACAGTGCAGACCCAGTTCTGAGAAAGAGCTGACTGTTGCATGCCTCTATTTAAATTAACTTGAAAATCTTAAAGATAACACTGAAGGAAGCTAAACTGTTTTCTTTATTCTTTGCTTTCCTTGTATTGTTCTAATGTCCCATATTACCTCCCCGTGACTTCAGCGAGTTATTATTGATCCTAGGAACTGGGCTGCTGGAGCCATATTCAGACAGTTTGCTTATACCTGCCTACTTTAGATATTACAGATTCTTTTCTCCCCTTGGGATGGTCCTTTAAAACAGGCAGATATTGCTCCCTTGTTTCAGATGCCACAATATTTGTGACCCATAATTTACACACGCAGATAGGTAGGTCTGGTCCAGATCCTCAGAAATATGCAGGTGATTAGGGAGAATTACATTCCTACACACCTTCAAAAAACTGAATTTCCATCCCTGAGAAGTGGTATTTGTAAGCAAATTGAACATTGCAAAAGTGTTACATTGCAGAAGTCAATGGTATTCAGTAAAAGCAAAGGCACTGACTTAAGTGGAATCAGCGGTAGAGCCACGAAATGCCCATTTGAAAAATGAACCCCAAATACACAAACAGTTAATGTTCATTTGCCCAGAGAACTTTGCCTGGAAAATACGGTGAGATAGAGAATAATATCTGAATTTCTTTTTATTGCTTCAATAATTTTCATTTGGGTATTTCTTTTCCCTAGCATCAATCCCAAACACTACTTAAAAGCAATCTACTCCTTGTCCTGATTTCAGAAAAAGCTGTTTTACTACTGTTTATATAGCAGTGAAATCAAGTTTATATTCCAATGCTGTCAGTGTTTCTTTTATATCACACATGTACGTAGAACAAACTTCCTGGTGAATTACCGTTTCTAAAAGGTTCATTACCGAAATTTCAGTCTCAAGTATTACTTCTCCTTACAATCACTGAGTCCATTCCACTTGGGTAGCATTCATCTGCTACATAGAGGAAAGCAAGATGTTTCCATTATTCACTAAGATAACTAGATCCTCAGTTTCTGCTGACAAGGTTGTTTTCCAGCTACTCCAACCCAAAAAGCTGGCAAGAGTTTATTAGGAACATAAAGACACAACCCTCAGGATTAGTCACTGTATCTATGCAAAACTGTTAAGTCTTTTTACTTCTGATCTTACAGACCTGGAAATACGGTAGAGGGCAAAACTGCAGCTTCTATATTTTATATTTGATATAACCAAGCAGAAAGGTCTTAAGTTGTGTAGGATCAGTTTTCTCCTGCAGGTTGCATGTTCACAAACTGACAAAGCCCAACCAGTTTTTTGCCCAGGGGATACGTGCTTTGTACCAAATTTTCAGGCAGTTTTAAGACAGTCTCTATAATTAGTGGTCTAATTTTGTCGTGCACAAATGACTTTACCCACCCAAGTAGGAACACAAAACTCGTATTTGTGAACTCAAATTGGCTGAATGTGTGTCCTCAAACAAATGTACTGTGAGTCTGCTGCATACATAATATTAAGTATGGCAGGCTCAGAAACTACAGTCAACAAACTAATATGAAACAGTGCAAAATTATTTTGGCGCAAAATAGGTGAGGCTAGGAGACAGACCAGAATGAAAACTTTGACTTTCCTAAACTGGCTCCTGTCCAGATCCCCCAAACATGAGCAAATTCTCCCAAGAGACTTGGGAGCACTCAGAAGATTTTGCAATGTCGATGTGCTGCCCTATAAGGGTGTTAACGTTTGGTATCATGATCTCATCATTGCTTCAGCCTCGCAGGATTGAGGACTCCGTCGCTGGACCTCGTCCTTCAGGAGCACCTTGAGGCCATGCAGGAAGGAGGTCCACAAATGCCTGTGAACCAGGGACTCTATGAAACACCAGACGGAACAGATTGCTGATAATTCCATTCACAATCCCGAAAGATCCTTGCACCACACATGTCCTGCACTTGGTTTTCATCCTGTGCCTGTTTCTGTGTTTTATAAGCTGCCCACCAGTACAGCTCAAACCCTCTACTTGTAGCTTGATCATTCTTTAACCATCATCCATTTGGGTTTCAAAGCTTCTCTCTTCTTTTGAATTATCCAAATAAGACTAAAGGAATGAATAGTGATAAAAGCACTAGTTAGTGCAGACAGTGGTCCAAATCTTCAGGAAAAGCTATGAGAAATCATTCTGGTAAATAATGTGTGAACGACTATGGCTTGATTCCATATATGTTTCTTGCAGTATTCCATAGGGAAGCATAGTGCAGTAGCAACAATTAATCTTACTCACCTGCCAAATGTGGGGGGTTATACACCCTTCTGAGTAAATGCCTTGATTTTATTCTTGACTGCAGCTTTTAGTGCTATCTTCTCTATATAAGTAGAAATTGTAATCATAGCAATTATTATTATTATAACTAATAGCACATTTCTTAAATTGAGGCTATTTTGAGTTATAAGAACACAAAAAGCTTGAAAAAGGGGGAATGTTTTTCTTTAAAAAATCACAAAATACAGACCAAATGAATCTTTTTTTTAAGTTTTCTTTGGAGCTAAAAACATTGTCAAGTTTCACCCTAGAGCAAATTTCTATGGATGAGTTATAAATCTCAAAATAATGAGGTTTTTAATGAAAACAAGGCTAACTCAGTGTGAACTGTAGCAGAGCAAATTGTGTCACTATAACTGTAACTTAATGGAAAACTACAGAATATTGAAAATGTTTTCTGATTATTGCTTAATTTATCAAAATGATATCATTTACAGCACACTCTAAATGAGGCAAAAGCATATTCAAGAATGTGACAGAGATAATTATAAAAAGCACCAAGCAGCCAAGTAATGAGTAGGTAGAAGAATAAGCCACATGAAAGGAGAAAGTATTACTGGGGGTCAGTGTAAATCTGGGATTTCAATGCTTATATCAGCTATACGTATGGGAGATGGTGGGAAGAATTAAGGGCGGGGGTGGCTAAATGGAGGGAGGGATACAGAACATGAGTGGAAAGGATTTTGTGACCGGTGAGTTAGTAAAATCATCTGTAATGTTTTATTCCTGGGCTATGGTGTAAGTGCTGTATATGCAGGCATTTTTAACTGGAAGCTTGAGATGCAATTACACAAATGAACTGCTAAAACCAAAGGGTCCTAAAATAAAGGCAAGGTTAGCAAATTAGCTCTGAAGTAAGTAGCGCTCATCATTTGTGCAGCTTTTTACATTTTCGAGGCATTGTACAAACATTGACTAATGAAGGGCCTTTTTTTTTTTTTGTTCTGCTTGGAGTTCACAGGAATTAAGACATCTACAAATGAGCAGGAACGGGCCCAAAATGAAGTAGTGCGTCACCCAAAGATAAAAGAGGAGGGGATACCAAGCAATAGCTGATTACTAGGTAGACACATGGAAGCTACAAACCTAAACCAGTCATTAATGGGGCAGTGGGGAGCTGCTACGGCGCTACCTGGTCCGTTACCTGGTGCATTAACGTCGAGCATCCGTAGGGACAGCACCTGAGACGAGAATTCCTCCCTCTCAGCCAGGCTCAGCACCATGCTGGGACCAGTTCTTGCTCCATCAGCCCTGCCTCCGTCCCCCCGTTGCCACTGTGCCACGTTTTCACGAAAGATACGCCTGAAGCATCACGTAGTGAGCCGGGAGGATTACAGACGGAGGAATTGCATCCCACAGGAGCTCGCACCGACCGCGGGGAGAGCCCGTAACCACTGCGCGGACAGCATTGCTCTTTCTTCTCTTGAGACTCGACCACCCTCCAGGCAAGAATGGGAGATTTGTGGAATGGAAAACACTCTAAAGCCTAGTGCTTATGGAGTTCACTTGCTAAGGGAACAGCCAGGTTCCTGGGCATTAATTTTATGTTACAAACTCTTATAATAAAAATACATAAACTGTTGTGGGAACAGGGGAAGAAACACTTGCCAGTGAATGTCCCTATCATAAGATGATTTTGCAAGGGCTCCCTCCAGTCTCACAAATCTTTCCGTTTCAGTTGTAAAATGATCCAGTTTTCACTGTTCTCCTGTTTTCCTCCCAACCAGAAACCTCCCGTAGTACCCTGGATTGTGGGAGAAGAAAGTACAACCCCTTTTTGGCTGAGGACACTAGAAACTTGGTTTTACCACCTGAGCCAAAATTCCAGCCACCAACTATTTTACAGAAGGTGGATGTCTCCTTCTCTCTCTTCTGAACAAAACCAGCTTTGATGGCTCACCACCCTGTGAGCTCAAAAAAATGAAAATATAGCAGTGGTTTCTCTGCTTCAAACTGAGACCAATCCCCCAGAGAGAATTAGGTGTGCTAAGAACAAACCTACCAAACCCGACTGCTCAGGGTTTTAGGTCTAGGCAGGCTTTTTGGATCCCACAGGGACTTCAGACTGACCCCACACTCAGCAGAGAAGGTAGCAGCTCTGAAAATGGATACTAGCAGGACTGTCAAGGCCAGACAAAAGTGCAAGCACTTGGCTATTCACTTCTACTGAGGGGTTAGGCACATTACTTGTGCCTCAGTTCCACCTGCATAGCATTTGAAGTACCTAAGTGTCTTTTTGGATCTGAGCATGAGTGTTAGAGATGACATTAAAAGCACATAAGCAGGAGACCTACACATCCCGGACTGTCAAATATCGAGTCCTTAGTAACAAATATCTTCCGAGCCATGAAGGCTGGATCACAGAAAGAGATGCTGAGAGTGTACAAGTCATTTTGTGACTGTGTAGTGGCTGCTGGTGCAAAGCATATATTTTCAAGTGTTTCCAGGACTACAGAAGCCTTGCAGCTGGTTCTGAGTCATTCTGAGCACCAGAAAAGGTGATGAACGTTATAGGAAATGATCTCCAGTTACTTCAAAATATTATTCTGGAATGGAAACTTCTGTGAGCTATTTGCTCCGGGAGGTATTTTGTGGTTATTAGGCTCATTTCTGTTCTGTTTTTTTACAGAAATGCACTGCCTACTCCTGCCCAGGACTTTGCAATGATAGGCACAGCTGCATCCCATGAAGACTATCCAAAGCATCATTTAAAGAAAGCCAGTAAACAAAACAACAAATTCTAGCTCACTCAGCAGATGTTAAAGATAGTGTCTCATGCTGGCACACCGTGGGGTTCTTACTCCTTACGCCACTAGAGTGAGTATTCACCAAAGCTCTCGCAAATCAGACTACATCACCTAGGAGGACCAGCCCCAATTATTACGAACCGAGCCAGCAAATCCTCTTAGCAGCTCCACCACCATTCTGCTGGCTGCTGTCAGGTTTCTTCTCTGTCTCCATGCTTCCAGGACGATGGTCTGTTCCTTTCTGGAGTAATTCAGGCAAGGAATGATATAACACGGACACGTGAGGTCTTACTGGAGATGGGGATTGCTCCCAGGTCTAGAAGCTGAGACATAGGGGCCAGCAGCTGGGACTACCTTCTAATAGTAAACGCAGTGAAGATACAAAACACCAATCCTGCAAATTTTCAGAGAAAATCTTCCCGACACTGACTCCTATTCTGTTGCAGTCTAATATCTCAAAGGAAATGGTAGAAGCTTCCTGACTTGAGGCATTTAAGCCTCAACTGCTGAATAAAACTTAACAAAATAGACTGCAGTGAGCAGCTTTTCTTTGGCAAGAAGACAGCCTCATCATAAGGGCTTGCCCTCTCGAGTGTCTATGATTTCTGACAGATTACAGTTAGCCAAGTAATTAAGGTAAAGAAAGTAGCTTAAATGGGAACCTAAAACTGTGAGAAAGGAGAATGATTATAAACAGTGCAGACTATACTAAGGGATTATAGTAAAAAGAAAAAAAATGCCTCAGGAGGATTAAAGTGTTAAATAGTAGTTAAACAGCAAAGAGACAGAGAGAGAACACAGTCTAATGCCTCTTTTTTTTTTTTTTTTTCTTTTTTCTTTGTAATCCAGATTTAGCAGCAATTTTCGGATGTCTGATGCCCTGGTGTGTGAAAATTGGATGCATTTCCATGAGATTAATTTCCTCAATGGGAATGGGGTCAGGTGAGGGAGTTTTGTAACTTCTTACTGCCAGACAGCCACTAGGACATTGGTAGAGGTCTTGATGCAGGTCTTATGCCTTGTTCTTCCCTTCGCTGAGAGGGAATGGTTGTGCTACCTGGCTCAAGCTGAGCAGCACTGTGAGTACCACTGTTTACTTGGAGGGAGTAGATGTGGCACAGACCAATCCTTTTAGTATCTGGTATCGACAGAGAAAGATAGCCTGAAAAGAAAGAAACAGAGAAGACTTGTCTGAAAGTGAAGCATAGATTTAACAGAGGGCACCTTATACGCCCCTATGGTGTGGTAACCCAAAAAAAGATGGATTTCATCGGAAAGCAGTTTATGACCACAGCTGATTTACAAGGTGAGTCACTGAAGCACATACTCTAAAAGAAGGCAGTGCCCAGTAAAAATTGACTACATGTGGCAAACCACACGCCAGCCCTGCCTCAAATTCATCCGTGCTGGCCATGCTCCTGCGTCCAGCCTATACACCAAACCTATCCCAGGGCGAGCCAACGCTCCGCGCAGGCTTGGCAATGCCTTTGACAAGATTTTAGCTTAGATTCAGCTAATATAGCTCAAGCTATTTGCACTCTGTGCCTCTGTCAGTTGAGTGAGGAAAAGAGACCAGCTGAGAATCTGTGTTTAAATATAATTTCGCCTGTCAAGCGAGAGTGCTCCTCGTTTGGAGGTGTTTAAATGGGAATCGAGGCGCTCGTCGCGAAACTGCAAGGTCAAAGACAAGCCCCCCCCGCTACTGTTCGAGCCCTGCTTCCAGCTCCAGCCCCTGGGCCGACAAGAGAAGACGCTAACCCTTAAAAAAAAAAATCATTCCAAGAAAAACACCTCCTTAAATAGCGGTGAGTTGGGTGATTTTAAAATGCCACCACGCTGCTGCATAGATCTGCCCTCTGTGGTTGAAGTTTTCAGGACTGTCATTCACCTCCCATTAGTAGTGAATCTTGCGGCTCCAGCGACGTGTATTACTTTGAAAATTTGCCCGTATGTATCTTCCAAGATCTATCAGCTCAGTTTACTGACACAATCAAATGTTTACTGCTTTCAGCGCTGCAGAGCCAATATAGCTGAACAGCAAGCTATATCTACTTCTTGCAGCATCATCAAAATTGCCAGCTAAATTTTGATTTCTGATGCCTTATTATTGCAATGAAGATGTATGGAGGGGAAAAAAAAAAAAGAAAAAAGGCTTCATTTCAGATATCCATCTGATTCTTGGCACTGTCACTGAAACAAAAAATACCCACCCCCACCACCCCAATAAAGGGAACATATTTTTCCTGAACAGTAAATGAGCATCAAAATGCAAGAATAAATTAAGTAAGGAAGAACCAATAAGTCATTTTTTACTTTAACTTCATGTGGAACTAAATTCTCAAAGTATTGTGAGCACAAATTTTGGCACGCATGATTTTAGGCAGTTAATAACTGAACATCCTGACATAACCCATAGTTCATCTCTTTAGGCATCCTCTATGTATTTAATTGAAGGTATAAATAAACATGACCACAACTGTTCTTTGCAAAAGCCAGGCATCCAAACAACGGGTGTAAGCAATGTGGGACAGCCTAGCGAATACCTGGTTAAAAAAGACCTGGTTAAAACAAACAAAAACCAGGTTTTCAAAACCAAATGTATCCAATACAAGGACCCTAGGAACTAAGCTTGAAGTATCTGACTTTATGTCCCCGTGCCTGACGTGGTATCTAGGACCCAGAGTTTAGTATTTTGGGACTCATTGAGCTATAAGCTGCCAAAGTGAGTTCACAGTTCACTGGGGATGAGAGCTAAAAGCCTGGGACCTGGGTGAATCTTGGTTTTTAGAGGCTTTTCAGCAGGGTGGTTGTCTCCAATCCCTTGCCTGGTGGTTAGGACTCTGCCTGAGGAAGGACAGCCTCCAACTTCTTCGCGCTGAGAATGGACCCAGAGGTGAGCGTCCCTCAGGCAGCCAAACTGGATCCCAATTTTCCTTGTCTCAGAGCTGCTAACCAGCACCCACAGTCAGAAGGAAGGTGAGGTTTAAGTCATCCATCTCTGTCGCCTGCCTGGCTGGTTGGCTTCTCTGTCCCCTTCACGCACGGCCTCATGGGCACCTCGAGTTGATAAGCAAAGCCCATCCCGATGAAGCAATCGATCATCAGGGCTCAACCCAGCGCCGTGTTCACGCGCTGCTTCAGAAGTGACTGGTTTTAAGCAGGAGAGTGTCTTAGTCCTGCACACCTGAGCCCACCGCACTTCTTTCAGGTCCACATCCAGCGCTGAGCAAGAGCAGAGTCAGGATGGAAAGCAAGCAGGAAATATTACAGACAGGAGGAGGGCAGAAGAGGATGCAGGTGAAGGAGAAATGTATTTAGGACAGGGAGGTTGCTGCTAGCGATGAAACCCCATGGAGGTCTGAGGGACCAGAAAGATGTCTGTGCAATTGTAGCTATTACCCCCTTAGACCTGTCAAGTCTCAAGTTTTTATGTCTGAGGGGTATTTGTTCAGCTGCATCCCGGACTGGTGCTGTGCAGCCTGGAAAGCAACAGCAACACAGATTTTCTGTGTCTTTACCTTCACTGTATCCAGCACAGGAGGTACCAGGCATAGGAGAGGCTCTGGCAAGGGAGTTTGTATTCCCCATCAGGCTCTCACTGGTTGGTACCCTCTGGTTTCACGTAGCAGCCACAAATAACATAATGTAGAGCTGGATGGGGAAAATGTGGAGTCAAAAGCCACCCGTCGCCATCTGTCAGGTATTCCGATACCTGACGTTCGTTACCTCGGAAATGGCTGGATGTCAGTGCGAGGTGAAGCGATTCCTATGTTGAGATTGCGAAGAGCTTTGGTTTAATAAAATAAGGCATTATCACTGTTGCTGTTATTATTGTTATTATTATTATTGCTTGTTTGGCACACCTTCTAGTTTTAAAGGCCTGGAGAAACCTGACAGCTGATATGGGGATTAAAGTTGTCATTTGCTATGGTTACCAGCAAACCTTTCATTAAATTCATTGCTGCAAGGTAAACTGTATTTCCACATTCACTCTGGTTCTATGGCTGCAGCAAGCTGTTAAGGTAGGACTTGGGATTTGGCTGTTCAAACAGAAATGCGGGCAACTGATTCATTGTAATTTGGCTGTCATGCTATTTGGCGTTTGTTGGGTTTTTTTCAGCACATACGGATAATGATTACTGCACAGGCAGAGACATTTATGTTAACTTTCAGGGACCCTCAAGGCAGAACGCTGGTTCTGATCCATCTCTTGTCAATAATTCTTTCTCCTTTTAAATAACTGAAGCACATTCTTCAATCACCAGGCATTAAATGAAATGTGTGAGATTGAAACATCTATGGTGAAAATACTAGATGGAAATGAAAGGGCAACTACTTTGTAGTTATAATATTAAGCAGCATCAATATGCCCATTTCCATTAAAATATTGCACGTTAAAGGTCACCGGAAAGGCCACGCTGCAGCAATAGTTTGATTTGTACAGCTCTTCTCTATAGCATATATAAGTCCTGTCTTAATGTTGTCAGATGATATGCCAGCCTGGGAGAGGGTATGCAATTAAGAATGAAAAAAGCACAAATAAACAGTGCCATCTTTTGGGCACCGCTTAAACACCACATTTATTAAATTCCAGATACACATAATGTATGAATGCTATAAAGGAATGCACATACACACTTACCTGTGTGGCAGGCGACTTTAGGGTATTATTAGCTTTATTTTCTCTCGAGAGGTAGCATTAGGGACTCAAAGCCTGAAAGTCTCCATCCAGGTCTCTGCAGGTGACCACTTTTCTGCTGCGGTATCCCAGGTTCCTGCAGAGCGATGCCTGTTTCTGAGCCTGCCCGTGGCACCTTCCCGGGGGATGTAAGTCCTAACAAGGAGCGGATGGGTAACTGAGTATCCCTTGAGAATTTTTGTGTATTGAAACACAAGGAATACGAAAGTAAGATGGAAATGCAGTGTTTTCATTTCTGCAGGGGGGGAAGAACAGCTCCATGTTTTACCAACATGAAAACCAAATGGATTACATGTAATATCAGACTTTTAACCTCTGGGATAGGTTTGCCAACCAAAGTTGTGTGGGTAACTGTCCCCCTGACTGATACAGGCTTTCCCACTGTGACCCACACTTCCACCACTGCCAGGCTTGACTACTACAACACACTGCAACGGTGAGCAGAATTGGGCCTTAAACAAGCTCCAGCCCCATCAAAATGAGCCTTCCAAACCGTAAACACCACCATCCCTGTGCCCCAGGCACTGCCCTAATGCAGTTAATGCCACAACAAATTCCACTCCTTAGGAACAGCCTGTACAAATAGCTCCAAAGGCAAGCACAGGGTTTCAGGTGTATTTATATGCCCAATGCTCATTTGAATAGGAGCTGGGTACTCAAAAATTCTCTGAGAATCCGATCCTACCTTGAAAGGAGAGTGGATGTTCAGCCACACTTAACTGAAAAGGTACCCATAAAAAGAGTTTATACAAGATTAAGGGCTAATTACAGGATGTTAGAAAAGTGTTCTACTTACCAGTGATATGTGCATTGCAGCAGTCATCACCATTGGGGTGGAATTAGGCTATAAAGCACCATGACTTGGACAGGGGTCCAAAGCAAACCCATTGAATTTTGACATCTCCTGATTGCCACTACAATTCTTTACCTGAGCTGTGATCTGGGTGATGCTTCTCTCTTCAGATTAGCTTTCTCTAGCTAACACTGTTCTGCTATGGATTTTTTCTTCTTACAATCCCCAGATGCTGAATTTATTAATATTTTCCCAAGAATACAGAGCATTTTGAAGCCTGACGTGGTCTTTTTATTTCTCTAAATTGATATGCCCCGTTCATTTACTCAGCAGAGTTTGGCAGCAGTAGCCACAGCCCCGTTGCGCGTGGTACACACTGCACGTTGCAGAGAGATCAGCATACAGATATGTCTACTCTGCTTACCAAGCATATCGTTTGCGGCTTTGCAAACAGTGAAAGGCTTGATTAAATTCAGGTTTTGTGTGTTTGCCAACCTGGCTTGAGGTCATAGTCAGTGGAATCAAAATCTCATTAGAACTGAAGTGTACACTCAAGAATAAATCACTATCTTTTTCATCTGCAGACTCTTCACTGTCTTACATGCATTGTTTCTGTGCGCAGAGTCTTTTATTCAAACTGTTCCTCAATATTAAACACTATATCCTGTTACTTTTTGGTGATGAGAAGACTTTTTGACACTGATGGCTCAGATAGAGACATCTTCAGGTTGTTCTCGTCTATATTATTGTTATGCTGAAGGCACAGGATCAGCAAGGGGGGATGCCACAATGGGCATCCGCTACAGACTGCTTGGTCAAGAAGATTATTACTATGAATTTCAGGAGGGTGGACTTCATTTTTTTCAGGGCATTAGGAGGCAGGATCCCGTGGGAGGCTGTTCGAAAAGCCTAGGAGAGCTGCCTGAGCAACTGCCTCGTTGCACAAGCATAGTCCACCCCAACGTGCAAGACAGAGCACGTGGCATCGATATAGCAGGAGACCAGCCTGGCTGAATAGGGAAATGCTGAGTGAACGCACGTGCCAAAAGGGTATATATGGGAGGAGGGAGCAGACACAGGCTAGGAAAGAATATAAAGACCTTGCCAGAGCATGCTGCAGGGCAGTAGAGTTGAAACTGGTGAGGAATGTGAAAAGCAAAAAGGAGCAAAACAGCTTGGACAGTCATGACTGTCTGGGCTCTGTAGTCCTTGAGAGATTCACCCCACACAGAGTTGTTGCTTCACAGTTTATTATGTCAGCCTTGCACCAGTAACACAGAGATAGCTGGAATTATTTTAGTGAGAAAAGAACACCGTCCTCACAAAAAGGCAATTTTCCATGAGAAAATTTTCAATTTTGCTCAAAAATGTTTTGATTTTCTGTCAAGCAAATCGAGCAGACAGCAGCCCAGCTGCTGACTTGGAAAGCTCTTTCGGCTGTGTTTCGGAGTGGCAAAAAGTCAAATTGACCAAAGCCTGCCAAGGGGAAAGCTACAGGCCACATTCATCCCCTTTGGTTTTCAGTCTGCTCATCTCCCTCATTTACGAGTGTCCAGCAGGGAAGGGTGAGTTCCTCAGCCCTCTGCCTCCTGCTCAGCACATCTCCAAATCAGCAGGGCAGGAGGGGAAGGTGGGCAGCCCCAGCTGCGGGTGCCGGAGCTGTAGGGACCGAGTCCTTTCTCCTCCTACACCCAAACCCTGTGGAAACCGCCGGCTGACTTCACCTGGCACCCACTACCAAGAGCCTTCAGGTGAGCAGCCAGAAACCTTCCCCCTGAGGTTGCTTTGGTTCTCGACATCCCTTTCGCAATTTTCACTTCTACTTAGTGTGTTTTGTTGGGTTTTTTTATGAATGCAAAGGCTTTCCTTCTAAGGAACCACCAGTCTCCAGGCCAGAATGACCACAAGTTGCTTCTGCCGAGTCCTTCAGGCCACATCTACGCTGCTACAATAAAGATGCCCATGGACGCGTCTGAGGCCAAGCCCGCGGACGGGCTCCGAGCCATCCTGCAGAGAGCCATGACCTGCGCGGCGCAGGGCCGTCTGGTGGGAGGTAGGAGCTGCAGCAGCAAAAAAAAAAAAAAAGACCCACAGACAAAACACAAAACAAGGGAGCCTGCGCTCTAATTTGCTTTCTGCTCCTCTTTTATTTAGCAGCACAGCCATACCCTTTGTCACAGAGCAGGACCTTGCTGCAGACCACTCCAAGATACGTGCTATCGCCTGACTCGGGGAGATCTTACGGCATCTTCTGAGCCTTCCTTACTCCTTTTGCCACTGGCAGAGGTGATGTCTCCCTCCAGGCTCTCGTCTTCTGAGGAGCTCAGCAGTAGCCCACTTTCCCCGACCCTCAGCAACTCATCCCCATGCTCAGGGAACTCTTTGGCTGCTCTGGAAGTCTTCCATGGGGTGGCCCCAGAAATCTGGGATTTGCCAGTGGTACCGAAAGCTGTACTCACCAGGAACAAATGGGCCCATCTGGGTAGCTCTGGTGGAGTAGAGAAGTCTCCCGTAAGTGTCTAAATATTTGGTACGCAGAGCCTCCATGCGCCAATTGGAGGGACAGCTTCACAAGGAGCATCCTTCCACCTTTCCCACCTCCTCTTTTACAGCAGATTTGGTCCCCATCTAGGGAATCTACTGTCTCCACTGACTGTTTGAAGAGCCTGGATACAGACCTCGTTTAGATGGCTGAAACCGAGGTGGCTTCAATACTAAGTTGGCATCATGTAATACCCTTTACTCTGTGTTAAAATTCACCTCCTTTTAGAGGGACAGCCCAAAGCCTGTTTACCTCTTCAGGTACCACACCTCTTCTTACATCTTCTGGTCTTGTTGATGCCTTTACTTAAAAATTCTCAGAAACCTAATCCTCACATGAATGGCCCTTGAAAGAACAAGGACTGTTGTGCCCTACTGATGGCAGTCCGTTTTATCTAGTCAGTTAATGGCAGTGTTTCTCTGACATCTATAATGTTCAAACATTTATTAAGGGATGCGTTTTATCAGACAGCACAAGAACTTTCTTGGACCCATTTGTGCTGTTGTGTTCCAGGGAAACAAAATGAACAGTTAGTTCAGAAGTGAAAATTTCCATTTCTGAGTGTATATCTAGAAAATATATAAGGACATACAGGTATATATGTTTATTTCATCATCACCCTACCGCCTCATTTACATTGACACCTGCAAATTTCAGCTCCCAGATGAAAGCTGAAAGTGGCATTTTGGAGAAACAACCCACAGATAATAAAGTAGAGCAGAGTGTGCGTGTCTACACCTTTACTAGGAGAATTTAAATGAATAACAGCTCATCACAATTGAGCTGGTTTCAAGGACTGGAAGGCAGGTGATGAATTCTAGCACGCGCTGAGGTTATACCAGATAACAGCATCATTTGAAATTTTACCAGATAACCCGTTTCCTGCTTCAGATTTTTATTATGTATTTCAAACGAAGAGGAAATTCTAGGTAGTGCAGCTGCCTTGCTGTGTTACGTGACTCCAGTCTGCCAATGGCTGAGTTCTGGTGCAGTTTTAGCGCTGTGGATGTTAGCTCGGAGTGCGATAAGCAGCATAGGTCCTGGTTAATGCAGATACTTCCTTTGGTTCTGCAACTGAGGTCAAATCAGATACTGCAAATATCTCAATATCTACGCCTTGCTTGCTAAGAAGCAGCTGCCAACACGCTATGCAAAAGAAGGTCCCTAAATCTGGGCCCTTTATGGCACAGCATGTTGGGGGAACTTTGTGTGTTTTGAGGGGAGGAGGAGATTGGTAGAAAATAGGAGTCTTGGGATTTTGGACACAAAACAACAGAAGGAGGCAGGGTCTTCCCAGGGACAGTCACTGGAGGAGTGGGGTTAGCCACGGGAGATAGCTCCATGTAAAACATAGCTGAGGTTTAACCGCAGTTATTACGGCGATGCCTAAGGATTCACCAAGGACCCCAGCAGACTAGGGGCTGCACAGACACAAGGAAGCAGCCTCTGTCCTTAAAGCCCGTACCCAAAACGGGCATTGGGGGGGGGGGGCAGGTAGGAATCGCAGCAGATGCAAACCGAGTCGTCGCGGCAAAGACCGAATCAGTGCCAAATGGATGCAGGGCTTCTGCGGGGTGGGAGAGGGGTTGCTGTGGGGCAAGAGAGCTAAGGAAGAGCGAGGGGGGGGGGGACAGGCTATGGAGAGGAGGAGGACCTGAGCTGAGCAGAGGTGAAGCGATGGGGTGGCAGAGATGCCGCAAGGAGCAGGATGTGAGCAAGCACTGTCAGCACAGGGAGAGAAAATGAGGGCTGCAAAAGTCCCTGGTGTGCTTTCTCAAGCCTGCTGGCCGCAGAATTTCCCCGGGACCCTGAACGGAGGTAAAATGTATGTTGTCATGCAAGTCAGAGAGGATTTGGAGTCAAGAGGGGTTTCCCCCACCAGCCTGGGGCCAGAGGAAAGCTACTGTTTTTGAAAAACGTGGCCCGGTTTTATTTCTCCCCAACAGCCATCATTCCTCATCCTCCCTTGCAGACATTAGTCTGGACACTTCTCTTTCCACACAGCAGACAGGAAGATTCAGAGGAGAGAAGCTTAGCCTGGGTTTTTCTGAGCCAGTGAAGAAATTGCAGTGCTCAGCTCTCAGCAAAATTAGTAGCTAAACCCTTGAGTTCAGCTTCAAAAATCTCAGCCAGATTATTCATTGCTGTCGTTATTCTGTATTCAGATACTTTTGGCCAGGTGTAATATTTATGATCCCGAATAACGTCCCAGTTATTCTTTGCTATGACACTGAGTTAGGACACAATGGGAATGTTAAGAAGAACCTGCAGATATCAACCCTTTCTTGCACAGAAATCAATGCTTGCAGGAATCAGCACAGAGATGTCAAATTGTCAGAAGAGTTAGTTTTGGTAAATTGATTCCACGGACATGGTAGGGATCTGAGGCTGATTTTCCCATTAGTGAGTCTAAAGAATCTATTGAGATTCTAGTTTTTGAGGTGTAGTTTCCAAGAGTTACCTACTTTGCATGGTGTTGTGAGGATGATTAATGTTAAAATGATTTGTTGATAAATTTAGAAAGTGAAGTTCTAAATTTCTTCTCTGACCCCTGCAAACCCATGACTTTCAAGTTCGGCAGAGCAAACCTCCCCCTTATTTATGCAATTTATAGGAATGGACCCAGAAAAGTCTGCGTCGAATGTTCCTGCTTACAAAACTTTAAATGACTCAGTAGCAGCTAAAACCACAAGCAGCATCAATGTTTGCACCACCAATTATTTTGAAAGGGAAATACATTTCCATTTTCATGAAGCGGAGGAAGATAAACTGATGGTTTATGAACTTCCTCTTCTGTGTCAAGCTGGCTTGGTTGATTTTTTTGGATAGCACTTAATCATGTTGAGCCTTTTCCAGGAAACGATAATTTACAAGCGTTTGAAACTCGTACTCCCCCTCTTCACTAGTCAGAAAGTATGACCTAGTTTAAGTTACAGCTTGAAGATGTGACCTAGTTTTACAGGTAGCCTGCACCCATTGTGCTCAGCTCAGCATTGTAAAATTTGGAAATCTTCTCTTTGTGGAAAGTGAGCTGGACTGTCACCTTGAATCCTTGCTCCTTTTTATCTGGCCCCTGAAAAGTTAACAGTATTGCCTAATCTAGAAAGCTCGGGACAAAACAATTTTAGAGGTACTTGATCTCCTAGATTCAGGTCCTCAGAAATACTTTGCTGCCCAGCCCCAGTGATCAAAAAAAGTCCTGGGGGCTCTTCTGTAAATCCCTGCAGAGGATGGTCATTGAGGGACCACAGTTTAAGAGCATTTCGGTGCTGAAGACACAGCTGGGTTGCCCAGCGGTTGAGAAGCTCAGGCACAATAAATGGCTGGCACTGCTGACAAGGGAACAAACTGGGAGAAACACAGAGGAGCATGGGGAGAGGACAGATGCCATTTTTTTTCCTTCTCACAAACAATATGCAATTATGGGGGAAAATGCTCCTTGCTTGTCTGCTCTCCCTGTATCACGGCTGAGTGTTCAAGCACCTCTAAATATTGAGCAAATGCAATGTTTTATAAAGAGCCTGGACTTATTCTTATTATGGCTTTGATGTTATCTTACTCCAGCAGTGGGCTTATTTCCTTTGGGGCAGAGAGCACCAGCGTGCTTTCTCTCTAGATCCCTACCTGGCTTAGGCAGGAGTTGCTCAGACGGGGGTAGTTCTGACGATGCGCAAAATCAGAAAAAATTGCATCCTTAAAAGCAAAGACAGATGGTGATGGTAGGTCCTTCTACATAGAAATGGTGAGCAGGTTTTCTGGAAGCATTTTTCCTCTTAAATGCTTTGATTCCAGCAGAGCACGTCACAGCTCTAGCAAAGGCATCAAAACCTTAATAAGTATGTCCTAACTGCTAATTACCATTTGCAGAGATCTCCATGTGGTCTCCTACTACTTTTCCAAACTTTTCACTGCATTAAATAAGGTTCTGCCTTAAACACTGGAAATAACTGACAGCACTGTTCATTGTCACATCCGAACAGACGAACAAGAGAGGAATAATATTAGGGAGAAAAGTTGGTGTTCATTAACCAAGGAAGCGCTGCTGTAATTAAAATGGAGGTTCCTCTATGTGGAAAGCTATACATGATCACATCCATCACATCAGTGGCTTTGGAGCAACGAGCCAGGCATCTAACGAACGGCTCACTTCCACCGCAGAAGAAACACCAAAACCTGCGGCACTGAAATTTAGGAGCGATGCAGAACTTGAGCCTTCAGAGGCACATACTGAGTTAATTTTCCTCTCAGCAAAAAAACAATTGCCCTATGAACACGAGTATGGGGGAGTCATGGGGAGGGTTATATGTCATCTCCTTTGCACATAAATAGGAATGGGTTAGGTGAACATGGTATTGCAAGGGTTATCTGCACCACCTAAATCTAGGTCACATCAAGAAATTCAAAGAAAACTTCTGAGTTTACCGATACATTTTTAGCAAGTACCACATTTCCGAGCACGCAGGAGTTGATAATATGAGAAATACCAGTATTTCATTTACCCTGGCCTTTTCTCACTTTAAAATTAGTGCTGTGGTGAACTTTTGTGTAAAGGTTATATAATGCGAAACAAACACGTAGGGAGGGCTTTGGTCTGGCCCAAACTCAGCTGCCTGTTTTCATGGCTGAAGCAGCACGATGCTCACTGTCACCTTCAGTCCTATTTTACTCTCCGTGAGAAGCTGACTGGCATGTGCTGGTCTTGATGCTCAACCCAAACTACTGACTCCAAACAAAAGACCGCGATGAAAGATAGTTCATCGGTAACCGTTGGGCAACATCAGCTATAATTACTCCAAGAGGAGGAGCTGGTATTAAACCCATGGTACATTCTTGGTGTTGGTCCTTATTTTAGTGGCTCTTATAGTCTGTTATTTTTTCCTCCCTCTAATGGCCAAGAGGGAGAGGAGATCCTGCCCTGGCAGCGGGAACTTGCTCCAGCAGACTCTTTGGTAACCGGCCCGTTCCCATTGTTGATTCAGACTGTCTCGTGTTGGGAGCAAACCCACATTCATATACTTTTTTTTTTTTTTTTTTTCTGTAAGAACTTAAATTACTTTTCATTGAATGTGTCTCCAGCCCATAATGGTCATAAAGGCCATCTGTGCTCCCGGCCGTTTGGCTTGCAAGCAGAGGACGGCGGATGCTGACTGGAGCCTCCTCTGCTGTCCGCCTTTCAGCTTCATGAGTGTCATCGATACCTGGGCAAAACCAACAAAAATAAAACCAAAGTAAAGCCTCCCTAGCACAAAGGCAGAATTTCTGCCTGAGTCATATTTTACACACATTGCACAAGCACATTTGATAAGGCAATGTGAAATTTTCTGGCAAGTCAGGTGTGTCACCTCTCTTCTCCCTCGCTAGATTACGGCTTCAAGAGTTAGGACGGAGAAACTACGAGCCCTTGCTCCTGTTCCTGGCCTGTTCCTGGCTGGGATGCTGACAAGAGATGGGCTATTCTGGACATTTGGTGAACAAAGACAACGTTTCCATCACCTATTCATTTCTTGTGGATGCTGCCAAAGTCAGTCATTCGGTCGCATCCTTTTAACATAGGCACAGAAATGCCAAAACAAGTTATAATCTTCCTTCATGGCAGATCTCACTGCCATGATATAAGATATGTCAGCAACGAGCAAATATTATTCCCAGGGCTGTATTATTCTCAGTTACATGTAGACTACACATGCTATATTTGAAATAGATACAACTAATGGGTCTTATGTAGAAGAGACATTACTTGCGTTGTTGCTATGTTTTAAAGCAGTTTATACTGCACAGAGTGGCACATACCAGCATACACTAAAATAGCCACCTCCTAAAAAAAAGCTTACAAAGAAACTGTCTCATATAAAACTATTTATAATACTAATCTTATTGATGTCAGCAAGAAAACATCCACTGATTGTAAAGTGAGAAGCTAAGCCCTTTCTTACTAGTACAATATTAACCAAGATTAATAAAACTGAATGAATTGTAACAAGCAATTTATGTATTTGGGGGGAATTTTTCACATTCAGCAAGTCTCACAGTACAGCTGGGCCAATAGAGTTCTCAATTATCTTTTTTATGTGAGCTGCTTTGTTTCACAATCTCACACATCAGCAAAATTCTGCAAGTGTACAGATGGCATATACCAGAGAACAAGAGCAAACTTGAGGAAATTTGTTTGGATGTTTTCAAATAAATCATGGGAGCATTTCTATTTGGCTCATATTTTTGGGAAAAGAAAAAAATTTAAATGTAATTTTCAGCCAAATTGAAAAAAAAGAAAAATAGCCAGATAACAAAGCAGAAATAGAATTAAGCACTACTAATCCACAGGCGTCAGAATGCTGGACTGCAGTCCAACACACTTGATACTAATTTATAATATTACTTTTCATATTTATAATAAGGCTAATGAGGTTTAAATGAAATGATCTCTTCTTATTCATAGTGGTATAATAGGACTGTTAGATTTGAGGGAAAATGCCGATTCACATAAGTAGTAATTTAACAATACATTTACAGGTGACAATAGATGGTAAAAAGAACAGCTGCTTTCAGGATGTAGTAAACAAATTAAAAATGCTTTCTGCTACCAGATTATTCTCTAATTTATCACTCTCTATTGACAGTGACAGATCAAAGAAAAAGGCAGAAGCTCAGGCCTGGACCTTTGCTGCCCACGTGGGTTTATTTTAACTCTCTTGCTGGCTCTGTTTTGACCTGCTTGGAGGAACCCTCTCTGCCGAGCCCCAGGGCGTGCGGCACATATGCTCGGTTTCATGTGATAAAAACACAATTTAGTGGGTTGCAACTTGGTAGGATCTTCTGCTTAAGAGGGAGGCTGGCTTCAGCTGCAAGGCTGTACGCCACTCAGTGCCTCGTAACTCCAGCCCTCTTCCAGTTAGCAGGACAGAAATAACCTAACTATCCATTTCCAGAACTGCAGCTGTTTTTCCAGAGCAAAGATCTGGAGCCATGACGAGTGATAAAACATTAAACCAGATGGACCTTGTTTTGTTTAAGCTGCGCTACTGCGCGTGATATTGTACTGCAGAAAAAATACGGAGTGACACGAAGATTGCAAAATGCTGCAGGTAACCAGGGAGCTGGCCAAACTTGTGTGTAACTCCGAAAATATTATATTTGGGAGATGTTTATGCAAAAAAAGAGTAGACGATCTGCAACTGGTTGCTAACTAAAGCAGTGTCATTAGTTATATTAGTTCCCAGAGGGCAAAATAAGGGTGTATAGGTTACGCCGTTTGCCGTACATACATACATACATACATCAGCAGGGTGCAGAACCCACGTGAACCTGTACCAGGCCAGCGATAAACTACGGACTAGCAACGAAGGTCTGCTCCGCTCTGTGCGTTCATAGCCAACATCTGTGGTGAACTGATTTTCTCCGTCTCCACCGAAAGTTGCGATTCTGGTGTCTGGTGGGTTTTTGTGACACAGTAAGGAAAAAAAAATCATTCCAAGCATTTCACTCAGTCCAATTGGTAGGGAAGAGTAGGTTAAAATCCTTCAAACTGGTGGGACGTGAGGTAAAAGCATTGTGTACAAGAGAGAAGCTGGACTTCCCAGTTACCTTCCGTGTGGTCGTGTTTCAGTGCTCCCGAATCCATGACCTGCTGGGAAGGGGAGGAGATGTTGTTTGTAAATCCTCCCCTTATGGGGCTGGGGTCCCCAAAAACCACCCACCGGGCAGCCGTACTCACACCTGGTAGTACAGACTTAGGGACTAAGGGAGTTGGGAACCTACATCGTGGTTATGAAGACACGATAGCACCTAAAACGTGAGCTTGGCGGTCAAAGAATGATTCTGGCACCCTCTGCTAAAAGAACAACCAGGCATCTCTCACGCAGTGAATGAATCAAGAACCAGAAGGTTGGGAAAATGAATCTATTATTTTGTGACTTGCAGCGTGTAAGAAGCTGAAAGCAATTGGAGTTCCCCCTTGTCTTCTGTCACAGCCAAATATAAAATGATCGGAGTTGGGTGATGTGCGGTCTGGGGAAAAGCAATGTGTCTCACGCAAGACGGCAGGCGGTAGGGAGCACGCGGCTCAAGCGCTGAATGAATGGCAGGAAAATACGCCCTCCCTCAACTTCATAAAAAGGATTGTGAACAGATAGCAGTAAATCAAAGATACCCAGCCCCTCAACTCCACCCCAGCACAAATACTTCCTTGGAAACCCAGCCAGAAACCCCAGCACATTCAGACTTAAGGCTAAAAAAAGGCAGAAAAAAGGAACATTCAAAGTTGCCTAGAAATTTGTGAAATCTGATTTGAACAACCTCAAGCTGACACGGGTTTCTCAGTTTTTCATGACCAAGCTTTGCTTTGGAGCTAGTCATAAATCACAACATTAGGCAAAGGTATGGGGTCTACAGGGTCTCACCCCAGTGAGTTTAAAAAAAAAAACCCCAACAGTTGGCAAAGTCCACAGGTTGTGATCCCAAATACCAGCAACTGGGAAATACTGGACGAGACACCAATACAGAGAGGGAGAAAGAACAAGAAATTGCCTGCGTATACGTGTAAGAACACTTTCTGGTTTAGGTGCGAGTTTTCTCAAATCACCACAGCAAAATGCTGCATGCGGTCACATTGGTGAAGTTTTGCTGGAGACTTCTTTTGTAACAGCAAAAGCATAAGCATGCGATAATTGTTTGGAGCCCTCCGAAGCTGGCACGTCGAACCAAAGAGCAGTATCGACTGCTCCATGTGTCCGATCTGCTGGTTCCTTACTCCCCAACTACTTTTCTTTGCTCTTCTCCAGCTCAGTCCTTGCATCAACGCTTCAAAAAAACTTTTTGACAAACATACTACTTGTTGTTTTCCATCCAAAGACATGGCAAAGCCACCTGAAAATGGGCCAAATAAGGGGAAGTATGCCGAGATCTGCCCCAAGGCTGTTGCTACCACCAGGAAAAAAGAGCTGTAAGACAGCGAGAGTGGGGTGAACGGGAGGCACTGGCAGCTGGAAGGAGCCGGAGAAAAGGAAGTGGGATAGACAGAAAAAGAAACACTCACTGGCTGGAAAGAGCTTGGGAAGGCGGGGGGGAGGAGTACCCAGGTGCCAAAATATGCAGTTGTAACCCCATGTATGAAAATCTACTTTTTTAGCAAGCACACAGTAAGACTATATGGATGTTTATATGCATGCAAATATACTGAATTCCAAATAAACTACTTCCAAGTAAGATTTTTTTTAACTTCAAATTTCAGCAAATAATCATCCTCTTATGCACAGACCAAAATTATCTTTTGAAGATTATAAAATAAGAGTCACGTACCTTTGCTAGACAAGAAAGCACTACCTTCTTCTCAAGGTAACTCTATTTATTGATTAGTCTACTCTTTCCATTAATTGTGTCCCAATGAAGCAACCAAATAAATGAAGCAGACAGAAAAGAATGGATGCTTCTGGGGGGAAGACTTGGTTTTAGGGAAGTCAGTGCTAGAGCAGGTGGTTTTGCTTTATCATCTTGGCATACATGCCCAGGCTGCCTCAAATGACACTAGTGAAGCTTTTCAATCTGTGGCTGCTCTGATATAAAGAGCAAAATCAAACTGTACTGACAGCTCTACATGGAGCTGCCAGCTTCCTTTTAAACACATGTAAGGGTAAGAAGGGACAAGGGCCAGGGCAAGACAGGCAGAGTAGAACCTCCTGTTTGCTTTCTATTTTGTAGCGAGAATAGCTAGAGCTTGGCTTCTAATTAGAACCCCCATGGTAGCCTATATAGCCCCATGAGGACTATTTTATCACATCCCTCCCACCTAGTTCATCACATAGCTAGACAATTTGCATAGAGGATGCTCAGGCAATAAAAAAAAAAAAAAAACAAAAAACCAAAAAACACAACCCCAAAATCATTTAGGCCTCAAAGTCATCACACAAGGGAAATTTAAAGCCCCATGTTGCCTTGTGAAGTTCAGCTGCCTACTCCTAACAAGCACAGATGTACTACTAAGCTGAGCTTCAGAAGCCTTCTTCTAACTTCTGCTGGCTTAGGATGCAACAAGAAGTGTCTTCCCAGGGGCTCAACACACACTACAGGTGCTGTGACCTTATCTAGCCCACAGCCACTGTCATTCAGATGACATTTAGTGCTGGTGGTTCCCCTCCTTCATCTAATACCGTACGTAGGCAGAGCACTGGCTAAGTCTAACTTGACTTTCAAATCATTCAAACCCCCATCTCTACCTCCCCAGAGGGGGACTTAACCCCCAGAACAGACACAGAGTAGACATTTTTCTCCCAGCCTACCACTGGATATCTCTACAGTGGAAAGAATATGATTGAGTGTGACCTGTAGCTCTTGAAATTTTGAAAGAAAAGCCCCGGATTCTTCAGCCATGTCTGCTTTTGAACTGACAACTGTTTGGCATAAAACATAAATGGGAAGTCCTTATTTCCAGCTCAATTTCCAACCCTGATGATGTAACCCTACTTGAAAAGTGGTGGACGCATGTTTCGAGCCAAATCAAAAGCCCATAAAATTCACTGTCATTGTCTCGAAATAGTCAATTTGTGCCTCAGTTTTCTTGAGTGAGTTATACCATACCCAGCCTGGATGTTCTGAAATCTGAACAAAGTGATCAAAGCTGCACAAGAAATAGAGGGACACAGGAAAATAAAGAAATCACAAAGTTGATTTTTTTCTTAGAAATATATTTTGTAAGAAAACAATATTAACATTAAAAAGAAGTGTTTATTATACAGTATAAAATAATTGCTTGAATTCAACTCAATTCCTTACAAACAAACAAACAAAAGCCTGAGGATTTGTATGAAGCCTCAATTCCTAAAGATTTAGGTCTTTCGCCTTCCATGATTCCTACCACATTAAGGAGCAGGTTTTCCCCACTCCATCCGTAGAGCACACAGAGAAACACTCCTAAACCCTCCCTCATCCCTTCCCCAACAAGTTGCTGTTCCCTGCCCAGATGTGCTCTAAACATCACCCGTAGTATTTGCAGCTCTCTCCTATGTCCCCCATACCCACCCTCAGATTCCATACACCTACCTCTCTTGGCCAAGCAACTATACAAGCGACAACACATGTTGCAGCTAGCTAGAAGTCTCCCCATATTAATTTGTTGGCTAGTATGAACAGTGGCCAGCCACTGACAAATAACGTGTAATGGCTGAGTTGTTCTCAGCTGTCTGTTCTCATAAAACCTGTAAGAATATCTCTTAACACTGCCATTCATCTGCCAAATCTGGCAGAAGTGTGCAGAGTTTTTAAAAGCTAGAAGGGGAGACAAAGACAGGCAATGCAATGACATAAGCTTCACTTTTTTAGGAAACTAAGCTAAAAAAGTCATTACTCAATTGCAGAATTTACAACTTGCAGATTTTGTTGTAGGAAAATATGCCTGTTCGGTAACTATAAATACCCCTAATACTTTTCTGTGGCTTATTACGTATTAATTATTTTTTTTTTAAGGTAATGCCAGCTTTGTAATGTCTATTACTCTCCAGGTTTGAAAGGCACCCAGTGACCAGCATTCTGGTGTAATTATTCGTGATATTGGTGTGATTCCCCCCCTCCCAATAATACTGACAAGTTTAACAGCAATCTATTAAGTTAAAAAGAACAAAGATATATATTACATTTGCTAATTGCAAACAACCTCTTTTAGCTGCAATTTTTCCCATTGGGATTAAAAAGTGCACCAGTTTAACATGTCTGTACATTAAAAACAATTCAAAACATTAAATATACAAACGGCAAGAGATTTTAAATATTTTGTATCAAATACTATAGGACAATATAATTTACATATTTTTTTACACAAAACATTACACCTGAAATATAACTTTAGATATTACAGAATATAAAAATACATACTTTTTGTCTAAAAAATGTCTTTGCAGGTTCTGGCACAATGAAATACTTTAAAGGCACACTGTATTTTGGCAATCTATATTTGCAATTAGCTGTGCAACAATAATAAAAATGACCTATAATTAACCTTTTAGAACTGCACAGCCAGATGATCTCCCTTCTTCCTGGAATAGCCCTTTTAATCAGGTAAAAACTTAAGCTGAACTGTTTAGGTGCTCTGCAACTCATTTCTGCCATGGCCTGAGCTCTCCAACCCTAATCCAGCAAAGCAAGAACAGATTTAACTAAGCATGTGAAAAGCCACATCAAATGCAATGAGATTAGTCATACTTTCATAACCTTTGCTGTCTCAGGGTCAGAACGCTCAACCCCAAGCAAAATTGAGCCCTAAATGCAAGTTGGGAGCCAAGTTCTGTCCTGCCCTATGTTTGTGCCAAAACTAGTACAAGTAGCACAGGTTAAAAAGTCAGGGCAGAACTTGGAAACAGAAGTTCAATAATAATTGCTCTGATTTCAACTACACCAATGTAAAAGTCATAATGACTCTACTGAAGCCAGTGGAGACATATGAAGTAAAACTGCTGTAACACTGAATCAGGAGAACTATGTAATTTTGCCCTTCTATGCATTTGTGGGACTCCTGCTGGAGTCAGCACAGGCAAAAAAACGTGTCTTTAGAGATATATGGCTTATACAGATGCAATTGGGTTGCAAAAGATATTCAGTTCTGTCTTCAAGTTGTTTCTGGATCACTGAAAACTCAAACAGTTTTCAGCACACTAAAGAAAGATTCAGTCTAAATCCCTAACTTTAAACGCCCCAAAATAAGTTGCTTCTTGTGATGAATCCAGTAGCAATGGGTTTGATACCTGGATACTTATCATTTCACCAGATTTTAATTTAAAAAACCCTCCTACATTTACAGAATAAAAATGAAATTCTGAATTCCCTGACCAGTATTTGGTACTTCCTCCCTTCATCAACACATCAGAGCGCCTTATTTTAAGGTTTGTCTTAGTCATATATACCATCAGCTGAAGCCCTCTCTTAGTCAGGTTTCCTGAAGTTTCATGATGTCTAAAACAAATGTTGGCATAAAGGTAGTAAAAACCATCTTGATTAACAATTAGTTTTCCATCATTGAATGTCATATTTGATAAGTTTGCCTGGCCTTTGTCATGATGCCAGGACGTGAGGTTCACTTTGCGAGTTCCTGAAGAGGGGAGAAAAAAAAAAAACAAACCACAATTATTTAAAAACATTTAACAAAACCCAACATTTAGAAAGCAATCCTTGGGTTTCAGAATCAACAGCAACTACAGTTACATAAGCTGAAGTGAATATTAGACAATTAAGATAAAAATTCTTAAGAAATTTCCTTTTTTCATCATGTACTGCCATATTTGGCTTACTATTTATAACTGTCTGTGCTCCTACCAGAACATCTGCTGGACTATGGTACAAAACACTTGCCTGGCCAATAGTTTGATTACGCTAAGCAATCATGCAACAAGCTCTGTATAGCAATTGCATTCCACCTAAAACTTTATTCAAGTAACAAATACTTGAGAGGAGAAAAGAAAAATTACTAATGAAAAAACAGTAAGTCTTGTCATCAGTCTTTAACCTGCAAGTGTTTGCAAGGAATAACTAAACAAAATCTGAAAACAAGTTAAACTGATAATACCCCAGAGAGAAAGCTTATGAAAACTTCCCATATTTTATGTTCTTGTTACTGCAGTGATACAAAGGTAAACATATTTTCATTTAAGAACACCAAAAAAAAAAAGAGAGGAAAAAATCAGTACAGTTGTGCATCTTTAGTACTACACAGCAAGTTGCCCAGACTTTAGGTAGCACTTCAAGTATTTATGACATAACAAACCTCTTTATGCAAAACCAATGTTTAGACTTAAGCCAATGCTTGTTTAGTCATATCCTAGATAAATAGGATAGCAGCCCACAGCACAATCCTAATTCTTTGATAATTGTAGAAATACTTATAGCTGGACAATTACAGCTATTCGAGAAGTAAACTCAGATTCCTTGTCTAATATCTAGTGGAAGGTCTTAGAAAAAGAGCTTTAGGAAGACAGATGTGACTCTGGATGCATTGCTCTTTTTTTTCTTCCCCTTTTTTTTACTTTAAGGTATCTTAAGTTTCAAACTAGAAACTATGAGCTGATATTCCATGCTGGGAGAAGAACAGTCCTCTTCAAGTTGTCTTAAGCTGGAGATCCACAAGTTAGGAAAGAAAATTATGATAATATTCTCTCTGTCTCTCCATAGAACATCAGGCATATGGGAATCAAAATACATGTATAACAGTTTCCTGGTTTCAGCTGGGATAGAGTTGATTTTCTTTCTAGTACCTGGTACAGTGCTATGTTTTGAGTTCAGTATGAGAAGAATGTTGATAAGACACTGATGTTTTCAGTTGTTGCTAAGTAGTGTTTAGACTAAGTCAAGGATTTTTCAGCTTCTGATGCCCAGCCAGCAAGAAGGCTGGAGGGGCACAAGAAATTGGGAGGGGACACAGCCAGGACAGCTGACCCAAACTGGCCAAAGGGGTATTCCATACCATGTGACATTATGCCCAGTATATAAACTGGGGGGAGTTGGTCTGGGGGGATCACTGATCAGGAACTAACTGGGCATCAGTTGGTGAGTAGTGGTGAGCAATTGCATAGTACATCACTTGTTTTGTATATTCCAATTCTTTTTTTATTATTATTATTGTCATTTTATTATTGTTATTATCTTTATTAGTTTCTTCCTTTCTGTTCTATTGAACTGTTCTTATCTCAACCCACAAGTTTTACCTTTTTTTTCCCCTGATTCTCTCCCCCCCTCCCACTGGGGGGGGGGGGGGGGGGGGGCGGGAAGTGAGCAGCTGCATGGTGCTTAGTTACCAGCTGGGGTTAAACCATGACAAACACTTACCAAATCTGACTACCAAAAAGGACAGATTAATAGAATTAACATAAGTAAACAAGCATTATTTAATTCCTTCTAACAAGTACTAAGCCTTTTCAGCTCTGCCCACGTGATGGTGGCCTGGTAAACAGGAAGCTGTCCCTTATCTGTTAAGGTGACTGAATGCTTTGTGAAGAGAAAAGGAGCTGAGAGACTGGAGATGTTCTGATTAGTTCATCAGCTCAGCACTGTCACTGAAAGCTAACTTCAGATACACAGGCACAAATGTCCCCCAGGAACCCTGGCCCAAAAGGCACCTCCTGGGTACTATCATCAAGTAGCCACATTGCATCATCTCCTGGAGGTTTCAAGCTGGTCAAGTCTCAGATGTCATTTCATTTAGATCCTACTATTGAGGCTGTGCTAAGAGGTGGCCTGGCAGGAGGTCAGACAGGCACTGAGAGAGCACATTTGAGTCTTCCTTCCAGACCTGGTCACATTTGACACTACAGCTTGGTTTTGGTGGCACAGTGTTAAGAAGCAGCCTGTAACACCAGCCCAGATAGCATTGCTTCTATGGCATGTGTATTATGTAGAGGTTTATCACAGTATTTTCTGTTGAGGAGCATGCCCTGCAGCAGACATCCCACAGTCCCTTCCAGCTCCCCAGCATCACCACCATCCCATTATAGCACCCACCTCACCTCACAGCCTCTGCCTGCAAAAACAGAGGAACAGACAACAGTGGGAGGAGATGATCCAGGCAAGGTCCACAGGCACACCCACAGAGGAAACAGCACTGTCCTGAGAAAGCCACACAGGCCCTGACCCTTCCTGATATGCACAAGCCACTAACACTCTACCATTTGTTCAGTGTAATACACAGGGCATAACACAACAAATGAGAGTTGGCCAACTTGTCCTCCTAACCGCTAGCAATTTTCAACACACAAGACTAACTCCGTTTACTCCCTCCCACAGCAGTGGGACCATACAGGCACCAGAGAACCTTACACCTTAGGCTCCCAGTGCATCTAAATGCCTGCTTGGAATATTCAGTATCTTACTCTCCCAACATCAAACCAAAACAACCTATTCCCACTAAATTTTCCATGGCACATGGCAGGGCCCAGTGCCTTCTCCTCCAAGTATGTATCAAGGCATGCCCCAGAACCACCAGTGCTCACAAGCATGCTGGGGAAAAGCCCCAGGTACATTTGATTAGTTAAAAAGATGCCTCTTGGATTTGTTTGTGCAGAAAGAAGTGAGGGGAAGTAGCAACAGGGGAATTTGAGAGCTATGAGTCTTCCCTAACTGCCAAGGGCAGCAACTTCTGCATGTGAGAGGAATACTTTAATAGTAGTCCAGAACAAAAAGTTTCTGGCACTCTTCCACAAAGACTTGAGCATAGCACAGGCTGTCAAAGGCAGATCATAAATAGTTGCTCCCCTATGGCTCCAGTGCAGCCAGGTAGAAATTATACAAGCAAAATCATACAGAGAAGCCATCTTCCATGCAGTGCCTCAAAAAACCCTCTGAAAACCATCAATTAATTGGAAGCCACACTAAGATGAAGTCTCTTAGCCTGGAATTATTCACCTGCAAGAGATGCTGAGGTAGGGGTACCAGAATACACCACTGAAGCACTGGGGATAGCTGAGGAAGTTGTAGAACTTCTTGTGCACAGTGTTAAGTCTGCCAGAAATACTGCCCCAAGGAGGTTGGGCTACATTCAAGATGAGGACGATAGGCAAGAAGTCACTGCTTGGATCGCAGGAGAGGCACATCAGAGATACAGGACAGGAATGTCGATGTATGACGGAACAGAAAGGCATGCTGGCATGCTGTGACTGACTGGTGGCACACTGGGTAGTTGCTAGGCAGATTTTATTTACTTGGCAGGTAAACTTTTTAGTTGCCAGTCTTAATCAAGTAGCAATATTGAAGAAACCCTTAACAGAAATGCATGATTCTCTACTGAAGGAGGGGGAAGAGAGAAAATAGGTGCCACAGTCACATGTAATTGAGATGCTGAGGGGGGCTCTGGGTGAAGTTTGTTCACTCTGTTTTGGTGTTGAGGAGAATATGCATCATTCATCCATGGTCAGGTGAAAGGACAAGCCAAGAGATGATGGAAGATGACCCTATCTGTTTTGAGCAGAGGATTTGCCTAGATAACTTCTGGAAGTTCCTTCGAACCTAGATTATAATGCTATGATTGTATTAACTGAGGCAGATGGGCTTTTTTGCCACAATTCAGAGCTTCAGAAGAGATATGCCACAGCCAGCAGCACAGCACAAAGATGCACTGGTAGGAGTTATGCCAAACAACTTTTAATGGCAGGGGCGAGCAGGCTCTCAGCACTTCTGGTGGTAATACAACCAAATTTGGAGACACCAAAACAATCAGTACCACAAAACACAGGCCGAGGAAAAAAAAAAAAAAGGCATAAAAGTGCCCAATCAGCTGTCCATATATCAGCAGATCTGAAACATAACCCAAGCCATGGGACAGTCAGAAATGCTGCAATACAGTATCTTCTGTGATAAAATTTGCTATGGAGCCATGAAAAAAAATAGCACAAGGCAAGTCATGTTGACAGAGAAGGAAGAGGTCAGAGAGATAATGAGTAAAATAACCTTCCAGACATGGTAAAAAGCACTATAAAAAAAGTCAAGATAACACACAATCTTTCTAGTAACTGAAGACAAATCAAAACAATGTCTTGGATATTTGTGAGCGTGAACCAAGACTAATACAAATGAGTTTCAATAAAATTAATTATTAAGAAGGAAGATGATGGGAGGGGAACAGAGGAGAATGTAGCCCTTTATTGATATTTTGTTTGCATCCTAGTAGCTTTCAGGTATAAAAAAAGCCTGAGGGAAGGACCAGAGCAGTGTTTGCTCTGAAGAGCTGTTTTGCAGGCAAAGGGCAGCTAAGCCGAACCTGTAGCTGTAAATAGTTCAGACTACTACAGCGTTTTCTTAGACAGCTAAAGGCATCAATTCACATCCCAAATGATATATTTAACATTTATATTTATTTCTGTTTGTGATTTTCTCCTTTAAACTGTAACTAATTTCTGTAATCAATTTATAAACCAAAATTCACTGTTTTCATTTAAAACCTAGGTAGCATTTATAGTGAGCTCTGGTTAAAACCAGCCAGCAAGCATCCAGCTTTAACCTAAGGCAGCAAACCTAAAAAATACACACAGCAAGCCAAACCACTATGGCTTCTGCAGCCAAATGATGGGTGGGGACACCAACATCTGGGAAGGGTTATTTCTCCCTCCCTCACACTCCCCCCAGCTGCAAAAGTCCATTTGGAGCTTGATATTATTGTGAAACAGGTAAAAGGAAAATGCTTCCTCACAGACACTGCTCAGTGCCCCTTCATGAAAGGTATTCAGTAGCAAACTACTTAAAATAAAATCCTGTTTAACAGTGATGAAGACTGATTCTTTTTTTTCCTGACTTTGTTATTCTGGGTCAGAGTGATGACAGTAGAGAACCTTAAAATACTAGGAACAGATCTGTCCAGACTCACAGATGGCATAAAACAATTTAGAAGGATTTCAGATATGTAGGATCTGAAATCAGGGGAAGAAAATAGAAATTGCCACTTGCAGTCAGAGGAAACAGGATTGGAAGAAAAACTCCTGATGACCCTCAGGCAAATTCTTCATCCTTCATGCCTGTCATTAACCTCTGTGCCACCCAGCTAAGTGGGTAATGCCTCATACCAGTGAGCATGATACTAAAGTGCCTCACAACCAGGAGGTTCAGGGTTCCAGCTATCCATATGGATGCAGCCCCTCACTGCTGCAATGCCCACAAGGACCGCAGAGGCTGTGCTCATGATTAACATCCTGGCAATGCTCTTCCAAAAGAGGTGGAAGCCATATGTGCCAAATCAGGAGGGACTATGTCCAACTCATCACATTGGTAAGGGGTTGATCTGCTCCAGGGAGAAACAAAGCAGCTTGTTGTCACAGGCATTGTATTTCTGAGAGCTCCTGCAGCCTGTGCTATTTAAAAAAAAAAAAAAAAAAGTGAAGGCAGCAAGCAAGAGCAATGCCTTCCTTGCCATTACTCACAGCTGTGTTACATCACTCCATAGAAGGTTAATGCAGTGATGCACAACAGTAAAAATTATTCAGCTGCTAGCCCTGATAAAAATACAGTTTACAGCAACATCCAGGTAGACAGCAAATAAATTCCCCACAGGAAAAGGTGGATTTCACAAAGTGTGACACTGACACACTCTACTTATGTAGATATAAGTGATCTGTCTCTATGATTATTAAATTAATTGAATCCTTCCAAAGACAAAATGCTAAGACAAGTTTACTGATACTGCATCTTCTGCTATTGATCTATGTCAAAAGCCAAAATCTGACTGAAATAGAAGCTTGTCAGGAGGCATCTGAGCTAATGAGAAAGCTTGTAGAAGTTCTGACTGCCATCTGACAAGCTGCTTAAGCTCTCTGCTTATAAAGCTCTGGATCTTGGCAATGCCAATACACTTGAAGGGAGAAAGAATCCTATCCTTCCAGTCAAGAAACTAACACCTTGTGTACAGAAGTACTTTGTCTTTAAATAGAGCAAGAGCAAGGTATTACTATGCAGGCTGCTGAAATCTCAGATTTCAAGCCTCAACACAGCATTCCCCTTCGGTTTGGTTATATAAAACAGAAAAGCAATGTACATGGCTTAACAAGGAGTTCAGTACTGCAGAATGTATACATCTTCAGAGGAAGATAACAGTAGTGATCAATGCCCCCTTCCATCTTTAGATTCTCTAATAGCTTCAGAATAAACTGTAGTTTACTTCTACCACACCAATGATGATTGTTGCGTTGAAAATACAGAGAAAAATCTCAAATGACAGTGCCCCAGGGCAAAAAAGGAAACAGTACTAAGATATCTTAAAATTGTAGGAATTAATCTTTTCCTCTGGAGAGTGTTCCAAGGCAGACTCATGTCTCGTTCTGTCATACTCTACTAGCAAGGATATTCCCAAAGCCATCCAAAGATACCTGTGGGTAGAGAATAAGAGCTCTGGCAGGATAAAAAAGTGCCATCCTTTTACCACAGGGGCAGATAAAAGCCACAGGAACACTTTATTCCCCTACTCACTAGCTCAGAAACATACTGCATCCAAGTCAACACACTGACCAGAAACCCTGTTGCTCAGACTACAACACTATGATCTTTGATCTTCCTGCTACTGGACTAGATGGATGCAGACAGACCCTTGTGAAGCTTTGGCATGTCTGAACATCAGGAAGGTGCTGGGAGTCTTGATATGAAAAAGTCTATACCAGCCCTGCAACATAATAATGAATGGAATATGACAAAACCTTTTCAACATGCCATTAGCAGAAGGAAACACTTGCTATAAATTCAGCCCTATGCTATGAGAGTGCAATACACCCACAGAAGGCAGGGAATTAGCAGGCAAGTTATAGTAATGACATTGGAACTGCAGTTCTAGGTTTTCAACACCTCAAAATGAAAGATGTCCTTCCTTTACCACAAGTTCTTACACTGACGGGCACCTGACATGCATGTGTGTTGTGTATTCATATAAGATTCTCAGCTTCCAGATCCACCCTGAAGACAAATGCTGTGTCACCCAGTACAGACCCAATTACACTTCAGCACACAAAAGGAGTGTTGCCGTGAAGGGTTGAATAGGTGGACATAAGACATTCTTGAATTTTACAACAGAAAATAACACATTTCTTCATCTGACAACAGGACACAAAAAAAATAATCTTAGACTCAATGGAAGTTAAACATCGTCCAACCTGCAATATCTGAATTCTGGCCAATCTTTGTACTGGTATATCATTGGATGTATGTGTGTATGTATGCAAACATCTGTGTGTATATATACATAGAGCTGATGTCCAGTGTGAGTGAAGAACTCCAGATGGGCCCTACTAGCCAAAGAAAATAAGAAACTTCAGAGGAGAGCATTCAATGCATATCTTCATTCCTCACCTGAAGACAGCAAAAAGAGGCAGGCCAAGCCCTAAGAGCTTGACCATGAAAACTGGTCATTTGAAACGGAGGCCATTTAGCACGTAACTGACTGATGTAAGATACCCGAGGCAAAGGGGAGCTATCCTCCTTTAACATTACTCCTGCTGCCTCCAAAATCCTTCAACGCATCCAAATTATTCTCATTATCAAAAGTCACTTCTGATATCCCTGCCTGTTGCTAGCATTGCTGAACTATTTTCATATACTTCACTGTTTAATACATTTATAGTAGCATTGGAAGTATTCACTTAAAACTGAACTTACCAGATGGAATATTCTTATCATCAATAATAAGATGGGCAAATGGCTGCTTCTCAGGTTTGTTCCTCTTGTACAGATCCATTCCTAATGCCTCCATTGCAGCTAGAGAGAAAAGAATCGCATTACCTCAGAAAGACAAGTTTAGCAGAACTAAAATATTTCTTATTCATAAACCAGCACCTACCTTTTTCTGGTCTCGGTGGCACTCTTCCCATGACACGCTGCACCTCCTAAAATGAGAAAGAGCCATTGATTTGATGTTGTCTTGGGTTTGTAATATTAGTGTATTGTAGGCAGTTTGCACAATTACAACACTCTGTGTGTGTATATATAGATAGATATATATGGGGGGGTTGTACAACCTACAATATATTCAGATGCCTGGGATACATACTGTCATATTTACGTGATGTATAACATGAACACACAATTTAGCTGCCACAACCAAATTACTTCCTCTGTCCAACACTTCTGATAAAGGTGAATAGGAATGATGGTGTGTATGATCACTGCACTATTTATTGAAGTAGTGGTGACAGGACATTTACAACCTTTCCTATTTATTGCACCTGGAATATTTCTCTAAGTATAATGAAACAATGACTGCTAAGAATGCATCACATAAAACAATGGAGTTTATGAACAGATTTAATTACTTGGGGTCAAGAGGTAACAAAAGAGGCAGTTCTACATAGGGACTAGTGTGTAATCACAGTAACAACTAAGGAAAGCTAAGCTCTAAATTACATTTGTGATGAGCAAAATGATGAGGTAAATAAAAACCTCCACCCCTCACACTTGACCACTAATAGGGAAGGTTGCAAGACTACAAGGCTTTATAATCAAAGCTCACTTCTAACAAGGTATGCAGGACCTGAAGGATTAAGCATCTTCCACATCTGTACTGGGCCAAATGGACTTGGTGCCAGAGTTTGAAGTATGCATTTTTCAAAACTGCGGATGAATTTTAACATGAATGAAACCCATGTTACTCAAAACCAAGAACAGCACAAGTAACAGACATCAGGCACCACAAAAAGCTTTGCTTTTAATAATCCACATCTGTTTTCCTCTTGAGAAAACATACAAACAGCAGTTTTCAAAAATCTAAGCAGCCTGTTCTTCTTACAAGCCTGGAGTGAGTCTTGGTAATATTAAATTCAATCCTCAGTTCTGTCCCCTGTTACCCCATGACTCTCTTCATATCTGTTTTCTAAAAAAAAGGGGTAATATTCTACTTGCTATTCAGAATACCTCATACCATGGAGCCATCAAGATGTTTAGTAAAAGGAAACACTTTGCTGAAGATAGCGAATCATATCTCATCTTTGAAACCTGAGAGCGGTCCTTTGTTTTGTCTTTATGTCACACATATTGCTGTTTGTCTGATTCAATACCACATGTATGCAATATGCCTCAGATTTGGCCACATCAGCAATGTTCTACTGTGCTCTCAATCATTGCAGTGTTTTAGAATTTGAAATTCTGCTTTGAAAACACCTGAAGACCTGCTTTTATGTAATTTTGCAGCCACAGTGAAACCTGTAATGCCTTAGCCCGTGCATTTACTACTCTCACTTTCCCCTTTCAGTAGGTGTTTAAATGTTAAACCAAAATGAAAAGCCACAGCAGTATGGAAGTTGTAGTATGACTATCAAAGCATAATACTTCAGCAGAGGTATGCTGATTTTGTAGATAAGAATCATTAAGATGCTTTCTGCTGTAGAGGCGAGAAGAAAAGCAGAAGAATTGCAACTTCAAAAGAAGCAAAACTCATGTCCACCTCCCCCATTTACATTCACTTCCCCTCTCTGATCTTCCTACTTCAATGTCAGTTCTAGGAGCATGAAAATGAAGCTCAATTCTAGGAGCTACACACCAGCATCAGCCTCTAGCCACGCTTGAACTCTTTAACTTCATTAGAAGTAAGAAGACAACAAAAAATTGCAAGCACTAGATACTGTGAAAAGTGGCAAAGGCCTCTGAAGAGAACAGGACATAAGGCAGAAGAGACTGGGAGATGGACCACACTCTCAGAGATTACTGCACCACAGCTACTCCCAACACTTTCCCTAGAAACAGGAGACTCCTTTGTTTTCTTGCTTTCTTAATAGAAACTTCTCAGATGTGGAATCTGCTTTCATATCCTTTCTTTCTGGGGGATGTGAAAATGTCCTTGCCTGGCAAGCCTACTGGGCGGATCCAAAAAGAGCTATGTACATTTTAATCTCCTATTATCTAAACTGGTACTAAAAAAACTCCCATGGTTGGTAACTGCACAGCCCTTGAAGTCTCTGAATTGGCCAATTGTTATCCTCCTCTTAACCTACATTTTTCTTAGGAGTATAGAGTTCTGCTTCTGCATGTTTCCAGAGATGCTCTAGCTTGAGCAGCTGGGGACCTCACCTTCTGAGATCTAGCAGCATGACTCAGCTCATCTTCCATACAGAAAGGCTGTGGTCCTCATGAAATGCAGTCTGAGCTGGTTTCTTTCTAACTGTTGGTGGTGCTGTTCATCTGCAACATCACCACTTGGTATGCAGAACAGCTACCCAAGAAGACTTGGGTTCACAACTCTCCTTGTCCTGATGGTCTTGAGCCTACTTTCCTGTTTTCTAGGAGCATCTCTCTCTGACGGGAACACCCTCCTGTACTCGTCTTGAAGCTATGCTACTATGCAATTAGGAATGCAAGTGTCATTACAACAAAAGGGAGATTATAAGCGTGAGCCCAACACTAACACACTGAGAAGAGCTGGAGACTGGCCCATGTCCATTGGCTCTTTTGTGTGCTTGTCATTGGATTAGAAATGGCTAGCCTGTGGCCAGAAAACAGAAATCCTCCATCAGCTGAGTTCTCCAAACACTGGACTAGGATCAAGTTCTTTTTTTGATTCTGACCAGCCCCACAAAATTTTGATATTCTTTCCTGTTCGGTTGCCCAGGCTTCCAAAAGGAAGCTGAAATATATGAACTTGTACCTAGATAGAGACAGAGCTGTGGGTTTCCTCCTGAGGAATAAGTAGTCCAACACTTCTTTTGATTTTTTTACTTCAAGCTCCTACAGTTCCAATGTGCTGATACACAACCTACCTTAGAAAAAAAACATTTTAGCATGTACTTGCTTCTGTCCCTGAAGGACTCAAGGACCACATTTTTCAATGGATGTCTGAAGATATCCAGACATCTAAAGATGGCTCTTAGCAGGATTATAAAAATCCCCTGGTATCCTTACTGCAAGAAATTAAAAGCTAGGGTTTTCCAAATCTTTAAAGTATCGACTGCATTCTTTAGCACCTAAATATCTTTAAGCATCTCATACCTGATCACAGCGTACACTACCATTAAGAACGTAGAAACAGCTCAACAGAACCTGTCACTAAGACACTGCTATAATGTCATGAGAACTGCTGACAAAATATTACTAGTGACTTCTCTTAAGATTGCCACCCACAGAACCATGTGCACTACCAAGCTGTTAACTTATTTTTAGAAAAACTGTACACAAACATCACACCACTCTGTTAGTCTTATGATAAGCCACACTTGTACACCTTTGCATCATTTGCTCACTGCCCACCAAGTCAACTCTGCTGGCCTGCTTCCCACATTCCAACCTCCCTCATACAGTCACTGTTTAAACAACAGACAAGCAGCCAGTCACAAAAATGAAAAATGTGTCTTCCTTCATCCAAAAAATTTAAGAGGCCATTGGGAAGTTGCAAAACTTTCACATTTTAAAAGCTAAAAATCATGCTTTAAGTGCCTGGATAAGATTAAGATTGGATTAAGAACTGCTCTTTCCTCATCCACAGCAGGCTGAAGGTTTTAACCCTTAGCATCTCAGCATCTTCAAAACAAAAACAACTCTTGGTCTTCAAGTTATGTCCAATGTTGAGGATGCAGAGATAAGGCTACATTTGAACATGTGACATTTGTGAACAGTTTCTCCTCTCCTTTGGCTTTTACAATATCTCAGTACCTACTCTGAGCAGCTATAAGTAGCCTTTTGAGACCAATCAGAAGAGAACCCCTTTGGACAATCATGTATTGCTTCAGCTGTGATCTTAAAGCTCCTTTATGTGGTTGTTTCTTCTACTACCTGAGTGCTTTAAGTCCAGCTAATAACAGGAAGAAGTATCTGATTATATTGCCGGAAATTCAGCAATCTGAAGAATGCTAATCAGGAAGGAAGTGAAATGGAAAGTACATGAACCGATATTCATCAGAAGATAGTTTAGAGATCAGCACTACAACCTCTATCCAAATGAGTAGTCCATTGCCTGCAGAAAAAAAAGGCATGTAAGGTTGTAGGATGGAAACTGTGAAATTTTAACAACTTACGGCAATCACTCATGAAACCTTCACTTTGTCCATAAGTACATGCACTTTAAACATCTGCTAAGTATATAGATGTCTTTATAAGTGTTGCCCTGGAGGTCTAGCAAAGTACTCTGTTGCCATGTGGGAGACTAGTTTACGCCTGAACTCCCCAAGCTGCTAGAAACTGGGAGTATTGCCAAGAGAAGTTACTTATGAATTGACCCAAGATATGTTTGTAGTCCTTTCTACTTCAAGCTCATAACAGACTTCGTAAGAACTGTGGTTAGTGCATCTGGACTGCCAAAAGGTTTTTAGGGTTACATGCAAAAAAAGAAAAATAAAGCAAACAGACAGGCTAGGAAAGTATATTATTTGTCTGCTTCAAAGTTTATATGCAATATTGAAAAAGTGCTTTTTACTGAGTAAGCTGCTCCCTAAGTAGTATTTTTAACCTGGAATACGTTAAGGAATTCACCATTAGATTTTGATTAAAAGAACATCTTTAATTGTTTTTTCAGGAGACAAATGTTTCTAGACCCAACCTTGCAGCCCTACTACACTGGTTTTCATAACAGCGCTTTCATTTTCAACATCAATCCCTGCTTTAGATTTAAGCACTAGGTCTACAGGTGTGCAAAGAAAACAGATGAGAACCAGCACAGTAAGCTAAAAGCTGTAACCAGACCATAAACCTGAGCAAAAGCAAGTTGTCTATTTTCATTTCCTGAACAGCTTAAATTGCGAAAGACAAAATATTGAAAAAAAATCACAAAACGAACGGTATTTTAAAGTGTTCCATTTCAGTCACCTAACATGCTGCCAATTCAGATAAGGATACTGGTTCTTAAAACACACACAGGTTAGATTCTACTTCAGGAAAGTGAAGAAAGCACAGACAATAGGAAACCTCTTTCAAGTCACATTAGCTGCATTCCCACACATAAAGGACTAGCACAACTGGAAGTAAGATTCAGCTGCACATCTGCCCTTCATTGTAGGAGAGCCAATGAAAGGCAGAGCTTACAGAACATGGTAAGTATAATTTTGCCTTAACACTCTTTCTTTCACTTCTCTGATATACCAAAAAGATGCAAGTGTAGCCCCAGGCAAGCACTTTCCTATCTTTATTTTTCTCTGTGTCATCAATATATGACAACAAAGCATCCAGAACAGTGATACGGCTAGTTAATACATTCTGTTGCATTCAAAGAAAATTCAGTCTGATTACTTTGGCAAGGGAAATTTTATTGTTCTCAAACTAATGGTCATCAGCCAAAAAAGTTATCCCTACTCACTACTTATCTTGGCCACGGACATTGCAGCATTTAACCTCCATCCAGAATGGCAGGATATGCAGCCTCAACTAAAGCCAATGCCTTTGTTGAGTAACCAGCAGCGAATGACCAGAATACAGGGCTTCCCATTCACTTACTGTAACAAGCTCCTTACTCTGTCATGGGAGCTGCACGAACAAGCAGTCTAGTACCAGCACACAGAAGTAGGTGTAGTGTGAGAGTCGATATAAAATGCTGCAAGAAAGAACTAATCCTACAGATTTAACTCTTTTTCCCTTACATTTTTAAAGGAGGTGGCTAGCAAAAGGAACAAGACATGAACTCCTAGGTTTCTTTAAGTTTTGTTCACAAAAAGATCTGTCACTCAGGGTACTCTGTTAAAAGCAAACACTACATTAGCACAATTAAAGTACTATATAATTAACTCAAGTACAATTCACTCTCTAAAGTGTATGTGAGTTCAGCTCAAATCTAATGTAGTACCCTTTATGAAAAACTGACAGTCCTATGCAGATGTGAAGAAGTAAAGTTGTAATGGACCTGGTAATCCAGGAAAACCAAATACCATAACAGACATTCAGCTGTTAAATAGTACAGAATTAGCACTAAACACTATCATGAACACACAAAGAGATCAAAGGCAGTAACTGCAGTAAGAGGTGATTGTGACATATATCCAGCTTGCCTAGGCTTCCGCATTACTGCTGACTTCTTTAGCTGCCTACTTTTGTTATTGGTGTTTGGAAACAAGCTGTCATTCTCAACTGCTGGGCAAAGACTGCCCAGTTATTGTGCTATGGCAAAGTAGTTCTTCTGCCAGTGTGGAAATGGTCTGCACAGAACAGAGAACTGGCAAAGTTCTTTCAAAAAAGAAAAAGGAGATACTATCCCTCATTTGGGGCTGCAGAAAGAGTAAGAAACAAGAGCAAATGAGAGCAAATGTTATCTCCTCTGTCTTTCAGGCAATATTTTGCTTGTTGATGATCTTGACTTGGGAGAATCTTGTCAGAAACAGAGTCATGAAGATTGCTTTGAAAAAAAAATGTGGAACTGTCCTTTTTAATGAACATCCAAAGTGTTGGCAAACCTATACAAATATTAGGATAAATTACTACCATCCTGGCCCATCCAAATATCAGAATGGTCAATCAACTAACTGCAATCATAGTTTTCTCAAATCTTTTTTCAAGATTTCCTCTATTAAAAAAAATAAAAAATAAAATGTGTTTGAATACAGAATTGGTTAACCACTACCAGGTTCATGAGTAAACACAATATGATCTTGGATGCAACTTCAGGTATTATTTGAACACCAGAAAATATAGAACTTACCTCCAAATACAGATGTTAGAAAAACTGTAAGTTCAGCAGGAGCACAAAATAAAGGAACACATAGTCTGTCTGCCACTTACCTTCTGCACAGCTCTTTGGAGAGCCTGCTTCATGCTTCTACATGATTCTGGCATTAACTTCCCTTCTTGATTTTCAAAGGATGTATCATGCAAATCGGTATTTTCTTGATGTCCAAAAAGTGTTCTGACACAGTGTGCATGTTCTTTTGAAATTCTAGTAGGATCCATCTGAAACAAAAATGTAAGCACAACCACAGTGTTAAGTGTCTGTCCAAGAGACATTAAAAGCATCTAAGTCAGGGAGAATTTTCAACCATCTGAAAGTTTGGCACCTAGCTAAGTTTATTATCTAAATTTTCATTGTAAACAATGAAGAGATAAAAAGTTCCCCACATGGAAGTTTATTTCATCCAACAACTGTGTGAGATAGGAGAATGAATTATCTTCTGGAGTTGCCTAGTTCATTAGCTTAGACTAGGTATGCGACTTTCAAAAGTTAAAGATAAATCCCACTCTTACAGTAAAATCAATAATCCTGAATTCCATTTTTCGACCATTCAGTACAATATCACAGTTATTTTAGCAGGCAACATACACAGCCATCCTATCTCTAAAAACTATAGTTTGCAAGACGACACACAAATGCCAAGTAGAGGAACCTGGGGAAAGTATGTACAACACCTAGTACATCATTTCAAGAGGAGAAACAGAAGAATAGAAGCCAGTTGTCACTGAAACTATTTTGTGGGCAAGAGATATATTGCTGCATGAAACAGTCACCAAGTAAGACTGCACAAATTCAGAAAGACCAAAAGGTGATAAAACTGTACCATAAACACCTCTGCTTCATGGGAAAAAGACTGGTAAATTTAGAATATCTGCAAGATATTTTTAGCAATCAGTCTTTGTGATTGAATCAAGTATACTTTTAAACTGTAAGTTTAGAATACTCCTGAATTCTATCAGTTAGATAAATTGAAAGGATATTCCAAGGATTATGACTGTGCCTTGGCAGAGTTTAATTGCAGAAATATTATTTAAACCATTCCACCCTCTCTTCCTATACCCCATATACTTTACACTCAAGAAATATTAACCACTAGCTTTCAGAGATGGCCTAAGACTCTCACCAATTGTTTTAAACTTGTATTTATACCACTTTTAATTCAGGCTTGAAGAAGGGTTTGTGCACTCAAAACCTTGTCTAGGCTCTCTAACTGTATCAGCTGGTCTAATAAAGAACATTTACGTCTGTCTTTCTGCATAAGGTGGAAGGAACAATTTTATCTGAGAATTACAAAAGGTAACACATTATTTGTAAACACAATGAGGGAATGCCAAGACATTATGGATAGCACCTGACCAGTGTTTAGTTTCCTTTAACATAGCACTGAACAAAACAGAACATCAAAAGGAAGTCTTGCAGAATACAAAACAGCCAGTGTGAATCAAACATGTTATATCATTTGCTCACACGAACGTGAATTCGACTCCCTAGCCCCAAAGAAGAACCGAGTTAACATAAAAGCATAAGGTTAGGATTACAGAGGTGAATTTAAGTCTACACCAGCCAGGCAGCCATCCAACAGGCACACGCTGCAGAGAAGCATTTCTTGCACAGATGGCAACACCAAACCCTACCCCCTCCTTCACCATCCTTCTGCTGAAGTCTCCAGATGAGAGCTGTTTGCCCAATTCATTCAGACCAACGCCAGCCCCTAGTTTAGCTGTTTCAGTTATCCCTGCAGATTTGGAATGAAACAGGTCAGAAAAGGTTCACCTGAAGATCAGAAGATGCCACAGCTTTGAGCAGAGGGGTAGACATGAGTTACAGAATGGCTTGGAGGCAGTACCGTCTTCCTGGGATGGCCTGACACAGCTGAATCCGAAAGAAAATCCATGTATAGTCTTTACAGCTCTAAGAATTAAGCACTAAAAACTACACTAATGACTTCTGAAGTCAGCTAGTACAGTGCAACCCCATTAACTGTTCAAGCTGATCTAAACCAGCACCTCTGTGCTCTCATCTTCTTTACCACAAAATTTCATTCCTGATTCTCAATCTCTTCCAAATCAATAACCTGGCAGGAATTTTTGCTGCTCTAATTTTCTGAAAGATTAACACCCTGAAACCAGCTCACTCCAGGTATCAGACAAGCATCAGAGCCAGTACAGGGTCAGGCATAGGAATGAAAGAGCAGGAAGGCAGCACTAGTTTTAATGACTGTAAAACTGCACCCTAAAAGCATCTCTCCCAGTATGCTCCAACAGTATCCAGAGCTCAGAAAATCAACTGTAAACTGAAAGGAAAAAAAAAGAAGCACAAAATGTTTACCAACAGCTGCTACAAGACAGTTAATACAGAATGACCTGGGTTGGAAGGTACCTCTGGAGGTCTCTAGTCCAGCCCCCTGCTTGAAGCAGGGCCAACTTGTAAGTTACATCAGGTTGGTCAAGGCCTTGCCTAGACAAGCTTTGTGGAATCTCCATCGATGGAGACTTTCAACCTCTCTGGGCAAACCGTTCTACAATTTGACCACTTTTATTGTGTAAAAACACTGGGTTTGATGACCAGCTATAGTTCTGCTAGCTGCAATTTATGACTGCCTCTTGTTTTTGCTGTGCACTTCTGAAGAGCCTGTCTCCATCTTTAGGTAGCTAAAAACAGTCATTAGCTTACCTCACCTTCGTCTGTTCTTCACTAGGTTCAAAGAACCCAGTTGTCCATTTCTGATACACTACGGTCCCTACCTATCACAGTGGTCTTCTGCTGGACTCTCTCCAGTTTGTTGATATGCCTCTGGTACTGAGGGACCCAAAATAGGACCCATTATTCCAGATGTAGCCTCTTATGCTGGGGTTGTTAGAGACCTGAAGGAATTAGGGTCTTCAACAGGATCTGGATATCTAAGTCTTCTTTCCTCCACACCCATCACAGGATAGAAGGTAGAAAACCAGAGCAAATAACTGCCAGTAGATACTCATTTTTATCAGTAATTCTACTAGTAAGAGACTATTATCCCAGTTTGGGATTTATTAAACACATCTTTTGAAAAGTAGACAAGAAAACTAGGTTTTACAACACAAGGATGATGAAATTTGTAAAGGCCTGAGCGTCCAGCATGACAAATCATGTATAGCGTAGACTTAGAGCTATCACCCATCAGCAATCAGTCAAATATGTCACACAACACTGTGCCAGAACAGCAAGAGCAGATTGTACAGAAGCACTTACTCAGATTATAGTTTATCTGCTGAAGGCTTAAGACAGAAAACCAGCATCTCTGCACTTACAGTTACAAGATTGAAGGCTTAATGGAAACACTGTAACTGATAGCTTCAGCAACTTAAAGCTGTGCAGCCGCTCCTGACAAACTGCAAGTCTCCAGAGGTTTAGCGTTTGATAAGCTGAAGCTCTGATCTCGGGAGTAGCTAGCCTACCTGATTGCCCTTACCTTTTTCAAAGAATACCTAGTCTTCACCACATTTAACCATGGAAATTAGCTCGCTCGTCTGAAAGGGCATTCTCGGAAATCCCGCTTCTTTTATCTTTACAAAGAACACGTACTGAACTGCCATGGCTGGAAATAGACATTACCAAGCACTGAGACCAAAACTGTGGGCAAGAAGTTATGCACATCAAAACTTTCAAGGACATGTATTAAGAACTTCTGAAGAGCCAGATGAAATACCGGAACGGTCTACAGGATGCAGCTTGCTAAACTGCAAGGCACAGAGACCTTCAGCACGAAGTCCTAAAGATTTAATACCTGGAAGAAACATCAAGATGCAACCAAAAATATTGGAGAAAGCTTTACAACGTGTTAAGTAAGCTAAATACCTAGAGGAATTAACCTATTTAGAGAGGAGTGTGTAGCTTATTTTTCCTACTGTGTATACATCCTTTGTGTCTCACCTCGGAATCAGATCAAATCTTTCGGTGCCCCTTGATTTTCAGCATCTCTCACCATTCTAGTTGCATCTCTGGACTCTCTTCACCTAACTCAGGGCTGCCAAAATGAACTCCAGCATTGTGGGTGAGACCAAATGAATTTACAGAATTAAGAACCAATTTTTCAATGTTAAAAGGATTCTGTTTGGTTTTAAAAGATACAATACATTCCAGACACCTTTAGCTATTAAATGTTGCCTCAATTACACAATGTTACAGTATCACATTCTGTACTTAGTTCTTACAATAAATGTTTAACATTTATACTTGGACTTATTTTCAAACTTAAACCAATTTCCAGATTATCAAGTATCACTTTGCACTCCATGATCTTTCTTAACTACCAAGAAGGGATTCTTCCAGGCTTCCAAAAAGTGCTAATGACCCCCAGCAAGCTGTTTTCTGTTAGCCACTGCTCTAGAACACTCACAAAACTTTAGATGAAGTCTGAAAGGCAATTGTTTAAAAACATACTGTAATCAGAGTACCACAGATGCATGAAATGACAATTAAAATCTGACTTCCTGGTACCCATTTATCCAAGTGTGAATTCTTCAGTATGGCAGAATACTTAACATTTGTACAGACTTTTTTTTTTAATGGGAAAAATGGATAATCTTGGAGTTCTAGGTTAAACTATGGGAGTTAGACACCCAGCCCCCACATGTGGATTTGAGCACTTGCAGCTTGTTCCATTGCCTTCCAGTTCAGTCAGCCAGTGTTAGACCAGATTCCTACTACTCTTTCATGATCTAAGTACATTAAGGAAATGGTCCAGAAAGAAAAGTTTAAAAGGAAAGCTTTTGGAGACTATACTTCAGCATTTACCAGTGAAAGTTAAATAAAATACTTTGCTCTCTCACCTTGTGCTGCACATGAGTCTCTACTACATGATGATCTCCAGCTGCTCTGAGTATCTAACTAAATTTTCATGGCATTTTCATTGATCATGAGCAAATATTCTTCATGAAGTATAAGCAAAATAAACACTTAGGACCAATACATTTTGTTAGGGTTTAATTTCTTGGATTCAGCACATTGCACAAGATGGTCCAAAAAGAAAAGCCAGAACATCTTAATTTTTTACATTTCAGAACACTGTTACAAGAATATTGGTAAAATTCAATTCTTAGCTTTTTCTTTCTTCTTAAATATACCAGCTCATTGTCTCATTTGCATTGCGCTGCATTATTTCTTGGCCACAAACATGTGTTTACCCGTGAAAATCTAGTGTCAGTCTTAGTTATGTGTCTTGTGAAATTCCAAATGCTCAAGCCACAAAATAAACAAAACTAAGGAAAAACCGAAACCTCAACTATTGTCTCAGCTCATATTGTGTCATGATCCAGCCCAAATGATTTTATGCAAATACAGATAAAATGTGTATGGTAAAACTGAGTCAGAGTTTACTCAGCCTCTTAGGTAGAGCTTTAAAGGGCTTGTAAAATGTATAATTTCTCAATATGATCCTATACAGTAAAATCTTGCTAATTCACCTTTGGTTAATTCACCAACCAAACAACTCAACTCTGTTGATGCACAGCTTCTGCTATTAACTTCTCATTATTTTAACAAAATACACCACAATACTTAGGTTCTGTTATTACAGTACAAATTTAGATAGTTGAAACTTGTACTGAAAAGTACAAATTGAGATAGCTTAATACAACTAAATTTGACAGCAATCTTTTCAAAAGAAAGAGGTCGGATCATGTCCCATATAAATAAAACAATCTGCAAGACAGTTAAATAAGACTTAATTTTTGCAGGACCTACTATATTTTTCCATCTATCTTATTTCACAATAAGAAATGGATGAACAAGTTTGGATTACCATATCTTATTATTATGAATTATGTACTTACTTCAAAAGCATACTTATTATTCTATTTTTCAGTGATGGCAAAGAAGACATTTCTCCATTAGAAATGTTTCAGGCAATGACTTCAGTCAAGTCTACATCTAGCTACATCATCTCTTTTAGATGTTTCAGAAGTTCAAGTTTACAAAGGACTCCATCCAACAGCATTATTCCAAATCTACAGGAACAAGAAACTGGCAAGAGAATTAAGCTGCCAAATGCAGAATTACACCCAGACTATGCAATTTTTTAAATCAAGGAAGCAGAAGAAAAATAGCCATTATGGTAAGAAAGCTCTGTTTACCCTCTGTTAGGCACGTGTGAAACACAGACTTGAACCTATCAGGAAGAGTCCTTAGTAAGGGCGGGGGGTGGGGGGGGTAGGTAAAGAGAATGGAAAAGCAGGGTTTTCAAAAAGTACACTTCGATTAGTTGTTTTGATTGCAGTGGCTCTCTAGCCTACTAATCAATGTATAGCTGTGCATTTCTACGAGCTATGTTTTGACAAAGATGTTGTTTCAAGTTCATGCAGATCTGGAGTGAAAAACATTTCTCTGCCACAAGCTGAAGGAGGCATTAATTTACTTCACTGTCAAGCCAACAAGTAGCTCTAAGCTACTTTACAACGAGTCCCAGAAATTAAATGTCACTCTTCTGAAGCATACAGGATATGATTAACTAAGTACTGTACTGCTGTTCCATTTTATTTTTGTAAAAATGGCAAACACAAAGCCATTGTCGGTAAGAAAATATGAATTGTCCTGCATAATAAACAATCAGCAGCATTACTGTATATTTGATAGTCACTCATTCGTTTAAGTGGGTTTACATTCGTGCAACATCTGTTTTTCGGAGTGCACTTTAAGAAATCCAGTCTGCTACGTCAAGATCAAGCGCATCTACCTAGAAAGTAAACCAAAAGAAACAGGTTTCCACTCCCCGCTGACTTCAGATGAAAAGTACACACAACAGAAGTACCACTTCCATGAAGGCAGCGAGACCCGTATTAACAGAACTAATTAGCATCCAATGAAAGAGCCAAGCAGAAAGCTAACACCTAGCCCTGAGAAGCAACCAGCTGGCAGCCCTCCACTTCCTCTGAGAGGGCTCAGCCGTGCGGCTAAGACACAGCAGCGAGTGAATCCAGCCAGCCAGCCGAGCCGTTTCCAAGAAGCGGGCTCCTCTTCTCTCCGAAAGCCTAACCGCTCCTTCACCTCAGCTCCCCCGCAGCCATACCTCCCTGTGCTCCTTTCTGCGCACACCGCCGCCTCTTCTGAAGCATCCCAGGGCAGCCTTGCGGCCTGGCGGGCTTTCCTCTTCAGAAACGAGCGGCCGATGCCCGCTAACGCACAAGACCCCGCTCCGCAGGGCCCCTGCGCGGTCTGAAGGACAAACGGTCCCAAGTGGTGGCGTGTGGTGGCTTTTTTGGGTTTGGTTTTGGGCTAAAGACATTTCTCCCGCTGGTGAAACATTTACGGCAACCAAAGACCTCAGCCGTGTCGCAGCCCTCTCCGGTGAATAACTGATGGTTAAAAACCAAAGCCCCGCAAGACTTCAGGCGATGGCTCATCGAGCTGCTTCCCTGAGTCGGGGTCGTGTCCCACCTCGCCGGGAAACCCTGCGCCCCAACACGCACCCGCAGGCCAGACCACGCTACCTAAAACACCTCAGGCCGACCAGCTCCAGCGACCAGGGGATTAGGGCAAAGTACCGTGAGCCCTCTGTCCTGACCCCCCTCTCAAAGCTGAGCCCCCTTCAGAGCCCGATAAAGGCGTCCTCTGACTTTTTCTTTGTTTCTTTTTAAATCAATCGCCTCAACCCCACCGACCAGAGGACCTTTTTTCCCCGCCTCGCCTTCCGAAAGGTGCGAGGCGGTCGCTGCCGCCCTCTCCCTCACAGCGCGGCTGGCGGGAAGGTGCCGCCACCGCCGCCCCCCTCACCCCGCCGCCCTCTCCGCCCGCCTCTTACCTGAGCTCGGAAGTAGAGAAAGAGGGCGACGCTGCAGACCACCTGCCCCAGCCCCAGGAGAACCAGGGCGGCGAGGAGGGAGCGGGAGGCGGGCGGCGGGTGGGCCGACAGCGGCGGCGGCGGCGGCGGCGGTGGCGGCGGCGGCGGGGCGCTGTCGTGGGCGGCGCCGCTGCCCAGCTCCTCGGAGCCGCGCAAGTACTTGGTGTAGTCTCGGCTGGCTCGCCGCATCGCGCCGCGGGCGGCTTTTCCCCCCCCGCCCCGCCTCAGAAAGCTCCGGACGGCGGCTCGGCGGGCAGCTCCCCAACCTCGGCAATAAAACAACCCCGCCGACCCGGCCGGGCACTTCTTATAAACTGGGCGGCCAATCAGCCCCAGGCGGCGTGCCTCTGCTTTTCTCTCTTCCCCCCCCCCCTTCCCTCCTTCCCCGCCGCCACACACATCACCACCGCCCCCTCCCCGAGCAGAGACCGGCCCCCGCCGGCCCGCGGCGGGAGGGTCGGGTCGGGTCGGGTCGGGTCGGGCCCGCCCCTGCCCCCCGAAGCCCCGGCCTCCTTCCACCGCCGGGCCGCTCGCCCAGCGATCGCGGTTAGGGCCGCTCCTCCTCTCGGAGCGAAACTCTTCGCCTCCTCTCCGACCAGGAGTGAACAAAGTAGAGGCTGCCCTCGCTCCTGCCGGCCCTCCTCCCTTTGCCCCCTCCTCACCGTTGCCCCTCGCCCCTCCGCTCAGGTTTCCAGTGCACCCCGGGGCGGCCCCGGCAGCGGAGCGAGGCCTCTGTGAGACCGTGGTCGTGTCCGGAGGGTCCTTTTCCCCAAAATCCCGGGGTACCTGGAAGCAGCACGCACATGGCGTGGGCCCTCTCGGTCATCCCCTGGCCCCTTTTGGCAGGTCCCAGGTCCTCAGGGAGGACCGAAGGCCTTGACGTCAACCCCTCCGTGTCTTCACTCGCTCCGCGCTCAGGCCAGGCTAAAAACGAGCACAAATGGTGTTGACTTGCGCTGACCAAAACAGGGAACAGGGTTCAGAGTCTTTTTAAAGGACTGGGGTAAAGAAATGGCAGAGAGCTGTGCTGACAACTGGTTACCGCTGGAACCGGACCGGGGCCTCCCCATCTCCCCTCAGGCAGCCGGTCCGCTGCAGAGGCATTTCCAAACCCTTCGTTAGGAACAGCATCATCCTGCGCTCCCCACGCCTCGGCTTGCATTCAACACCAAAACCCCTTCCTCATAAAGTCATGCTACAGTTTGTAGGCACTTTCTTTCTCATGGTCCTCTGGGGTCCCACTTAGGTCAAGTCTCCCCTCCATATACTTGCTCATTTAGGGTTTCTCTATTTAGAGCCTCTCCTGCCTCCATGTAGTCTTTCTTCCCTCATCAGTTTATCTACACTTCTGGAGATGTGACTGTCTCTCTGGCAGATCCATATTATGTGCCCGACTAGCCCATTTTGTGGAAAGCCTTCTCCTAAATCCTATGGAAGTGCTTGTTGCAAAGGCAGTGCAGGTATAGTAGGTCTGCAGCCCCGTAAAATTCAGTGGGGAAATGGTCCAGACATAAAAGCAAGTGAGTTGAAGTCTGGCTCAGGCTTTGAAGAACTTGGGAGAATGACACAGATCCATGTAGGTCATTTTGACTGTAGAAAAACAGTCTAATTTTTGACCCTTGATACATGACAGAATATCCTGTTTAGGTCTGGCTAAGCTAAGAAACTGAGAAACTTTACCTCCCAAAGAGGTTGACTGAACCAGACATGATTACGGCCTCCAACAAATTAAAGGGAATGGTCCGAAATACACCAAACCACCACGCAACAAATTACTATCAAAAGAAGCTGATATCATTTAACACTGGACCCAAATAGTGCAATAACAATTACTTCACCAACATTGAGACACGTCTGAGAAATTATGGTGAAAGCACCTGCTTCCCAACATCTCCCACCAGGAAGTCATGGAGCAATACCCCAACCTTCAACAGCTACCCCCATCTCTTTCCAAATGCTTACGTTTATGCTCGGAAACATTGGTAGCGCTGTGGTCTGTAGACAATTGGAGGAATTGTTTCTCTAACTGTGTCTCAACTTTTCTGAAAACAAAATGAAGGTAAACTAGCCACCATCCCCTGTAAAATAACCATGAAAATAACCTCACATTATACTGAGCTGGACACACCTGAGTAAATTTTACATTGGTCTACAATAACAACTTTTTTCAGGAGAGGAATAAGAGTGAAATAATTTTTTGAAACATACAACCGGGGTTTTTTTAAAGCATCTATGTAGTTTTTAAAATCCAGTCACCAATTAGTTATTAAACAATTGATAAAGGAGAAGCTAGGATAACATCAATGATGCTAGCAGATGATTTTTGATGCTTTCACATGAGAAGGAACTCAAGAAAGACCTCTGCTCTTTTCACCTTGGAGCTCAAATCTCTTCCTAATCAAGAAGGAAAAAAATGTGTAAACTCTTCTTTTGCCACCTTAAGACTTTAATGTGCTCTTCTAGATTGTTACAGAAGGAAACCGAAGGAGACTTTCACTGAAGAGCTATGAGGATCTGCAGACACCATCTTTAAACACTTTGTTATATATGAAAGCAGCTTTCTCCAGAAAAAAACATCTTTCCTCCAGGATCGCTGCTTCAGAAACTATCTTCTTACTGGCACCATCTTTTGTATTATCATCACTATGCAACACGAGGGAAGCGTTATGCCTGACCTGCACATGTAAGTGATACCAGCCTCCTAACCGGCATCTTATATAGATCAAGCCCATCTATTTCATCTTCATCCACAACAATTTCATCCTCACCAAATCACAGATGCAACTACAAGCACCCAGGTACTTGCATCCGAGCACCAGGATATCAGGCTCTTCAGAAGTCTCCTCAAGAAAAAGACTTTAACCTTCCCACCAAGCCAGCGTGGGTTGTTAGGATATGCTAGAATACATAAATGACAACTGTACTGAAAACTTGGATTCCCTCATTGATTTCTACCACAAATTCAGCAACTAGAATTGTCCATCAAACTATCTCTGGAAAACTTACATCAGCATTAACTTTCTAGACACCAAGGTCAACATAAAAAATAGCAACCTTCAAACTACCATATGCAGAAAATCCACAGACCAACACACCTCCTTCCACAAACCATCAACTATCCAAAACACACTAGAAAAACTGATATACAACCAGCCCACAGACATCACCTCATTTGCTCTGAGGAGAATATTCATGACACGCCCTCATAAAGCTACAGATGATGTTCATCCAACAGTGACACTCCTCTAGGATCACATACTTGTAGAAGCCACCGAAACCTTGTACAAACTTAATACAATACAGAGAGAAAATCCCCTACAGGGTATCACGTACCGCAATGTGCAAGAAATGTATACTGGAAAATGTTAACAAGTTGCAACTTAGGTTGGAAGAAAATCATACCTTTAAATGATTTTTCCTAGAACACCCCTCCTTCCCTTCAAACAACACTCATCATCATTAGCTTCATCATTGAAAACAAATTTCCAGCAGACCAGCATCTGCTGGCTAGAACCAGAAAGCTTGAGAAAATCAGATCCAAATCTTGCCACAACCCTCATGATAAATGCCCGCTACACCAGAACCACCAAAATCCACAGATCCTACACATGCGCATCCTGAAATGCCATAAGCATCACACAAGACGTTCACTGCTCCTCGGGAACTCTGTGGGTGAAACCGAACAACCGCCATGTGCTACCTAATTAGGAAAGAACAGTGACATCCAGTTACCAGTTGGAAAATTATATTCCCAAAACAACTACTCCATCTCTAATCTCGCAGTCCTGACACTGCAAGATCAAAGATGGGCCAGGGAACTAAAATGTTTAACTCTATCAGATACCAGACACTGTATCAGATGGATTTGAGACAGACATCTGAGTTTCCCCACATCTCAAGTCTTGCTGATCTTTGATGGGAATTACTGTTTCTTCTGATCATTTAGCTCCTGTCACCTCTTATATGCTTAGCAGGGTCAGGATCACCCTCTGTTCCCAAAACAGCAAACACTTTTCTCTCAAATGTCCGACTGATTAGAACAGTTAGGTGCAATTCAGAGTGATTAACTACAATTACTTTCATATTCTTTCTATATTTCAGACCCAAAGAGTAGTTCATCTACCTGAAGATGAATCTGCTTTATCTAATATCTGCTTTACCCAATATATCTGTTGGCCTAATAACAGATATTCTCTTCCTAAAAAAATGTGGCTTTCTTTGGATTGTGTGAGGACTAACGACATAGGTAACAGCTCCTGTGAACAACGTCCTGGCTCTATAATGCGAACTCTGGGCCTCTGAGTGAAATACAGCTCTTTGCTATTGTCTACAAAATACTTGTGTTGCAGGAGACAATCATGAATACACTACCTGTTGTGATAAGACTGCATAACTGCTAGGATTTTTTCATCATTTTGCTTTGAAGCAAAACAGGAAACATAGTGTTTACATAAAAGGCTGTGTTGAAAGTCGGTTCTCATTGCAGAGTTGAAAGTCTTGAAAAATCTGAAAATGTCAAAGAACAGCAAGCCTGCAGGTCAAAGTAAAACATTAGAAAAAAAAGTCCCTTTTTTTATTTTAGTTTGTTCTCCTTCAATATAGGGAGAATCACTGAAAGTTCTTCTCCTGACCTACACTTCAAATGAGGCAGCATTTATTAACTCAAGAGAGATTATGCAGCTGAAATATTCCATTTCATTAAAGCAGTGAGTGCATCCATCCAACTGTGTCATTTTTTTAACAAGCGTTGTTAAACAAGTATTATATTCTTACACCGGCAAGATTTTATTCTGTGGAGAGACATTCATAACTAACTTCTCTGCTATTACTATTGGTTGGAATATTGTTGGCAAAATTATTTCATCACCAAAAGGTTGTTCTGGACCTGGCACAAATGTTTAAATGAGATGTATCAGTTTTGAGCATGTTTTGGACAGTAAGGTTCCAAGGAACAGAACAGACTCTTTAGGGGATATAAAGAGAAACCTGTACTGAAACTCTGACCTACTGAGTATGAATTGAGACATTTTGATGCAAGTAATGAAAATACAGAGAGAGGTGTTTTCCATACATGTTAGGAGGAAACGAAATTCTACAGTCTCCAAAATTGTCATGAAAGGGACTTAACCATTTCTTTCACTTCTCCACATGCTATACAGTGATTAATATAAGTAAATGTGTAAGTGTAAAAAGAAGTGTGGCAAAATATGGCCAATAACACAGAATGCCTCATTGAGAACTTACGCTTTTATTTAAAATAGTATTTAGAAAAGGCTGGGAAACAGCAATTGATATACCAGGAAATAATTGCTATATTTGAAAACAGTGGAAAAACGTATTAAAATGTCATTTAAATTTCCCAGTGAATTGCCATGCTGCTTCTTTCTAGTCTAGTGGGTATGACAAAGGTCAAAACAATGAAGCTGATTTTGAAATCTCAACAGAAATATTTAGTATATTAAAGTCTTTTATCATACGTAAAAACTCTTAAATTAAGGTATTAGAAATAGCTTTTTCTCCTGTTTAGGAAAAAATTACTTGAAATGAAGTTGTAGGAATGTTCTTACACTGGTTTAGAACTGAAGTCAGCAACAGGGTGTTGGGGAAAATACTGGGCAATAAGTAAGAGAACAGTTCATGTCTATATACATTTGGTAAAACCAAAAAAACCCACATTGCTTGTCAGTAGTTAGAGTCCTCAGAGCCTGTTAAAAGTCTCAGAGAAATTGGTGAATATATTTTTCAAGACTTTAACAAGTTTTGGATCAGGTTTCTCCACTCAGGAGGCTCAAAGTCCCCTTATATGAATTTACACAATTTATTTCTGCATTGTAGAGGCTTCGCACATTGAGATTACATCACCTCAAGGCCTCTTTTGCAGAAAAGGGACTTCCTGGATATTTCTTTAAGCCAGATCTGCTGAAACATTTCTGAATAGTAAAGATTCCTTTAGCATCACTTGACTGTCATAGCACATCTCTTTATAGTGCCAAAGTTTCGAGTATCCTCAGCTAGACAAGGTCCATGATTGAGTTGCAGGTGACATGCAGAGCTGTGAGACTCCTGTGATGCCTCATGAAATGGAGTCAAAAGACAGATGAGAGTCCATCCCAGTGATTACAATCCATCCCAGGAGCACAGGCAGTGAAGCACTTTGGTCAGAAGAGTTTGATACTGGATAAAGTCACTCTGGTCAAAGTATAAATTCAAAGTGTTTCAATTTTTTCCAAACAAAACAAAACAAAACAAAACACCATACAATACAATAAATCGATTAAATCAAAGCATTGCAGAAATAGTATTTTTCATTAAATAGTGGTGTCAGAATTAGTGGAACATTTTCTATCTAGTTTCACTCAGCAGCCTTTCCTTCTCCATGACTTTATGATGAAATACATGCAGCCCAAAGTTTTTATTAAGACCATCTGCCTAAAATTTAAGATTCCAATTTACAGTGCAGTTAGGAGCTGTATAACTTTCCCTTCTTGTGGCCATCTTCCGAGCTGCTGCTATGCATCTACTGCTTTCAGCACTCCCTAGAAATGGTGGAATTGCTCTGATGCCAAAGAAGAACCTGTTGCTGCTATTACTGATCAGATTTAGTTAAGATACATACAGTTGAAAACAAATCATTGGTTGATAGCATTTGTGCCGAAGGACAGTTTTCTCACACGGGAGGATGAGAAGAGCAGTACTGAGTCAGACGGAGATCCATCTAGCTCACATTTGCCTGTGTGGGTGGCAGCTGCTGCAGAATAGGAGTAGCCATGTCCAGCTGTGGAAAGCATCGTGGCTAGCCCAAGCCCTGCTCTTTGGAAACCAGACTGCAGTTTGCTGGGGTCTGTCCTTCACAGGGACGGCTTTGTTAATCAATTGGAGTCTGGAGCTCCAGCCACCACGCTGGAATTTCTGGGTCTGAGGCTCTTGAACTGGCTGGAAAAGTGGTTCAGGCCAAAAAAAAAAAAAAAAGAACCGAAACCCAGGATCATGCCCTAGCACCTGCAGTTCACCATCCACAGTGACAGGGAGTAGGACAGTTGCATGCTCATTCAATACCCAGGCTCTCTTGCTACCCAAGAAACCAATAGCCGCAAAATCAATAGTGAGTAAACCCAGCTAAGACAAGAGAATAACGTTCTGATTTCAGAAGTAGCAGTGGCCAATAGTCTATGCCCAGGAAAAAAATAAAAGAACAGGGCAAGCATGTAATTAGACTTCCCAATACACTCCAGCAACTTGTGGCTCAGAGCTGTCCTAAGCCAGCGGTGGTAATTTTTTTGTGTTTAAGACTGTGCCTGAAGATGCCTGAGGATTCTGATGGTGTGTGTACATGTGATGGAGCCTCGGTGGGACCTCAGTCTTGGATGGGGCATGGACAAGTAGATGTGACACAAAAAGAAAAGACATAACACAGCAGCGATTACAACAGAGAATATGAGTCAGAAGCTGTCAGACATACCCAGCAGTGCTTGTGGCTCACGGGAGGGGACACAGAGTACCAGATGATGTAGCAAAGATCCCTTAGAGAGGATACTGAACAGAGAAGACCTGGAAACATTAAGTACTGGATAAAGACCCATGGGAACAGAGCAAGGCTGAAACACTGGAGGTCAACACAATAGAGAAGCTGCTTCTTAAAAAGTAACTTCCCTGAATACGACTGCCATTGTTAGTACTAAGTACAAAGTGATATCTGAAAGGAAGTTGATTGAGATAAATTAACTGTCCACTTGCTGTAGACAGATCTTTATGTTACAAAAGGGACATGGCATTCCCAGGGCATATGGGAGGAGGAAAGAGGATCTCCTTTTGGAAAAGAAAAGACTGTGCCTCTACTCTTCCCACTTAAGTTTTGACAGTGCTCTCATCTAATCCCATCAAATTTCGCAAACTACTTTTTTCCATTCATCTCACTGGCACCAGTCATGTCGGTAGGTGCTCTCAGAGCACTGGACTGGGTTTGGCACAGAACAGTCCTTGGGGAGGAGATGCTGGGCTCTCCCACAGGCACACAGTTTCATCTACTAGGTCATGGATTAGAGCACTCCACAGGATGTGGGAGACTTGCCTTCACATTCCTCTTTTGCCAGTGGGATTCAAGCCCACACATATTCCAGGATCCCCAAGAAGAAACCTAACCACATATCTGTGTGCTGGCTGAAGGATGGGCTCTCCCAGTCTGCACAGCAGTTTTAGGGATTTGGAAGAGGAAGGGAATGGGAAGAAGGATAATGGGTGGGTGGGTGGGTGTATGGGGGGGGGGGGGGCGTGTATGGGTATGTTCCCATAAAAAGCAAAATCTGCCTTAGAGATAGTATCTATCTGTTTGGAACATCTGTCTTCATCTCTCATTTCCTCTTTTCTCCATGTATTTCAGTGGTTAAAGCATGGGACAAGAACATCTGGATTCAATTCTGCCTCCATGAAGGAAGGCACAGCAGCATGTCCCACTTCCCTGGAAAGCAGTACAATCTTCTGCTCTTCTGACATGGGAGCAAAGGCATTTGCGTAAGCCCACCTGTGAGAGCCATTCCACATTGCTTGGAATAATTAGAGGGAAAGCAAAGTGGGGTTTTCCGACTTAGTAGGTTGCTCAGTGCAAGGAGACAGCATGATTTGAAGAAGGGTTTAATGTAAATTATGATGGGATGTTGAATGTATATCCTGAAAGCAGGGCTGCAGGGCTGAGGTGTGTCTCTTTGCAGATGCCTGCCCTAACTATCGGGCTCTCTCTCTTTTTCTGCTTTTGCCCCACAATACAAGGGCACTCACTGCTCAGCACCAGTCCCCAAGAGTTTGATTCCAAGTACCTGCTACAGAGAACATAGACTACAGACCCCGTTCAGGACAGTGTCCGCCAGTGCTTTGGCAAGGATCACATGAAGTTTGGTGTCACAGTGCTCAACGCGGCAGCCTCAATGCACTGCGGATGATCAAAGCCTACACAGTAGCCAGAGTAACCTGCTGAAAGACACATCCACAGGTTTTTTCCTCCCTTATCACCTCATTTGATCCTGCAGCCAGTGCCACTTAATAGTTCAAATAAAGACCATGGTAAAAGCTGCCCAGGAGCGTTACAAAGCAGAGGCAGGGTTTCCAGAATGACACCACCTAACACTGTAGCATTGTCAATAGCAAAGAAAGGCACTTGTACTTGTTACCTTTTATTTGTAATAATCAGTTCTCAGTAGGTCAGTTGTGCTAAAACTTGTATAACCTCTTCAACAAGTGCACCAAGAGCGCCCAGAATCAGCAATGGTTTCAGGTACAATGGAAGTAGAAACCAACTCATTCAGCATCATTTAGCTTGGGGCCTGAAGAAATAGGATGGTTTCTTCACAAATAATTACTTGCAGATGGTTACACCTTATTCTGCTTCATCATACAAAAGCACAATAAAAGAATTAACTGAAACAGGGAACACTGCTGTTTATTCTGCCACACTTTTGAAGATCTGGATCCTAATTACATATCGTAAAATACTTTGATGCCTCATATAAACGCAAAGTGTGAAAATAATACTTTGCTAGTTGAGAACTTCCTACTAATTATACTTCAAAATGTTTGCATTTGCTTTATTTACTCAAGGGCAATTATCACCAAGCTGGTGAGGTTGGGTGAGACTCCAAATACAATGCTCTTGTCCCAGTGCTATTTCCACAGGGAGCAGGGGTAAGGCCTCAGTGAGATCTCACAATCTGTCCCAGTTTGGTCCCCACATTCAAGAAAGACAATTTAAAACTGGAAGGAGAACAGAAAAATGCTACCAGAATATCAGAGGAGTGGAGAGCTTTCAAAGTCAAGGCTGAAGGGGTATAATTACTAGCCATAAATACATTAGGGATATGTGAGAGGAAAAAGAGCTTATTTAAACTAAAGGTCTACAGACAATGTAAACTGGCAAGGGATATATGTAAGCAGGAAATCACAAGAACACTTTCATAAAATCATAGAATCATTAGGTTGGAAAAGAACCTTAAGATCATCGAGTCCAACCATTAATCTAACACTGCCAAGTCCACCACTAAACCATGTCCCTAAGCACCACATCTACACGTCTTTTAAATACCTCCAGGGATGGTAACTCCACCACTTCCCTGGGCAACCTGTTCCAATGCTTGACAATGCTGTTGGTGAATTAATTTTTCCTAATATCCAGTCTAAACCTCCCCTGGTGCAACTTGAGGCCATTTCCTCTCATTTTATCACTTGTTACTTGGGAGAAGAGACCAACACCCATCTCGCTACAACCTCCTTTGGATAAGGTCTCCCACAAGACCCCAGTTCCCTCAGCCACTCCTCATAAGACTTGTTCTCTAGACCCTTCACTAGCTTTGTTGCTCTTCATTTATCCATTTAAGGAGTGATGCTCTGGAATAACCTACCAGTTAGAGTAGAGGGCGCAGGGAACCTCTCTAGAAACCTCACTAGGTAGACTTGACTTTATCTGTGAAAGGGATTATTTAAGTATTTTATAAGTCTTGCAATAGTAGGGGTCTATCTCAGAAGGTCTTTTCCAGCCCTTCATCTGTGTTGACTTATGCTTATGAATGTCAGGCACTTTCTAGTACTAAGGGGAAGATGCTGCTCTGCTTGTCCAAGGTGCCTGTACCTTGAAACACAGTGGAATTATGTGGTTTCTAGCTTAGGGGAGCAGAGTATGTGGATCTGTACAATGAGGCTGTGTTTCATGCAATTTTGAAGAGTATAATAGGAGAGCGTTTGTACTGGACAAAGGCTCGACATCTAGGCATTGTTATCAACATGAATGGAGGCTTAGAGGCTGAAACTGCAATACAAGATTGCAACTTTAAGCTCTATGCAGCTTTCTTCCCTCAGAGACCAATCCCTATTCTGCCTCTAATTGGCATAGAACTGAATCCCACAAAGAAAAGGGGAAGTTTCAAACTACTGCAGTAAAATAGACATCACTAGTGGTAAGACCTCCAGGTTAATCTTTTGCAAATTGGGAAGTGAATCTGAAAAGAGCACAGGGAGAACTCTGCTCCATGCAAATGCTCTGGCATTGGAGCCGATATGCACTGCAAGTCCTTGGACTGTATACGCAGGTGATGGCTTTACGTCCCTCTTTTACAAAGCAATGTCTTTCCCTGGCAAAAAGTCAACATCTTAGCCAGCTTAGTACTTTTACTTATTTTTGCTCTCCAGACATCTTTTAATGAAAAAACCCACTTGGTCCAAGGTTCATTTCCAGGTACAAGACTCACCTTTAATTAAATGGCAGTTTTTCAATCCCATCACTGCATTTATGGACAGCAGAGTTCAAGAAGTTCATGAACTGGTTCCCCACAGTTATCTTGAACATGAACTCACTGTTTAGTCAATGGCTTAGAAAAACAAGGCTGGACAGCTGGTCTCTGTGCTACTTACCACAGTCTCAGGGCACGGACAGAGGAAATTTAGAGAATATTTCCAAATACAGTCTGCCAGATTATTCAAATCTACAATACATCCGCATAACCGTTTGGTATTATTTGCTCTAGAATTTAACGTACACTGTAATATGCTCCCTGTTTTATGAAGTGTGAAGGCTGACATCTGAAATTAGTGCTATTTCATAGCCCGGTATCCAATTGCTACATCTGGCTGTGTCATGTAGTCTGGGGAAGTGCCCTACCACAAGGACTTGAGCCACAGAGGATGGTGAGACAGATGAAGCTAGATAATCTTTTTTATGTCCATGAGGGTCAGTCTTTCAACACCAAGAAGAACTAAGACAAATAAACAGAAATGGGACACACTGTAATTAATGGCTCCAGAACACAATAAATCCAAACAGCTTCTTATTTTCAAACCGTGGCTCACTTCAGACTAATATGAAAGTTTAGAGGGAAAAAAAGGTAACGTAGTCATTTCTTTCATCTTAACTATTGAATTGGATCTTTCTAACAATACCACTTTCAAACTAAATATGCACATAGACAGAGGACTCCCCATACCTAAGGTCTCCGTATATATGTATGCATGTCTGTGCCAGTATGTCATCTGAGAGGCTTCTTCCTCTCCCAGTGTTTCCTCATCCTAAGAAAACATCATGTCCTCACGCTATAACTGTGTAAGAGCATTTCAGAAATGTTGCCACGTGGATTTAGATATCCAACACAATTTGATCCTGCTCGGTTTTTTTGCATTCTCTGGCGATACAAATGGATTTTAATTTTAAAGTCCTTAAACATCAGCCTTGAGGAAGAGATGGAACAAATGATTGCAAAGATTATTTTCAGCACAGATTACCAGATTCACACACATAGCTCTTTAATATGACAAGATATGCCTTATGAGAAACTTAAAGATTAATTCAATGGGTTGATAAACAGAATTGATTAGTACTATCCCCCAGCGCCCAAACACATGCACACACACATGAAAATTGTAGTCTGGACTCAGAAATCATTTTCATCTTCCTGACCGTATCATTCTGAATCTAACTTTATTGCATGCTGGTCACTTTTAAGTTTGTTGAGTACAACAGGCCTGATTCAAAACATGCTAAAGTTGATAAAATATTTCCATTTAGAGTCAGAGCCTGCCTCCTTCTATTTTACATCCCACCTCTGGCACCCCAAGGCATCGTCTCTCCTCCTCCTCTTTGGCTTTGGCACCAGAGAAAGAAGGGAGGAAAAGTGGAGAAGGGGGAGGAGGGACAAAGTGAAATTCCCGGGGAAGGCTGTGTCGCTTGTGCAAGATTCATGTTTTGATGTCTGTTCAGATCAAGCCTGTGATTCTGCACACTAACTGCCAAATATATACTGTGTGATTTGAAGAAAAGCTTCTGGTTAAACATCACTCCTTGGGGTTGGCTTTTTGGTAGCGTGCTCTTAACAACTGATTTTGCGGTAGTTTATCTCATTTTATTATGAAAGTTCAGGCAGTACCTCTTTATGAGATGCATTAAATCCCCCCCCATCTTTTGGCTGGATTTTTTTTTTCTTTATTTTGAAGTTCTCCACTCATGTGGATTGTCAGTGTGCCAGCCCTTGTTGCAAATAGCACGCTGTCCTTCTGTGCCCTGGGCCTCCTGGTTGGTCTGGGAAATGCAGCGTGCTAGGAGTTTCTGGCCTCCTTTGGGGTTAGGTATGATGGTCTCCGTTGTGCGTAAGCAAGTGGTTTCAATCCTTAATTGCAATGGGGAAGTGGTCAGACAACATACAGTCCTGGCAGGATAATGGCAAAATGTCTTGGAAGAAAACCAGAAAATAACAAATACGGTACATATGAAGTGAAGATGTATTTCTAACATAACCTGGAAAATGTGTAACATATAGGAAAGCAAAATACAATATTATTTTTTTTGTGGTGCTTATTTGAAAGTGGAGCATTATCTCATGCTATTCCCTTATTCCTCTTTACAGAAATTAAAGAAGTGGTCTAAACATTTTCTTCTTACATCACAGTTACACAAATCCAAACACTTATTATGAAGAAATGGATGTGGGTTTTGACTATAATTATGAATTCAAAGTGAGCTGTCAGTCATCAGGAGTGAAGCACCAAGTTACAGGATTTGCCTTGTTTTATCTAGGAGAGAGAATTGCTTCATCACAGCAGAACACTAATACCTTGAACTAGACAGCTCACCTCTTCCGAAGAGACAGGAAATCTTTCACAATATCATTTTGGTAACTCACTGCATCCTTCTGAGATATGTTTTACTTTACTCACTTTACAGAGGATTAAACAGAGACGTGGTAAACTTAGCAGCTCTAAGTCTCTCTGTAATTCAACATGACAGCTGGGAATTACTTCCAGGAATCGTGTTTCCAGTGCTTTCTTACAATCACTTTAGTGATTCTCTTGAAAACGTGCTGGCTGGGATAAAATCCAGCTCATGCTCCCCATCCTGTTAGTGAAGCTGATTATCTGAATAAACACCAGTCATCATGCACATCCCTGATGGAAAAAAAAAACCTACCACCAAACAACAAATAAGCAACAACCTCTCATCTGAGATTTTTAAAGTGGGCTACTTGGCCTCACAGCTCTCACTGCTACTTTCAGACAAGGCTATACATCACTTACATTTGGGCATTTCTGTGCCTGAACTGTTTTTTTACAGGTGTGGATGCATTCTCCCTCCTGCTGACTTCACTTTGTATCCATGATCACTTTACACTACACACATTAAGGTGCCAGGACATTATGTATATAAGGTAATATAGGTAATAACAACAGTAAAGATGTTGGTGCTCATTTCTCAGCCGGCACTCTTCTCTCCCCCATGAATCTCCAAGTATGTTTCTAAACACATCAGTATTATTGTACCCATCTAACAGACAGGGAAATTGAGGCATGGTAACTTGGGGTGGTTTGGACACCAGTTCAACTTTATCAAGAAGCTGGGAAATAAAAAAAAAGAAAAGAGGTTTCCACCTCAAATTCCCATATACCTATTTGGCAGTGCTGTCTGCTCACAGCCCATGTAATTGTTTGAGAGCCGAGCAAATGCTACCTCAATGCAATGCATCAAGAATATGTATACAAATATTAATAAAGCATCATGACAATAATTCACCCTCTGAAGTGATACACAGCAGCTTTGTCCTCATCCCACTCCTCTTACACCTGCTTTTCTGCCCTTTACAGAGTGGAACTCATAAACACACATGAAAAATTGTACGTCCATGAGCAGCACTGCTGGTTTTAGATCACGGGCTTTCCTGGCTATGTAATAAATCCTCTGGCTTGTTCAGTAAAGGTCCAAGCCTATCTGTGGTTTTATGTGAGAAATGCACAAATAATAGTAACTCCTACTTGGTCCCAGTCCAGAATAAAATATCACTTGGAAGATAATCGTTTAAGACTCTTTTTGACAGGAGAAATTATTCCTTTATTGTCTTAGAATATACGCACAGAAAAAGGCACAAGGGTTGTAGTTTAATTCAGTAAGAAACGTATTAGCTTACATCCCCAGAAGGGGGAAAGGGATAAAACCAGGCTCACTAGAGATAAGCCTGGGGGCAGCATGCCAATGTTTAAGGGATGGTGTGCTAGCAAGGTTCATCGGTCTGCCGTCTCAGTGGAGGTAGGGGATGGAGATCCATGTGGCAGCAAAGACCCAAGGGTTATTGATGTGTTAGAAATCACAGAAGTGCCTGAGAATAGGTAGTCATGTAGGAATTAGGGTTTCTCCCCCCAAAAAGGTGGCGGGATCAACAGCCCAACTGAAGTGCATCTACACCAATGCACGCGGCACGGGCAATAAACAAGATGAGCTGGAAGCCATTGTGCAGCAGGAAAACTATGGCATAGTTGCCATCACGGAAACATGGTGGGATGACTTGTACAACTGGAGTGCTGCAATGGATGACTATAAACTCTTCAGAAGGGATAGGCAAGGAAGGAGAGGTGGTGTGGTAGCCTTGTATGTTAGGGAGTGTTTTGATTGTCCAGAGCTTAATAATTGTGATGATAGGGTTGAGTGTTTATGGGTAAGAATCAGGAGGAGGGCCAACAAGGCAGATATCACGGTGGGAGTCTGTTAGAGACCACCCAACCAGGATGAAGAGGCAGATGACATATTCTATAAGCAGCTGGGAGAAGTCTCACAATCGCTAGCCCTTGTTCTTGTGGGGGACTTCAACTTACCAGAGGTCTGCTGGAAATACAATACAGCAGAGAGGAAAGAGTCTAGGAGATTCCTGGAGTGTGTGGAAGAGAAATTCTCGACACAGCTAGTGAGTGAGCCAACTAGGGAAGGTGCCCCGCTGGACCTGTTGTTTGTGAACAGAGAAGGACTTCTGGGTGACATGATGGTTGGAGACCATCTTGGGCACAAGGCTCACAAAATCAGTTTTTGATTCCTGGAGAAGTAAGGAGAGGGGTAGTAGAACTGCTGCCTTGGATGTCCAGAGGGCAGACTTTGGCCTGTTTAGGGGCCTGGTCAGTAGAGTCCTTTGGGAGGCAGTCCTGAAGGGCAAAGGAGTCCAGGGAGAATTGACATTCTTCAAGAAGGAAATCTTACAGGTGCAGGACCAGGCCTTCCCCATGCCAAAGGACGAGGCAGCAGGGAAGAAGACCAGCCTGGCTGAACAGAGAGCTTTGACTGGAACTCAGGAAAAAAAAATGAGAGTTTATGACCTTTGGAAGAAGGGGCAGGCAACTCAGGAGGACTACAATGATGTCATGAGGTTATGCAGGGAGAAAATTAGAAGGGCCAAAGCCTAATGAGAACTTAATCTGGCTACTGCCGTAAAAGACAATAAAAAAATGTTTCTATAAATACATTAGCAACAAAACGAGGGTTAAAGACACTCTCCATCCTTTATTGGATGCAGGGGGAAACATAGTGACAAAGGATGAGGACAAAGCTGAGGCACTTAATGCCTTCTTTCCCTCGGTCTTTAATAGTAAAACCATTTATTCTCAGGGTACCCAGCCCCCTGATCTGGAAGACAGGGATGGGGACCAGAATGAAGCCCCATAATCCAAGGGGAAATGGTTAGCAACCACTTAGACACACACAAGTCTATGGGGCCAGATGGCATCCACCCAAGGGTACCGAGGGAGCTGGTGGAAGTGCTCACCAAGCCACTTTCCGTCATTTATCAGCAGTCCTGGCTAACCAAGGAGGTCCCAGTTAACTGGAGGTTAGCACATGTGACGCCCATCCGCAAGGACTGGAAGGATGATCTGGGGAGCTACAGGCCTGTCAGTCTGGCCTCAGTGCTGGGGAATGTTATGGAGCAGATCACCTTGAGGGCCATCACCGCGGCACGTACGGGACAACCAGGTGATCAGGCCCAGTCAGCATGGGTTTATGAAAGGCAGGTCCTGCTTGACTAACCTGATCTGCTTCTGTGACAAGGTGACCCACTTAGTGGATGAGGGAAAGGCTGTGGATGTTGTCTACCTAGACTTCAGTAAAGCCTTTGACACTGTTTCGCACAGTGTTCTCCTGGAGAAACTGACTGCTCATGGCTTGGACAGGTGTACTTTTCACTGTGTAAAAAACTGGGTGGATGGCCAAACCCAAAGAGTGGTGACGAAAGGAGTTAAATCCAGTTGCTGTCCGGTCACAAGTGGTGTTTCCCAGGGCTCAGTACTGGGTCCAGTTCTGTTTAATATCTTTATCAATGGTCTGGACAAGGAGATTGAGTGTGCCCTCAGTAAGTTTGCAGATGACACCAGGTTGGGTGGGAGTGTTGATCTGCTGGAGGGCAGGAAGGCTCTACAGAGGGATCTGGACAGGCTGGATCAATAGGCCAAGGCCAATTGCATGAGGTTCAACAAGGCCAAGTGCCAGGTCCTGCACTTGGGTCACAACAACCCCATGCAACGCTACAGGCTTGGCGAAGAGTGGCTGAGAAGCTGCCTGGCGGAAAAGGACCTGGGGGTGCTGGTCAACAGCTGGCTGAATATGAGCCAGCAGTGTGCCCAGGTGGCCAAGAAGGCCAACGGCATCCTGGCTTGTATCAGAAGTAGTGTGGCCAGAAGGACTAGGGAAGTGATCGTCACTTTGTACTTGGCATGGGTGAGGCTGCACCTTGAGTCCTGTGCTCAGTTTTGGGCCCCTCACAACAAAAAGACATTGAGGTGCTGGAGCATGTCCAGAGAAGGGCAACGAAGCTGGTGAAGGGTCTGGAGAACAAGTTCTGTGAGGAGCAGCTGATAGAACTGGGGTTGTTTAGCCTGGAGAAAAGGAGGCTGAGGGGAGACCTTATCGCTCTCTACAACTGCCTGAAAGGAGATTGTAGTGAGGTGGGGGGCCAGTCTCTTCTCCCAAGTAACAAGTGACAGGACAAGGGGGAATGGCCTCAAGTTGCACCAGAGGAGGTTTAGATTGGATATTGGGAAAAATTTCTTCATGGAAAGGGTTGTCAAGCTTTGGAACAGGTTGCCCAGGGAAGTGGTGGAGTTACCATCTCTGGAGGTATTTAAAAGACATGTAGATGTGGTGCTTAGGGGCATGGTTTAGTGGTGGACTTGGTGGTGTTAGGTTAACGGTTGGACTCGATGGTCTTAAGGGTCTTTTCCAACCTAAACAACTCTATGATTCTATGATTCTAAGTAGTGACAATAATTCTGACAGAGCAGGTGAAGGTGTGATCCTAAATAATTTCAGTCTTCAGAAATAAGAGAGTTGGGACCTGATGCCAGTGGGACTGTGGAGTCATCTTGCTCTACCAGAAGAGGTGCATGTATGCCTCCAGCTTCTCCAGGACATGTTTTACCCTAAATCCACCTTGATTCTAGGGGTCATGTGCAGATCTTTATAGCTTGAAAAATATTGATAGCACCTTCTGTCACTATCTGTTGCCTTTTTAACTATGATAACCTCAACAGCATATCCTGATAGAACCAGCTTTGCTCCAGCTACTCCAGGAGAAGCCAAAACCTGAAAAGGAGCTTTCCGTAGTCAGTCTGGCGCTGAGTAAAAAATTCTTCCACACTTCCCTCAAGGCAACACCCCTAAGATGTTATAAAACCTGACATATGTGGAAACTGCTAGTCCAGGGCTGGTTTGGATCTATTTCCCAGTTTCTATATGCACCTAAAGTTTATAATTCACCTGAAGTGCAGTAGCTTGTTTGCAGCTCAGTCACCACCATGTGGGGAGAGAGGAAATATCCATTTAAAAGTCATTAGACTTTACCTGCCAGTCCAAATGCCCTTGCCGATATGGAAGAGCTTGTGCTCGGAGGCTCCGCTCAGCCTAACCAGAGAATGGTAATTGAATGGATTATAACTGCAGCTGCTGTTTTGTCTACATTTTATAAGAAAAAAAAGAGGAGAGGAAAGGAGAGGAGAGGTTATATTACTTCAGAGTTATATTTCTGAATTAAAAATACAGAACTTTTATGAAAATGAGGATTCTTCTAGAAAAACAAAATATATATTGTGGGGGAAAAAAAAGAACAGTTCCACTGAGGACAGTTTCACTTGTTTATAATCAGAGCCCTTTTTTCTCTTCTCACTTAGGATTGACCAAGTACTGCACATAAAAATATCTTGGGGAAATGTCACTGCCATTTTTCAATATATTAGAATGGTTTCAGATGGCTAGAGAAAACTGCTAAGACATTTTCCACCCAAGATGACATTCAGAGCTCTGAAGCATAAGTGAAAACAGCAAATTGGTTTGTGCAGTTTCCATTTGCTCTCTTCACTTGCTTGCAATACACCTATTCAGTATTAGGCCTCAATACCTAGGGAGTTAGTTATCACAAAACAAGTGTAGCTCTCCATTCTGGTAAGAGTTTCCCAAAGGTGGAGTGTTGTTCACTCTAAAACTATGTTAAATTTTAAGTTTCAGGTATGGTTTTTAGAGGTTGCATTATATGGTCTGTATGGGTGTCACTTTTGGTTGAGTTTTTTGGGGGAAGAAGTGGATTAAGCCTAAAATTAACCTGAAAGTAGTTCTGCAAGGTACAGTCAACATATAAAAAAACCAAAGTGGGCAATTCATATTCTCTGATACATTTTTAATCACCAGTGTGCAGATAATTGGTAGTTCCCAGCAGACATTTTAGAACTCTTCAAGCCATCCAAGTTTGAAAGCTCAAAAGGAAAATACCTTTGTTGCAGGATTTGCCTTCTTATATTTGTAACCTCGTATGTATAGCTAGTTTACAGTGTCAAATGAAGTTGTGCTCCTCACCCTTTTGTTAGTCTTGAAGATAATACTGGTACAGCTAAAGGGCCAATTCAGTTCCAATTAAAAAAAAAAAATTAATTTGGCCAAGAATACATTGGGTTAGATACAAAATGCCTGTTTTTAAAAAAATCTTTATTTTTCCATGTTAAAAATAGTGGGATTTATCATAGAAATTAACCAAATCTTTTTTACTAGTATAGAATATCCTTCTGCCAATATAAGGAAATATTACTTTCCAGAATCCCAAGTGGTAACCAAATTCAAAATGCTGAAAGAAAAACCTGAAGCAACCACTCAAAATAAAGACATTAGCATCATGTTTTATTGTCTTAATTCTTTGTAACTCAATTTCCCATTCTGTAATCAATTGCTTAGCCTTTTACTAGATTAACCTGATTTTCATCATTAACCTTATCCAGTAAAAGCAAAAGCAATGCGGCAGACGCAGGTTAGTCTGTTCCCACAGTAACAGGTAATCTACTTACAGGGTAAATTTGCATAATATCGATGAGCCTGCAACCCAGCATGTCTCGCAATACAGCTGCAGGAGTCCGTTTAAAGATAGCTGACAGCACGGAGGAATTGTGTGGAGGAAAGCTCCCATTTTCCAAGCACAAGCCAGAGGGCAAAGAGGGGGTGGTGGGAAGACAGCTGATTACCTAAAATGCCCAAACACAGCTTTTCTTCTAGATCTCACCTTGAGCTTGCTGGTTTATAAGGCAGCGAGGAGAAATCAGCTTTGTCTACAGAAGAGCATGCAAGCACAGACAAAGATCCAAAGAATAATACATGAAGTCTAGGCTGCAATTTTCTGGCTCTCAATGTGAAGTCAATGCCAAGTTAGGCACCTGCAGTAGGGGTCTGTGCATCATTAACAACTTCTCTCTGTTCCTTGAATATGAAGTCATAGCTTGCTTAGGTAACCAGCAGCCTAAACCATATCTTGTTCTCTTGAACTCAGAAACTATGGTGGCTGCAACACTGAAGTAAGGCAGCTATACTACGAAAACTGAATATGATCCAGCCTCACCAGCACCAGCTTTGGAATCCAGTTTTAGATATGTTGCAATGAATATCACAGAATTCAAAAGAACAGAAGTGAGAAAGGTCAAGAGAGAAAAAATAAACAGGCTCATTGAGATTTTGCACAAAGCAACGTTCTTGTGACTTAAACCTGATTTTGGAAGTGTATTTGGGTTTATTTTCTCACCTAGGTAGATGCCAAAGGTGGTTCTGCCTACCTCCAGTCTTGCTCAACACTTTGGTATAACATTCTGATTTAGCTTATTATCGTTCTCCACGTTGAAATTGTTGATGTTGGATACCCCAACTTAAGGGTAACTTCAGAAAAAAATCTAGTCAAAACCATGTATTTTGGACATGGTTAGAGAGATATGAGCAGCAGGCATACAAGAAGCCTTTTTGCACCAGAGATGTTTCAGTATCTGGCTTTAAAGGGATTTTCCCTGCAATTATGTTAAATTACCCACAAACTCAGTTTCTCCCTTAGTTCAAATGGCAGAAGCCCATGTACTGGATCGAAATGTTCCAGTCCCTCAAATTCAAATTGCACAATGCTGCTGAGCACTGGGACTTCTATCCTTTCAGTTTCCTTTTTTAAAAATCTAAGAAGGAGACACACAAATCTGTTAAGAGCATAAAAAGATTGCTAAGGAAGTTAGAAAACATGCAATGTATATACATTATAGTACTTTCTGTACATATCAGAATCATACACAATTTTTATCGTTAGAGTATTTTTTTATTGTTTATTTTCTGGCAAGCCTGATTTGGAGATATAAATATTTTGGGGAAGGCATCAAAAGATAGAGCATTGTGCAGAACTGGCCAAACTCTCTCTCTAAAGCCTCAAGCAATTCAAGACCAGCTCCCACAATGAAAGCATGTTGTGTGACCCGATGGAAGTGGGCAGAAACGTGCCTCCACAAATTTTTTTAGCCCCAAAACAGTGGCATCCTCTGGGACCTAGCCCATTTCACAGTGAGATGGGAGATCCCTGAATATCTCCTGGCTGTGAATTCCTAGAGGTCCTGTTCTATCTATCGCTCCAAGGTCTGTGGTGAACCTCCTATGGCTATCAGTCTGATGAAGATTTTGCTGTGTGGCTCTGCATAGGGTCAGGAGCGTTAGTAATTCCGGCCGTAGCGCTTGTGTGGCTACAGCAGTCAGGACAACCTGTTGCCACAGTTTTGCAACACAGCTGGTTACAGTAGAAAATTTCACACTTTTTTGCTGTTGCCCCACTATCTGCTTGTGTAGATGGCAAGCTCGTCAGCTTGCAAATGACCTGGAGGACCCATTCATATGGTACACAGAACCAAGCAAACTGGGCAATGTGTCTGACTTTATCTGCCATACACCAACATCTCCATATGCAGAACAGCCACAAAGTATGAGTTGTAAATGGCTGGGGCTGCACACTTGAAACAGGATGACCATCCATCAAGACCAGCCCCTACCAGCTTATTTTTTCCCCATAGGTGGGGACTTGGATTACCAGCAGCCAACACAACAGCACATGTGGATCTCATGGCCTAAAACCCCAGCACAAGACTCAAGATCCAGCCTTGCTATGGGTCATCAAAAAAGAGTGATCCAATAGATAGGAATGCTTATGTGTAAAGGATTGTAAGATGTTTTCTGGTACTAATAGTGGAGTCTTAAAACCAGCACCAGTTCCCATGCCAGGGGCTGAAGATACTAACTACCTGCTGTACAAGTGCCATAAGCAGAAATTTGGTTCTGTAATATGAATTTTCATAATTTTCAACATCACTTTTAAAATGTAATTCATTTTTGTCCCTTCCCTTCCCTTCCCTTCCCTTCCCTTTTATTTCTTTTCCTTTAGCAGTTCAGGGTCAAATGTGAATTTGTTGGCAGATTCAGAAAGTTGTAATGACGAGTTTCAGTATTTTTTCATTATCAGTGCCTTCTTTATTTAAATGGCCGCAAGTGTCTCATTCTTTTTAAGTTTTCTACTACATTTTACTTAAAATCAAACCAAAAGGTAGGTATAGTTGTACCAATTTTCCTAAAGTGCAATTTTTGCCTCAGTATATATTGTCCCCAAATGTTATAAGATCCCAGGAAAAGATAGATTAATGGCAATAGAGTGTATGTATTCCCATGGCTAGAGGGATAGGGATAAAAGATGGAGTGGGGGAAGGAAGACAAGACTGGAGAACAAGAGAGAGTGATGACATTTGTTTTCTCAGATGAAAAGCTATTGTCCTTTGAGACTACTTAACGTATTTATCTTTTAAGGGAGGAAAAAGAATTCCCACTAGATGGACTGAAAATTTGAAAAAGGTCTGAGAAATAGGATCTTCTCAGGCTTTGTCTGTAGGTGGGTAAAGTCATAATAGCTCTGTTTTTCTTGGTTTTCTTTACATGAGAAAAACTGAGTAAGAATGCCTTACTATGCATAATTGTAAGGATATTCATTTCTTTGAGTCTTTTTGCACTGAATCTCAGTCAACTGAAAGGTCAATTTAGTTATTTTTCCCTCCCTCACATCCTATACCGAGGAAGAAAAAAAACACCAAAACATGTAGACAGGTCTTTCGGATTTCAATGAAAATAACAGATGTTACCCATCAAAACAGCTTCCACCCAGAGCAAGGATGACATAGCCACAGAGTGACTGAGATTTTCCTTCCAACAGACAGAGCTTTATCTCAGACTGAGCCAGGCGGTACTTTGCTTAGCAGAAACAACTGTCATGACTTCACCATAGAACATCCTCTGCTTTGGGACTGAAAGGAAATCTTTGATCTAACTGCATCTACCAAGTTATCATGTAGATGATTGAGCATATTGACTGTAAAAGTTGCTCGGCTCAGCATTTGTTTGTTTGGCATGGCGCATGCAGACACTTTGGTTACATATTGTTTTGGTCAGATGTAGGTTTTGCATTCCCTTCATATTGCCCGATCAGTGCACTGGGAAGACCACCAATCTTCTGGGTGGGCTCTAGGACAGACTCTTCTTTCCCAATTTATTTAAATTCAGGGCATGAAATCTTTGTAACAAAACCACAAAAGCCATGGAGTTTACAGACAAACTAAAGCCTCTTATCCAGTGGCTTAGATGCAGTTATAGTATAATACTAAGCAAGCAAATATGGTTTAACAGGGACTTAGTTTCTCCCCAAACCAGGGAATAGCTAGGAAGACTGTCACAGGCCAAGCATGGATGCAGTACAATAGTGATCTCCAATTCAGGGTATGTTCAAACTGACTGAAATGAAGCTCCCACTCAAACAACTTCAGAGCACAACACAGAAAAATTGAGCTCTTTCTTCCTCTGTGTGTACAGCAGATCGGATAAGCTGGAAACAATCATGGACTTTCATACTGACCTTAGTCCATCAGCATATGTCCCATGGGCAGAGGTCAAAATCATAAAACATATAGGGCAGAGAAGCTGGCTGTGTGCTCATCCATAGCATGGGGCTGTGACACAGATGGGACACCTGAGCTCAGGCAGGTCATGCATGGAGCCTGGGGTACTTTTGACAGCTCCTGCACCCCTTTACACCAAACCATCCGTGTTGGAAAATATATTTGATAAGAACCATTCAGCTGGAAGCTATGAAGGACATATACTGTGTTTCCCAATGACACTCAGTCCAACTCTCCATAGGTTGGAAGAGAGTAATGAATTGCAGAAGAGCCATAAGAGATACTCAGTTTTAATTACTAAATGGGAGTAGAGCTCTCTGTAGAAAAATCTAGCTGTAACTGGACATGCACAACATGCTCAAAATTGGGTTCAAGATTATCAAGACCAAAGTGTTGCTACTTCAAGCAGTCGTGGCAATAAAAAAACCCAAGGCCAGTCATAAGAAAGGTCATTTGTCTGTGTTAAAATGTGCCATCATCACTGATTTTTTTTTTCTATAGCTGATGGCTTTCTGACAGCTTTTACTTCAGCCTTCAGCAGGCTTCTTGCCTTGCAGTGCACCTTTGGGTCCTGGAGGGTATCACAGGGCTGTTACTTCTGCTCTCGAGCAGGGCATCTCCCAGCAGAACTAACATTTCAGTTCCTGAACAGCTTTTACTAACTGAGCCCTGCACATAAGTGTTTGGTTTTAAGGGATAATGTTGTGGCTTTTTACATTGTCTACAAGTATGCAGAGCTGCTGTGCATTACCAGTGCTTCTCAAGAGACCTGTTAACTCTTTTTTAATATTTCAACCTCTGACCTGCATGTTAATGTGTTGTTATAATTGGAAAAGTCACTCTCCCTTACTCAGCAGTTTTGCTCCATGTGTGTGTTCCAAGTCTTACTTGCTGACTTTATTGACACACATAATAAGTTTATTGCTTCTCCTCTTGCTAGATACTGCTATTGCCAAGTCCCAGACATACAATCTTCAGTCTTGATGGGAATGCATAAGCTAGAAAAGGACAAAGTCTGACTTTTTTTATCCAGGGCTGGGGTTGCAAAGTTGTCAGGTAACAAAATGAGAGGGAGGAATGCATCCTTTCAATAGAAGAAAATGTTGATCCAGCCCAGCAGTTCTGTCAACACAGGTTGGCAGAGTGCTTTTTCTCGGTCTATCTCTGGCCATGGGGACAATTTGTTCCCCATCAGGATAATACCTGGCCATCCTTTGGTTATTTAAAACTGGATTTGATTGTCTGTCTTTTTCTGCTTTCCATCTTTTTCCACAAAAGCCTGAACCAGATTTCACAGAATCATAGAATCATACAATATCTCAAGTTGGAAGGGACCCATAAGGATGATCAAGTCCAACTCCCTGCTCCTCGCAGGACTACCTAAAACTAAACCTTATGACTAAGAGCATCGTCCAGACGCTCCTTGAACTCTGACAGGCTGGGGACCACTTCCCTGGGGAGCCTGTTCCAGTGACCGACCACCCTATCTGTGAAGAGTTATTACTTGTCCTACAATTAGGACGAATTAATTTCTGCTGACGCATGGCCAAAGGTAGCAAACTGTTTTAGAGCATTTGATTTTAACTTTAGGTTTAGGATGAGCACTGTTGTCTTGAATAAAATGACATTTAAAAAAGGAAAGAATAGAAGAGTGGCTGTGAAAAGTCAGGATCAATAGGAAAAGTAGAGATTTTCTACCACCATACAGAGAGCAGTAATTTGAAAAGGATGGGTTCAGTAAAAAGAAACATATTTGATATAAAAAGTTAGCACATCCTTAGACAAGCAACTTACTACTCTCCTCGCATTCATTAAGATAATTTTTATCTTCTTTTTATGCTTCTTTTTCGGATGACCGCAGATTTACTTCAACATCAGCTTAAGTCTTTCAGTAGAGTAGGGAAAACTATGTTTTGGGAATTGGGACCTGATAAAAAGGCTAAAACTAGGACCCGGCCAGTGTCATGACAGTCTGGTCACCCCAAGGGCAAGGAGGACTGATAAGAAAGGGGCAGAGGTGGGGACAGTCTTGCATAGCCATGTTTGCAGCTTGTGCTACTGCTTAGGGCAAACGACCCATAAAGTAATGACTTGCAGGGGGTTCAGCACCAGCAGAATTTGCCATACAACATGTCTCAACAGCATGTCTACCTTTCCAGGACTCTATCAGAGACAAAAGTAGGGAGAAAACTGCCCAAGGCAGTTGTCTTCTCTGCCTACACCTAAAATCAAGCCCATCCTGCTATGCTGGAAATAGTTGGAATCACAACAGGAATAAATCAGTGTACCCCAACTGTCCTCGTTGAATACACTCATGGACAATTGCCTCTCCATCTTGTTTTGAGGGTTACATTCTGGGACTGACCCCCAGTGTGTCCCAGGCTCTGATCTCTGTGATCTCAGGGTGTGCCGGGTCATGAAACGTATCCAGCTGAGACAAATAAATTTGGTGGGGTTTTTTGATGGGTCAGATTTTAGCTATATCAGCTTCCTGCACTGGCTTGCCACATGTTCACACTCAGTAGCACTGGCACTGGAAATGGATGGGAACGGACATTCAAGGGCAGGGGAAGGAGAGCTGGACCACATCATCCTCAGCTTACGTGAGCTCCAGCTATTACAAAACCACAGTGTAAGAGCTGTGGCTGTGGGAGAAAGCTTGGAGCAAGGCACACACCTGCATCACCATCTCCAAGTACATTCTCTGGCCATGAATCTGCTCTGATCAATGTCATGCCTGAACAGCGACTATTAGGGCAAGGCGCAATTTTTAAGCAATTAATTTCATGCCACGCTTAGCTACAGTGGTAAGAACCACAAATAACTCTCTGGCTTTCATTTCCTCTATGCGGTCATGGATTTTCCAGGCAAGCTCAGCACCTTTGTCTGCAGCCCATTCAAGCAGTCCTAAAATCCCACAGCAGTGACTGACGTTGTGAGCTCCCTCAAATTCAGCTTCCATTTGTACCAACGTTGATTTGATGTGTTGTTTGTAAACAGTGAGTGAGTACTCCAGCTCACTTTGTCCATGCAAAAACGAGCAGCAGCATCCCACAATATGAACAGACAAGTACTGCAGACTGAGTCATCGTACTACGGCTTCACTTGTAAAAACACTGCCAACGTAGACGAGTAGCCTGTGGGAGACAGCCATATTACCTTCTGACTGTACCGTTTTGACAAGGATAAAAGAAAATATTCTGATGTCCTGTGGGAATGTGTATGTCTTGGTCTCGGATGTGAAGGAGTGAAGTGTTAAATCAGTCATTGCATTCCCTTAATGAGGAACTGCATTAACGGTGTCATTTGCTATTATTGCTTGAAGGGTTGGGGAACTATGTTACACTCATTCAGCTCAGATCATGTGCATAGTGAATTTTCTGTGCAAGTGCATACCTTACCATAAGGAATAAATCTGTTAGAAAAGCGCTGTGATTGATTACGAGTGGTCTTGCTAACTAGAGACATTCCCAAGCAGCAACATCTGCTTCTCCAAACCATAAGAAATGGAAGTACCAGCAAAAACAATAATACCAAAATCAAAGCAGCAGGTGCTGACTTTGGAACAACTGTCTTTTCATTTTTAGAATATGTTACTACTTTGCCAATATTCTATAGGTATGCCAGGTCACTCGATTCTCCTTTTTTTCCCTTTTTTCTTTTTTTCCCCTTTTTTCTTTTTTCCTTTTTCTCTTTTTTTTCCTTTTTTTTTTCTCTTTTCCTTTTTTTTTTCTTTTTTTTTCTTTTCTGGTGGTAAAGTGGAATAACATGATACTTCTGAATGCAGGTGAATAGAACAAGAAATAGCTATATTTAATGTGAGGAAAATATATTTAATAAAACTTAAGAACAAGTTAAAGGTCTGGTAGGTTTTTAAACAACATATTTTTGTTATAGGGGCTATTTTTATTTTAACCATTTTCTTTAGCACAGCAAAAATAAAAAGGACAAACAAATATTTTCCTGTTATTCCGGATGCACCGTTTGTCCTGCTCCAGCATAAAAAAGGATTATTTTAATCACCCAAAGGCATAAAGTTTTGGATCTCGCTCCAGCTCCCAGGGTATCAGATGGGTGTCTGGCTACTCCTGGTTCCAAACTGTTGTGCGGCAAAGAGGAACAGCACATTTCAGACCTTTCTGCACCTGTGGAAAGCTGGGATTTGCTGCAAAGCCACGTAGCACAGAAGTTGAATCATTTGGAGAGATCCCCTGCCAGGATGCTGGCTCAAAATGTGCCCCAATTCTGCTCTGGCGCTGAGCAGAGGCTGCCACAGTCACTCATGGCATGGTCACTCAGGGGACTCAGGTCCCTTTTGGGACCTTGTCATATGTTTTTGCCACTTTTCCCCTAGACCAGGCAGAAATCTCTGAGTGTCTGTAACAATTAAACATTGCTTGCTTTTTTTTGTTGTTTTTTCCCCAAAAAATATGGTCCCGTTCTCTTCAGGAGAGGATATTGTGGTCCTTTGATGGTTTCACACCGACCCTGACAAAGGCATCAGACATACCAACTGCCCAAATAACCTTGTGGGTGTCCCTACAAGGATGGAACTGGTCCATCCTACTGAGTCTTGGGTGCACCATAGGCAAGGGATGGGGTATGGTGAATGATGGTTTTATAGTACAGCGTAATTTCAGCCAAGCAGGGGTGAACCCCTGTCCTTTCAGCACAAAGGCAGGCAGAAGGGTTGTTGGCCTCCCCACTCCTTTACCTGCCACGGAGTATAACCTAAGAAGCGGAAAATTGGGTTCAAAGCCAAGTATTGATCTTCAGGTACTGCGACCTGGGTGCCTAGGTGCCTTGATTGGGTTTTGTTTTCTCAGCAGTTAGCTGCCTCTATGAAATGATGCTCTAAACAAGGAGAATTCATACTATCTATTTTTAGATATTTGACTTGGCATGCTCCAGACTGCTCTCAAGCTAAATAATGAAGGTGTCCTAATAAAGATGTTGTGCATTCAGAGGGAAAATTCAGTTAGAAAAAAACAGTCTCTTCAAAAATACCATAATACAATGCTGCACTGCAATGATGCAGGAAATCCTTACCTTTACGGTATTACCAAACAAGCGGAAAGAGAAGCATAGAGGAGGCTAAACCTATCTATTTGTTATCTTACATATTGTTTGGAAAAAGAAAAAAATGTTGCACTTTGGGTACGTGTAATCTCGGAAGGTCTACGCCTCAAGCATAGACAAGAAATACACATATCAATTACAAATCGAGACAAATTCAGGTGTCATTTTCACTTTCTCTTGCTGGTCTGAAGATTAGCTGGCTAAGCAAAACACTTTGGTATCTCTGGGTAACAAAGCAGAATTTGGCTGTTCTTCAGGGCTGTGGGTGTTCACTGTGGGTTTTACTGACACATTCTTGTACGCTTTAGGGGGAAACTGTCTTAGTGTGGGATGGGCAGAAAGGGTTAAGAACCCACTGCTGTTGTGTGTGATAATATTTTTTTTCTCTATTTCATTTTCACTGTACAGCAAAATAGCTGTTCTGCTTTAGTTTGTTAATGAACTGAGCACTGCCATCTTGTGTTTTTTTTAGCAAGCGCAATTATTCTTTAAAATACTTCAAAGGGCAGGAATGAAAGGTATCCATGAAGACCTTGCCGGTGGATTATTTGCCACCTCCATTACGATGCCTCTGTTTACATCTCTGATCTTTGGGTATATGAACCTAAAAATGCAATGAATAAAGCTAAATTAAAAGTGTGATATAATTTTAAAAGCTGACCTGTATAGCTTTGATATATATCCAGATTTGAACCTTTCTTCCTACACTTTTTTTGGATGGAGATTTAACAGTATGATGTGAACGTCACAATCTGGGGCCTCTACATTTCTCTGCACAATTCTGAGACCACTGTCATAGCCCGTGAGCTCAAAAGTAAGTAATTATTTTTAAAGTTTGTTGACTCATGGTCTCGTGGCAGAAGGGTGATTCTGTGAAGATATCCTGGACTCAAACCTAACAGCTCTTTAAGACAGGCATTAATTGAAGGCCTGTTCTTTGACTTCTGTTTTAGGTAACAGCTATAAGACAGCATCACTTGAAACACTCCAGGGTGAAACCAGGAGCCCAAGATACTTCACTCTCAAAACTGCTTAGCATGGTTCTCCAGTACAGGAAGAGATGCTAATATAGCCTCCCTTTATGAAAACCATTTCAGTAAAACATAAACTTAAAAAGAGAGAAAGAAGAAAAACTGCTTTGCAGACTCCTGTTGTCTAATTAAATTTAGAGAAATACTTAAGGAAAATTGTCAACATAAGAGGATCAAGGCATACCTACACATCAGTGCTGTTGAAGAGGTCAAAGTACATTACAGAGTATCAAGAAAACTAACCATACACACGCGTTAGAGTTTCTTTTCTCCAAGAGGCATTGACAATGCAAGTATGTCTACAGTGATGTAGGTAAAAGTATGGCAAGAAAGAGTATTGGTGGGAACCCACTACAGCATATCATAAATAAAGAAAAGCTGGATAATTCAACAACATATCACAGAAATGCCCATCAAACTGAAAAAAATACAGAACAACTGGGAACTTAAGCTGCCCTAAATGGCTTTGGTTTGGCATCATTAGCAGTGCCATCTTTAGCAAAGCCATCAAGGACAAATTTCTTATCATCTACCACATTTTTTTGGCTTTGCAGTATATTAAGGGCGACCGTGAGAGTAACCCAGCTGGAACACCGTGGAAGGAAGTTTCAGAGCTCTCCCAGCCCGCTGCAGCCACTGCCTGAAGCTGCCTGGATGAGCCCTGGATTAGGACGGGCAAGAAGCAGAATGCCACCCAACACCTTGCAGCCTCCGGCCGTTCCTCTCCAGCGGCTCAAGGGACAGCTTCATCCCCAAATCACTGGAAGCCAAGAAGCTGCCATATAGCCCACCATTTCCATAGCAGCGAGACATGGGCTGAGAACAATTAAAAATGGGGAGACGGAGCCATCTCTGGTGCTTCAGGTGATGTCTAGACCATCACAAGGCATCAAGGCCTTTGGTTCAAAAACCTGCTCATTGCCCACAGCCTGGAATAGCAATGGTATTGTTCAAGACAACAACATCTCTTGCCAGGAATAAAGTGTGTGTCACTTGATGACGAGGGACTTTTCCTCTGACTCAATGCCTGAGGCGAAGGCTTCAGTGACCAAAGTCCCCTGCTTACAATCCCTCAGTCCAGGAACGGTGCCCTCACACCTGCCCTCCGCCGTTTTTAGGGCTGTGCTTAGGCTCGTGGTGAATGCTACAAATACTGAACCAGCTCTGTGGGCCATCTCCAAGGCGAAGACACTCAGCCTCTAGCCAAAAAGTGGGAACATGAAGGGAGCTCGCCATGTTCACCAAGCAATCCTGCTCCCAAAGTCTCTGGAGAAAGAGAAGATACATGTGCCTGCATGAATTATATGTATATATTTAATTTTTTTTAAAAAAAAATATACATGTATTGCAAGCAAATCAGCCCTGAAGGAATTGCTACAGGGCTTTGTCAGTCCCACAGGGCTTATAGCATAAACGTGTAATGCCTGCAGGTTTCTCCTGCAATGTGAAAGTGTGCGCAACTGCCTACCACGTGGACATACACAGGACTCTCCAGTTTGGGATGTGCTCATTGAACAAGTTCTTCAAAGCAACGTAAAAAAACACACTGACATGACCACAGGATGGCTGCTTCTCCTCCTTTGGCCCTCCAGTTCTTCCCACTGCCCTAGAAATCCCCCATGACTGGTGAGAACAAAATACATTATGCACATGCTAATGTATAGGTATCAGGGCATATGGAGGGGGGTTGGTATTTAGTATGGCAACAGATTGGTTATATGGCCATTATTTAGTCTTGGTCCTCTTTAAAGCCTTATTTCTCCATCTGTAAAATGGGCTTAATGATAATGGGATTTTTTTCAAAGAACATTGAAAGACACAGCTTAGAAGTACTGCATGTAACAGCTAAAAACTATTAACAGTCTCTTCATGGCTCTGGTCAAGAAAGTGGAAATAAATTGCTTAGCTAGAAAGGATTACAAATAGTTTTATTAACGTTTGCAAAGCACTTTGAGGCCCTAACATGGACAGTGGAAACCAATATTGTATAAACATGCTATTATTAAATGACCGCTCTACTCTGGGAAATGGCATGGGAGTGGTTTTTCCATATTTGTTGTGACTCAGTGATTCCAGGTAAAACGCATTCATTTCACGAGTTAAAAAAAGAGAGTACTCTAAACTGTCAGCTCTGTCAACACATCTGAGGAGTTGAAAGCCAAGCCATTTTTTTGCCTGGCTTGCTGATTAACACCAGCAGCGGTGATGTTAGAGGCCAAACGCTCCTTGCCATTGCTTTCCATCCTATTCCACAGGATTTCACATGAGGATGCGAGAACTCAGCCTGCAGATGAAGGGCTGAGACACTGTCAGTCATTGCTTATTTAACAGTGCTATTGATGACCACTGAATCCAAGGGCTTCCAGCTCTCCCTCCCCATTCAGTCCTGTTTTAGTAGAGTTTCTGCAGGTTAAAACCGTTAAACATTTCTTTTGGTTAATAAAGGCAGCAATGAATAAATTCACATTGAGAATAGGTAGGTTGGCTAAGAAGTGCCGTTTTCACAGAGTCGCTCTGAAGAACACAATTTGAGGTATTTAATTACAGAATTATTATTTGTCAAAATAGCAAAAACTATTCATCTTCTCCCTGCCCTAACAACCCATCAAAACATCACTTCTTTTTCAGTGTGGCTTCTAACCACCGATATGTAGCACAGATAATTATGCCTCTTCAAATGTAAAGTAGTTAAGTTTTGTAAAGCATGATGCATGAAGCAGTTTTACCAGCTGTTTTCCCAGTTCTGAATTTCTGAGCTAGACTGATATACTGTGATCCCGAGGCATGACTTCTGGTGGTTTCGTGAAAAGCATCGGGAGGGGAAAACATTGTTGTATTGTATTTCTACTGTGTTTGGATTATGGCCCATGTGGGCTCCAACACCCCCAGAAGCAAGCTGAAGCTGGCCTTGTGGCCATCGACACTCCTCTGAATATGGCTTATGGAAAAGTTCCATTTAGTTTTACACTTGCAATAACATTATGCTTTGCGTGTTGTTTTTTGTTAGCTGAAAAGCATATGTTTTGACTTTTCCCATCAACGTAGGAGCAATGGCTTGTATTTTAAGTCATGAGACAGAAAAGAAATAACAAAGTCAAGGCTTTCTTTCCAAACTGCACCTACGCAACATTTTTATAAGAACTTTTGCTGTTTTTTAATCAATTTTGCTAATTATCATCACTCAAGTTTTGCACAGACTTAACAATTTATGAGGACATTTTCAAAACATAGAAGCAAATTTTCTCTACCAGGGCATTTAATGCTGCAACTTTAGCCAAAAAGTGCTGACATCCATAAAATGCGTCAAACGTATCACCTTCTTCACTGGTCCATGGAAAATCTAATAAAACCAAGTGGCACGGAAAACTTTTTTGCAAGGTGTTCTGACACCAGAAGACTGGATTTCATCATTCATATGAATTGATTACAGCTAGTTGGTTACTTGTGAATTGATTACAACTAACTCATGTCAGATTTTACATTAGTGACCAACAGCCATCACTCTTCAGACCTTGCCAGCTGATGCACAACAAGCAGAAATTTGCTTTGATGAGATCATCTGTGAAGTGAAGACCTGCTCAAGCTAGTAAAGGTATAAGAACCTGGCGCTGGGCATAAATGTTATCTTGCTGGACTTCAGACACTGTCCATCCAATAAGTGTTAAAAATATAAAAATGTACTGTTTTTCTAATACCAACATTGCCATTTTTGAAAAATTATCATTCTAAAATTGAATAGCTGTAGATTTTACTAGCAGACCCATCAGCAACTCATCTCTCATTACACTGATTTCTATTGTGATTATAAAAGCAAGCTCCTCCACAATGCTGAAACATAAATAAATCATGGTGAAACGATACCAAAACCCACAAGATTTCTAATGGACCCAATTCTGGAAGTATAATTATTTGACAGTTAAGTAAACTCTGTTGATGTGAAGGGAAGGACTTTTAAGCATGAACTGTCCATTATGATTCAGTTTTATTCAGTTAATGAGAACTGCAATTAAAAAAAAAAATAAAAATCCCCTAAACTAATGCTTATGTACTGATACAGGCTAGTACCCAGCCTGTCTTTCTGAAACTGTGTTGGGTGACAGCTTAATTTTCTGAATGTCTCCAAAGGCATTTTCCTCTCCCCAGTGACTACACAGGGAATTTAAAAACCCTGTGAGGAAGGAAGACTTCATCAAGCACGTCAAATAGAGGTCCCTGCTAAGCTGGGCAGGATAGATCCCACTGTAAATATACAAAACGGCGAGATGCTCGGTATTTCTTGGGGAGCAAAGCCCCTGCCAGATGACACCCCTGAGCCGGGGGACTGGTCCCATCTCAAAGCTGGCGGTTTCGTAACAACCACTTTCATAACATGGATTTATGCTTGACGAGAAGATGGTTGTATGTCAGAACGAGAACACCGCTGTCGGTGAACTCTGCCTTTTATTTTGTGGGATGGGGGATTTGCTCACGCTGGTCATTGCAGGCAGGGCAAGAATTAAATTGTCTGTGGGGACAACCCATCTCACAGCAGGGACCACAGCTATAGCTGGCCACCTCTGAGAGCATAGGAGCACGGGCACGTAGAATCATCTGTGTCCCTTGGATTGAGCTGACACCAGCTTAGGGTCACAAGCGGACTTGGTGCCTGACGTGCAGCCAAGTCAGCTCAGGAATCATTAATTGGCCTTCTCCTAAATTATCATTGAAGATATTGAACGTGTTGAAGATGCCATCACATTCAAACAGAGTGGACACTGAAATATTGATATAAAAAAAGACAGAGCACTACTTTTACCTAGCAGCAAGAAACTGTTCTTGGAGAAACCATCCATTCGCAGAACGATGTACACTGGAAGTTATACTCCCCAGTTACAATTCTTGATTTTTATTCACAGGCTGCATATAGATAACATCTCCGTCTTAGTGACACACCATACTACACGCAGAAGAGTCAGACACAGTGGTGATTATCTTGTGGACAATCCCTCGTTTCTCTTGGAAACGTTTCACGGATGAAGTAACAGTAACCACACTGAAAAAAAGTCAAACAAACAGTACAGTATTATGGCAACTGATTACATCTTGTTCAAAAAACATTAAGGGTTCTGCTCTGTCCTCTTCTTTTTCGTTTTTTTTTTTAACTTGCACATATATTTTTCCCCAATCCTTGCCTGCCCCTCCCCACCCCCGCCACCCCAATCTTCCTGCTGGGATTCGTGTACAAAGCAAAATAGCTAAATTAACTGCACAGTACTGTTCCCCCAGGAGATCCAAACTATAGGATACACACTGATTTCAAGGCTGCTAGTCAAGTAGTGCATTTGACTGTGAAATTAAATATGGCCCTGGGGATTCCTTTTGTGGTCACATAGAGGAGTAGGGTAAATTTCAATATACAATACATAGCATTCACAGCAGGATGGTCACAAAGTTGGTAGTTTACGCAAATTAATGGTCATCCAAGTAAAAAAGATTGTCATAATTGTGCAGTGATCACTTTATCACTCCTGTAATTTCGCAGATTGTTTTCACTTCTTAATTTTTGTTTAGAGTGACAATACACAAAGGGGAAAACCAAAGCATTTTAGGGAACACCAAAATTTAAATTGTACCAAGAATTAAATCATGCTTGGAAATAGCCAAGCAAATATTAAAACCAAGGCTAGCTACCATGTACTAGCACATATTATCTGGCCTCAAGTACACATTTGCTTCCAAACTCCTGGAATTTATACACATATGTATAAATAAGAAAACTATTTGGGATGGGAAAGAAAAAACTCTATTTGAGAATAATCATGAAGGATGCACTCCTGGAAGCTACATTTCTTTAAAGTCAGGACAGTCCTGGTTAAATGCTTCCACTGATTCCAAGGCAGTATGGATATGAAGCAAGAGTCCATTTTTTTAACCAAAAGTAAATCAAACCAGAAAGCAAATAGAGCTAAACTGTGCTGGAAACCATAAGCTCTGGGACCACTGACTGTGACACACCAGTGTCACAAGTTGGCACTGAATTACACCACGTGTCAACTGTGCTAGCTTCAGTTTCTGGAAGGAGTGAAGGTACGGTTTTATGGCAGGAGTACTGCCTAAACTCCAGCTGATGTGTGCATAGCTCATGGTATCCAAGTCTAGACTCAGAAGCAGACACAGCCTCCTACCCACACTGGCTGAAAAAAAGTCATTTGAACCGCTGCCACAGGGGTGACCAGCCACCACCAGCTTCCACCCATCTGATGATAGTGCTCAGGCACTGCCAGATCAAGCCAGAGCTTGTATCCTCGCTCCTATCACGAAGCGTAATGAAAGGGAAGGGGAAGGAGAAAAAGAAGGGGAAGAGGGAGGAAGAAGAGCAAAGACAAGATGAGACAAGATGAGAAAGAAAAAAGAAAAAATAAAAAGAGCTACAGTTTTGGTTAATCACTTTTGAATGTCGCTGACTTTAAAAAAAATAATAAATTATTTGAATGCTTTCTGTCATCTATGTTTAAATCAAATTTCACTTAGAGCAGCAGATTTCTGTATTACTAATATTTTGCTACAGGACTGGCCACTAAACCAAGGGCTGCTTTCCAGTAGACCCCTCACTCTGCCACAAATTGCACAACGACACAAGCAAACATAAATAATGCATCTGGAAATACATGACATATTTAAAACCTGCAATCAAAGAAAGCACAATGGGGAGCCAAGAACACTGGTACAGGCTCTACGGCATTTATATAGCATGGACCCTTTGCCCCCGAATACAATCTGCTTGGTACATGCTGGAAAACCTCACTGGGCCGGCGCTTCATTCCTGATTGTCCTCGGCAGGGATCCAGGTTTAACCATGCTGGCTTCAGCCAGAGGGATGACTGAGGGAATGAGGGAAGATGGATAAATTCATCCATCGGTCTGAAGGCCAAAAACATCTGCTGGAGTCATGGAGTTGTTGGTTGGCTGAGTGCACAGAAAGGAAGCCCCGCTGGGAGTCGGTCCCCAGCTCTTTCGAGTTTTGAGGGTTGTCCTTGGACACCACAGCGTTTTGCTACCTAGGGGCAGCAGAATGTCAAACTGACCAAGAAATCCTTCAGCCTATTAGCGCGGCGTGACACAGCCCAAATGCTCTTTGCGCCTATCAATCAGGTATTCAAATCTGGATTTTTTTTTTTTTTTTTTTAAGAAATCCTTGAGGTTGCACACAGCCCAAAAGCTGAGCTCACTCCACTAAATTAAAGGTTTCAAATGTGCAAAGATTTGTAGCGCATCCATTTGGGGAGATGTGATTGTGGATACCGAAGTGATGGGCAGCAGTACAAGTGCTGAAGACAGATAAAATGTAGTAGCTTTTCTTTTTGAGTAACAGGACCTAAACAGACTGAAAATCAAGACTGAAAAGGAGGATAGTTCCTCTGTTAGGCAATTGTAAGAGGCAGTTTCTTATTCCCTGATGCTTGCTAAGTATTTGATGTGGTGATATTTGGTAACAGTATGATGCCAGATTCATTTGTGTGATTTGTTTCTTCAGTTTTGGAAATGATGGGTGTTACTGAAATAACCTGCTAGTCCACAAAATTCTAGATTAAATAAATCTTAGAAACATCTTAATTTTCAACTCCTAGACAAGCTTAATCTTAGAAAGTAATATGTTAAACAAGTAAATTAATAATCCAAAAGCTACAGACTGACCCTGTACCAAACGTTACAACTGAATTTAGCCTCTCTCTCTCTGATGACTAAGGAGTTGCAATAAGTGTTGTCCTTGTGGTATAAGTACAATTTCCTAGCAGTCTGCTGTATCTGAGTCACCACAAACACTGGGCAATAGAGGAATAAAAACTCTCTCCCTTCATTTTGTGCTTCATATTTGAGCAGGAGGCACAGAACATTTTAGAGACCGTTCCCTAGTTCAAAGCCCATTGAAATCAGTGGGAGTCTTTCTGCTGAATTACCTAGTTTTGGACCAGACCCACCGCTCTTTAGTACGTTAAACAGTGATGTTTAAAAGTTGCCTCCTTCCATTACTAGTCTCAAAGTACAGAGATGTTTTCTTATGGTTTATAATTGGAGGTTGGGAATCCCATTAACCTGGTCACTATGGGAAATACATATGTAGATATGAGGTAAGAGCCTGATCCTCTAAAAATACGGTCATGGGTTCAACCGAAAGCTATATTTTTGGCACGCATACAGATGTTGCGGCTTTTAAACACAGGCAGGAGTTAATGTATGTTTTAGGTGTGCATCCTAGAATCCATCAGAGAGTAACACCACGCTATAGCATGTCTAACTGACTGAGTTACAACCTTTACTAGTTGTTTGATTAGTTATGGATAACAAGTTGTAGAAATGTCAAAACTATTGGAGGTTTTCTGGGCTTTGCATTTGACTAGCTGTGAAGCACTTGGAAGACTTCAACCGATCTTGCAATTCAACCTTGAGCCCCTAAATGAAGAGACTGAAATGCAGGAGCTCAGAGTTTTGGACTATCATCAAACACACACCGTCTCCCTGTGCCTGAATTTCCACTTCTGTAGAAATGGAACCAGTTCTTAGGAAGACAGAAATAAAAGGTTTGTTAAATGTTCTGTGAGATTTTTCAAATATTTTTACAGAAAATCTTTTATGATTAAAAGACATGACTTTTTTCACATTTTAGATTAATCAGAATTGATTAGAAGATGACTTCTGTTCACAGACATGTATTCTCATCAAAACTTCACTCTCATGCTATGACATAGGCAGCTATACTGATTCACCCAGAGTTTTAGAAGAACAGTCATGAATTCTTATTAAAGGTTTATTTAATGGGGGAGGGAGAAGATAGGAGATATGATCTATCTTTCATAAATTTAGTATTTGGTTAACAAATATATGGAGAAACAGTCCTATTTTAGTAAGCCCCTGGCTAAATATTTAAACAGTGAGATATTAATTCAACAGCAATTTTTAAGTTACTATCCATCTTATTTCTGTAAAAAGTCTCATAAGAATTATAGCGTTGAATCCTGAAATATTTGTTGAAGCAACACTATGTTTTGCCTGGGTAACAACTCAGTAATGACTTCAGCATATAATTCATATTATTTAAGTCATATGCAGCATCCATATTTTAAGCAGTAAGTCAGCTCCTTCAAATTGTATCAACACTGTGTTGTATAACCTTGTGGCAGGAATAGAAGCAGCTTTTGTTTGAAGCTACTATTTAAATTTTCACCAGAGAAAGAGAAAGTAGTAATTTATCCATGGAAATAAGATGTTTCTGAATATTACAAAATAACCATTATTTATGGTTAACTGCATCCAGAACCTTTTCTAAACTTGATGTGAACTTCTACAGTTCTTCCAAAGAATGTTTTTAGTCAATCTTGTATGACATCCATAGCCATAATCTGGGGAAAGTAGAGTAACTGGATACCAGTATTTAGTACCAGTAGGATGTACTCTGTCTCTTACTATTTATCAATTATGCTTATAATGCCCAAGTAACCAATGAGTACAATGAAGACACTGATTGCATTCTTGAGAAATGAGCCTTTTAAATTGTTACGCTGAAGTGCTGAGCTTACAGGCAGTCAGATAAAGAATCGAATGAAGATTAAAGAAGAGCTTTATTATATTGCGATGTATAATGTGATGTAAGAAACTCTGTGCAAGTCAAAAACATGAAATATTTACCATCAGTGTTGCTTTTTCACACGTTGAAAGAAAATAGACTGCATCTTTGTTCTGTCAAAAACAAAGTGAAAATCTTATTTAGTTCAGGATGAGAATTTGAACACAAATGAACTGATTCTTGGATCTGTGAAGATCTACGGAGGCACTACTCATGACATTCCCCTCTGTTAACGGGAATAGACACATTATTTTGACTGTGTGCATGTGTGTCATTTTCCTGGGCCTAGATTAAAAAAATAAATAAATCCAGATGCTCTTGAGAGTTAAGTCATAGATACAAGGAAAGATAATGTTCCTGAAAAAAAAAAACCAGGGGGTTACATCAGGCTTTCATTTTTAACATGACCACGATTTCATCACTCTGTGGTTGGCTAGACAGATCGCTAACATTTTTGGTAATTAACACTGTTTTTGTCACTTTGTGAAATTGTTTGCAAATCTATATTTACATAATTGCTTCTCCAAACTGCAACAGAATCTGGCACAGGCATGCGTCATGGAACAAACTGTTTTTAGACCCGCTCGTTGTCTAAACTCTCTGATTGTAGAGACATACAAGGTTTTACCTTCATCATCATAATTAGCTGGCCCATGTTGTGTTAGGTTTTTTACAAGCTTGAAAGCAATTAGCTTCTGTTTCCTGGTAACCAATCTTTAACTTTAGAACCGACACACACGTTGCAAAAGAGATTTCATTCTGAGCTGCAAAATAACATTCGTCTGGATATTTACCTGTTTTCTACACTTGCTCCTAATGATAAACTTATCCCTATGCAATGTCAACGGACCAAGCCAATACCTCCAGTCCTGGCCCTACTGCAATCTGCCTGAGTGGCATTAAATCAGGGATCGAGGTATTTCTTGGGTGCTCAGCTTTACTTTTACTTGAACAATGACTGTGTTTTTATTCAAAGAGATGATACACTCAGCAGTGAGGCACCGCATATTTATGGCATTGAGCTTCAGCCCTCTCATGGCCTGGAGACAAGTGCTCTGAAGCCCTGGGCTCCATGGTGAGACCGCCAACATGGAAAATACAGCCTTTGAAAAATCAGAGTTATCTTGTCTAGGAAATTGCCTGTAGAGTCTCTTATTACAGATGTGAGCTTTTCATGTCTCCATTTTAAAATCTATTGTGAATGTTGAAATCATGTTCTTCTTTCAGCCCTAATGCTTTCTTTAAAGCAGCTATAGAAAGGAAATTTGAGTCTATGCCTACTGCTTTCTATGTGAACAGAATATTAAACTGTGAGAGAATAGGGAAACCAGGAAAAAAAAAAGGATTGTAAGAAGGAAAAAAATAAACATGCTTTCAGTCTTTCTATCAGTAACAGTCATACAGCACCAAACTTAACCCACCCTCGTGTCAGTGATGGGTCTGTCATGTTTCTAATCATATCTCAGTCTCTCACAAAACCCTGGCACTCTTTCCACCACCACTAACAGAAAATACATTAAGCCCTGTAGCAGATTATTAAATTTCGGTTTCTGCTTCTTTTTACAGCAGCTTGCCATAGATGTATGTTTACTTAAGACAGTTTTTAAAGCATGGAAAAAAAAGCTCCAACTTTTCAGAGCAAAGCAAGAGGTTTACAGGTGTTCCTGTGCTGTAAGAGCTCATCGTCCCTTCCCCACCCCCCTTACACATCTTTTTCTGGCACTCCTGGCATGTCTGAAGTGACCACAGTTTATCAGACCCTGTTTGCTCTGTTCCTCCCACCATGTGGAAAATCCTATAGGATGTGACTGGGGCGTACAGCAGAGCAGGAACCATATGAGTAGTTGTCACATTGCCATTAAACATTTTCTCCGTCCCCAGCTGCAGGGGCCCCAGATGAAAGGCTGTTGAGGGGGAAAACTCCACATCTGTTTAATTTGTTCAATGTGTCAGATGTTCGGAGAGCTTTCTCAAACCACTTAAGCAATGGTCAGCCTTCTTCCCGAAACTAGTCCCGTGGCCAGTACTGATGCAGACACGTATCAGAAAATTGTTTTAAAACAACAAACTGAGTAAATAATTATGGTTCAGTATACATTACAGAGCAACTTCTCTTTGAAGGCTTATTATTCCTCCGCTGTCTTTTTTTCTCTGGATTTCTCTGGGAGGCAAAGGCGTGGGGAGGCAGTAAGGCCAAGGAGAGGGTCTTCTATTTTGAGGGACGTGAATCACCAATTCGTGGAGCCTCTAATAAATGTGCATCAGGTAAAAAAAAGTTTTAGCTTCCTCCTTGTAGTCGGTCACACTAAATTCCTGACCGTACCGACAGATATGGAAAATGGGAGATTAAAAAACAAAGCAGCCAACACAAGACTAAAAAGAAGAAACACGATTAGAAGGCATCCGTAAATGTGAATTATCACTAAGGGCTCAAGTCTGTTGCCCACGCACAGATATTTAGAGGTACTTGAGGTTCTCTGCAGTGTCCTGCCCGGACCCCATCTCCTGGCCCACAGCCCCCCCGTAGGCTTTGTGTCTTACCCCTCAGCCCCACTGGGATGTCTCAGACACCACAGGGCATCTATGTTTAGGCAGCCGAATCCCTAAGCCACAAGCGTTTGATATTCAGGTCCAGACTGTAGACACCTAAATATACTTTCTAAATGCGAGTGTCTTCATGTGATCCAGGTGTCTGAGCTCCCATTATAGCTGGTGGAGACTAGTCAATATGGGTAGAGGAGTCTGGAGAGCTAAAGGGTTTTTTTGAAACCTTTATTCCACGTAGTCTCCGACTTTTCCGAAGTTCAGCGACATTGGTTTTGAGGAGTTGAGCCATTCGGGAGGTCTCTGCAGCTATCGCCTGACAGCTGTACACTTGGGTGGCTTTGCAATATGCCATAGAAATAGAGGTGAAGGGGCTGTGGTGGCATGAGATGCCCACAAATACGTCCTCTGCTGAAAGACCCTCAAGTCAAGGGGGGGGTCTTCCTTCCAGCAGAGAGGAAGCACCCTATACAACGTGGTGGTACAACAACTCCGGGGGTCTTTGCTTCAGCTGCCATTAACAGAGGATTACAGACCCGGCAGTGGATATTAAAAGTATTCTTTTAATCCACGCAAAGGGGAAAACTGCTCAAACATGTTTTCCACTCAATGAATCCATTTTCCAGGGTTCCTCAAAGGCATTGCTGCTTTTTTTTCGGCACTCCAGCAATCTAGTGCAATGCTTCATTTCTGCACAGTCCCTGTGAAAATCTCTATTAGCTCTATTAACACCACCACTAAAATCCTTGGGGCAGATGGAATGAGTGATGAAAGCAAACTGTTACTGCATGTTTACATATAGCACCCCTTCCATAGGACCAGATAAGCCTTCTCTTCACTAACCTCCTACTGCTCTATGCCTAAGAGGATAATTTTTTAAAATCTGAGATACATGAGAAAAACAGAAGTTGAAGTACTAGCCCGTAACCCAAAGCGGAAAATGTTTACCACTACCTGAAATTAAATTCAGAAGCATCATCCGTGCAGGACAAGTTCTCCAAGGAGCAGCAAGTGGCATTGGCAGCAACTGAACACAACAAAATTGGGGGAAGAAAAAGAAAACATTCCCCACTGTCCCTATGCTGCCATACGGTGTGAAGGCTTGCAGTATTGGGTGTTAAAAGATGGTCAGTGCCTACCATTAAATGTGGAAAGAGAAGAAACATGGTAAATGGCTTGGGAGACTGGTTTTATCCTTTTTTTACTTACTAGTTTATATGGTTTATATGTCAATGTAGCTACTTGAAACTAGTGTGAATACTAATATTCAGCACCTGCATAGGGACAATAAAATATATCAAACAGTTGCAGAAAAGCTTCTGAAAATCCTCTGAAATTCCATTACTCCACCAGTCCAAGCAAAAACCATATCAATATCCAGGAAACAAAAAAAAAAGAGGAGGGTTGTGTTTTCTCCCTGTATACATATTTTAGAGATTTCTTAGGTACCCATTCTTGTGGGGTTTGCCTTTCTTTACTGTGACTTGTGAATCCCTTCCTCTCTTCTGGTAAATTTAATACACTTTTCACCTAATTTGACAATATTCCTAACACCTATTTACTTAATCTGGTTTTTTTGTTGTTTTTTTTTTAATTATGGTAACTTTAAATGGAAAGTTTGCAAACATTGTTTTATAATGTGGAAAGGAAATATTGGGGGTTTTCTACTGCATTTGAAAAATACCTTAAACTTCACATTTGAAAATACAACACCCACAGGAAAACATAGCTAAAAATGAAAGCTTAAAGAAGCCAATAGAAAATGGTAGGCAAACTGGACTAGGGCTGCTACTGCAGTCTGGATGGCTCTAAATCTGTTCACAAGCAGCTGTTGTGATTAACACTTCTACTATGAAACCTCTTCTCTAATGTACTTAAAAAAATGTGAATACAAGTAAGGGGACAAATGCCCCCCAAATCAAATTCAGAATATGATTCAACCAAATTTGGGGGGACACATTTGTTTGATGTGCCTTCAACTTTCTTCAAAACTGTGTCCACATACAGAGTCGCACAGCCTCCGGATGGGGGTTTTGGGCTTTTATTGCCTATAATAAGTGATCTCAACTATTAGATTATTTTAACTATGGATTATTTTAGGGATCATTTTCCACTCTGCCTGTATTAAGATGACCTTTTTGCCAGGAGCAGGGTATTGCCAAGAGAGGTGGCTCAGGCACAGGAGGAGAACTGGCCCGTACGATGCCAGTGCAGTGGGGAGTGCCTCAGTACTGGGTGGCACACGGGGACACTGGAGGGTAAGTCACTGGTAAGAAAGGCTGTAGAAAATTTTTTCTATACCCTAGTTTCGAGTAGCACATATAAAAGCATCAAACATCAGGAGTACCTGCACTATGACAGCGCTTTGACTTTCCATTTGTCAGGCTGGAATCACAGACAAAACACCAACTTCTACCACCATTCACTGAGAGTGCAAAACTAAGTTCTGAATTAGATTTTAGTAGCAAATCCCCTTTTTTTTTTAAATCTCTCTAGGCTGAATTGTCCAAAGTGGAATTCTGGTCTTGCTCAGAGTGCAGGGGAGCGGCTCATACGCTGTAAGCTGATTCATATTCTGTGTTTGGTCGGTACTGAAGCACCCAACAATTTTCAGAATGAAGCCCCCACTGAAAGGAGGTATATGATAGTATATGAATTGTTTACCTGGGAAATTAATAGTTATTTTGAAACTACATTTCTTTTAGTGTAAGCTTTCCAGAACTGCCTTTATCAGTATTTGTTTTGAATACCGCACACAGTGTTCAGCCAGGCAGACACTGATGCATTAGTATTAAAATGAAAAGATGAATGTCCACTCCACGTATTTCATTTCTTCTGTTTCACCTCTCTGCACATGCCTCCTGAATGTACACTGTGGATTTCTGACATGTCTTTCCAAAATCCCAAAAGACAGCTAGATGTGGCTATGCCATGGGATACTGGCTTCTTTCCTATCAAGACAGAGGCCTCTAATTCTTCCTAGGAAATACCCATAACTATCTTAATTAAGTAATCTTTTTAGTTACGCTTAGTGCTATCAGAGGAACCAGAGCGTGAGCAGGAAAGGCTTTCTAAGGAAACAGGATTTGAGTGGTCTCAGCAAAGTTTTACACATTGTTTAAAAATATGTCTTTTTACATTTAAAAAGAAAAAAAAATCATTCAAAGCACCTCTGCTAATAGTTTGCTGCCTGGTTTGAGGCAGTTTAACCTTAAGGTGTGGCAAGCTCTGGAAACTTACTGTGACTCACTGAGTAATAACCAGCTACAACATAAAACATCAGCCTACACACAATTTTCCAACCTCATTCTGTAAATCTTTCACTTGAAAAGAAAAATAAAACAATTATCTCATTTAGTCTGTTTTTAATCTTTATGACAAAAAGTAATATACTTAAAGAATATTATTCTTTCTTGAAAACATATTAAGGTATAAAATAAAATTGCAAACATGTCCTTGAAAAGCTTATTTGAAAATCTACAATCTATTTCTTCATCTAAAATTAATTTTAAAGTGAAGTGTAACATCTATGATATAATATGCAAGTATCTACAGCACGGAAAAAGAAACTTGCAATATCTATGGCATTATTATTATTGACAAAAAGCAAAAATGGGACACACAGATTTCTAAAATTAAAAAAAAAAACACAAAAAATATGTATATTTTCTTTATCCTTCCAGACAGAATAAGGGTTACATTAATACAACGCCCCTCCCGTGAATAATCTTTGATCACAAAAGTATTCCAAATGACTCCATGCACAGGACCAACTGAAGAACGGTGAGAGTCCTTGATGGCCTCGCTCACTAAGTTTCCTTTTCCCAAGAGGAACGCAAAATATCTGTGTAAGAAGGTGGAAGAGATACAGGAAAGGCAGTATCTCACCCCAAAATGGAGTCACAATGTGGCTGGATGCACACCTGGATTTGGGAACTGCAAAGTGCTCCTAGAATCTCTGTCTAAGACTTAGCATCTACATACATAGACACATAAATCCATACATCCCCTAATGAGTATGGATCCTAAGGCCACCCACTGCTACAAGTATTTTCCGTTTACCAGAATGCAGTCAGGTATCTATGACCTTCAGGATATGACCTTCTCTCCTGCACCTGCTCCAAATGCCTTTGCCAAGAAAGATAAGGTTGTTCAAATGCAAAGGAAGATGGGTCTGGTGGGGAACAGCTCCATAGAGGATGGACTGTGGTGGGTTGACCCTGGCTGGAGGCCAGGTGCCCACCAACACCACTCTATCACTGCCCTCCTCAGCTGGACAGGGGAGAGAAAATAGAACAAAAGGCTCGTGGGTCGAGATAAGGACAGGGGGAGATCACTCACCAATTACTGTCACGGGCAAAACAGTCTCGACTTGGGGAGATTAGTGTAATTTATTACCAATCAAAGCAGAGTAGGGTAATGAGAAATAAAACCAAATCTTAAAACACCTTCCCCCCACCCCTCCCTTCTTTTCAGGTGTAACTTTACTCCTGAATTCTCCACCTCCTCTCCCCCAGCAGTGCAGGGGGACGGGGAATGGAGGTTGGGGTCAGTTCATCACCCCTTGTCTCTGCCGCTCCTTCCTCCTCAGGGGGAGGAGGACTCCGCACTCATCCCCTGCTCCGCCGTGGGGTCCCTCCCATGGGATACAGTTCTCCATGAACTTCCCCATGTCCTTCCCACGGGCTGCAGTCCTTCATGCACTGCTCCAGCGTGGGTCCTTCCCCGGGCTGCAGTCCTTCAGGCACAGCCTGCTCCAGCGTGGGTCCCCCGCGGGGTCACAAGTCCTGCCAGAAAACCTGCTCCAGCGTGGGCTTCCCATGGGGTCACAACCTCCTTCGGGCATCCCCCTGCTCTGGTGTGGGGTCCTCCCCCGGCTGCTGCTGGAGATCTGCTCCCCCATGGACCTCCCTGGGCTGCAGGGACACAGCCTGCCTCACCAGGGTCTTCATCACCATGTGCTGCCAGGGAATCTCTGCTCCGGCACCTGGAGCACCTCCTGCCCTCCTGCTGCACTGACCTGGGGCTCTGCAGGGCTGTTCCTCTCATATATTCTCACTCCTCTCTCCGGCTGCAGTTGGGCAGTATTTTTTCCCCTCTTCTTAAATCTGTTCTCCCAGAGGCACTACCACCATCACTGATGGGCTCAGCCTTGGCCAGCGGCGGGTCCCTCTTGGAGCCGGCTGGCATTGGCTCTGTCGGACACAGGGGAGCTTCCAGCAGCTTCTTACAGAAGCCACCCCTGTAGCCCACCTGCTACCAAAACCTTGCCATGCAAACCCAAGATATGTGCCCTGCAATAGGACTAGAGAAATGATGAATGGATGTCTTCAAAACAAGAAGCCTTTTGGCAGCACTGAAGCAGCTCATCCTGCTGAGGACTAAACTCTTAGGAACGACTGTGAAGCTTCAGTTTTGTTTTTTTTTCTATGACCTTGGCTACCACAAAATATACTTATTTTGAAGTCTTTGGGATATAATCCACTGTAGTATTCTGTATCCTCTTTCCAGATGCCAGAATGAATGCAGCCATTTCCAGTTCACACCATTTTATCTCTCTTCTTCCATCATCCTATTCCAGGATTTAGATGAACAGGTTTGGAAGCAATTTCCTTTCAGGTAGGAGCCTCTCCTCTCTTGGCTTGGCTTTCTTGACTGACGAGCCGTTGATTCCTGTCTTGGATAGCTTCTTCTGCCAGATTGCACCAAATGGAAGGGATTAATCAGTGGCAGAAAAAAAAATAAAATGCAGAGCTCTCCACAAAGTTTAAGTTCTTTTAAAAATTGGAGATTTTCAAGTCCAACATCAACTGCCTAATTTTGGTAGGAAGCATGAGGTTACTCCAAAGAGGAGAGGCAGCGAACCATGTATTTGTGGCGTTCAGATTGGTGATAGAATCACGTAACTCCAAAACAGGAATAATTCACACTGCCAAAAGCTACAGAATTATGTGTGATCCAGACGACGGACAGAGGTGCGCAGGCACAGTAGGCTGATCGTTTCCAGTGATTGCTCCATTATATGCCAAGTGTATAAGTAAGGTACTATCGGAGCCCAGCACTTTCTAGAAAGAAGTATAAAGACAAAGTTTGCCAAAGTCCAGAACGGCAAGTGTTAAATACGCTTGTCCTAATTGTCATACTGATCTTTTTAGAACCAGCGCTTTTTTAAAAATCACCAGGGCTTTTCCAGCTGTGTCTTAAAATCCCAAGTGAAATTGCATGGCTAATTTAACAAAATTGCCTTTGCATGTGTGAACCAGGTGACTACATGTGCAGAACCCCTAAACTAGCCGAGAGGCCACAAAGGCAGTCAGCCTATGCCTGTAATTACTTTAACAACACAGACACGGTCTGTGCAAGCTGTATTTTGCCCTTTGGTATTTACTATGTGAATGCTAAATGATAAAAGAAATGCAAAAAAAAGCAGAAAACACAGTAGGTTTCCAAGCCTGTAGAATGATTCACATAAGGGTTTGGGGGATTGGGCCCCAAATGCAGGAAACAATGTTCTGTTTTGGTTTTAAATTAAAAAAAGAAGGGGGGGGGGGGACAATTCTAAATTTGTAGATGGCACGGGGTTTTTCACTCTGCAGCCTCTCACACAAATTTTGCTTGTGGCCATCTTGAACGCCTACAGCTCCAGAGACTCTATAATTACCCCAACCCATGTGATGCAGCATGTGCTTTCCTCTGCCAAATGATAGATGTCTTTTCCATACAGCAGTTTCCTAGCCATATACTCCACATGCAGTAAAGCTCATTCTGGATGCAGTAGGAATGTGATTGGCCAATGCAATAAGAAAGCAATTAATCTGGATAATTTGCATGCTTTGAATTTCTTAGACATATTTAATATGAAGTTTACACAAACACCATAAGAAATAAAGCTAAGCCATTCCTGTGCGCACATATACAATTACTCATTTATGTTTGCTAGATGCAAGAATGCCACATAAACCACATTGTACAGTTAGAATAGTATTAAAGCAAATGTATTAATGCATTAAAAAGGAATTAAAAAAAATAGCCCCCCAAGACTGTAGGTAAATGCTTAATAGAATCAAATCTGTAATCAAAACAAAAATTGCTTTGACAAAACATAAGGACCAAGAATTTAGTGGCAATGATCATAAGGGAGGAAAACAAGTGCCAACAGTCCCCCTTTCCTGAGCCAAATAAAATACAGACAAAAGCAACAAACTACAGCTACAACAAAAAAATCAAGAAATGTAAAGAAGCCCATGCAAATATTTACTGCTGAGCTTGAAAGAAAGCCACTGGAGATGACTGTCAAACACAGAAAAGTCTGCCCCCAAAATCCCATGAGTCTGAATTCTCTAACCAAGCAAGCAAGATTTCCAGTCCAAGAGTGTAAATATTTTTAAGTGTAATTAGAATACAAATGATAATATCATTACTTTCATAAATGTCATGTCACTATGGCTTTCAAAATTAATAAATGCATGGCTAAAAAAAATGCCCATCATGCTTAAACTGGACAGCAAGGAATAGCTGTGTTGGTATTAGACATGCAAACTAAATGGGGCTGTGTTGCCTGCATCGATGAATTCCATTCAAGCACTTCTGACCAGCCTTTGTCCAAATTTTAGCTTAATGAAAAACTGAGAAGACCTAAACAAGGCAGTGAGTAATTTTGTAGGTACATGTTTGTGTTACTAGCTATGGACAATATGAGCAAAGTTTTATCATGGATGTTAAATACACCCATGCAATCTCAGTCACTGAGCAGTGAGATTTTTTTTTGCAAATTGTTTGAAATTTCTGAGGCTCAAGTTGAACATCAAGTTTTGCCAAAACGACCAAACAGCTATAGTAGCAAGAAAAGGGTGACTAAGGAGTGTTTGCAAAAAAGCTAAAAATAATTACATCCCATTCATAAGTGCACACACAAACGTGTAAGAACACAGAAAATGTTCAGTTTAGGGACATGCACATTTATACCTCTGCTCATATCCGAGGATCTGCTTTTTTCAAATATACAGTTGCAGAGGAGTCAAAACTCCTCACTGGTTTAAACTGCAGTTGAAAAAGTAGTGACCTCTGGGAAAAGAGACAAAGAACTGACAGAAACTCAGACCATTTTTTGCACCATTTTCAAAACATCGCCTTGTATTTTTTTTCCTTTTAAAAAATGGCATCTTTCTTTCAAAAGCTACAGAGAAACGTGTGGGGCTTTTAAGTGACTGAAAAGGGTGCGTAGCGTATGAAACATTAACATTGTAGTGTATGAAACATTTAAATTGATGCCTAATTACTCTTATTCAAATGTTTGGTTTTGACTAGTAAGCAAAAAGAAAGAAAAAAACCAAAGCCATCTTTGCCCAAGCTTCCTTCGGATGCACATTCATGTTTCGCCTGCTTGTTTTGAAAAGCTGTCCATAAATTCGGTCCAAGTGGCATTGTGGCTCCAGGGTTCCTAGAAGTAAGAGATAACAAAACACTCCTAGATCACCCAGTTCATCTCACTGCTAATGTCAGACAAAATAACAACAAAATAACAGCTCTTACTGCCAGGAAGTTTCTCTTACCAGCTACCAATGGCATTTTCTTTCACTGTTTCGCTCCCCTGTGTATGCCCCGTGTACGAGCTTGAGTTATTCTCTCCTTTTCCAATATTCCACCCACCCGGCAACACGCGTCTGTAGTGTAAAGCTACCCTCTGCTGGGCACCCATTTGGTGAAATTACACTACCATTAACCTCAGGCACTCAAGAATCATAAGGCAGGACCCCCAAATAATGATAGCCTTAAAAACATCAAATTTTTAAGAAGTTATGCATTTGAGTTCTCCTTATTCAACCTTTCGGGCTTTTGGGGTTCACATTTTAAAACGTTATTTTATGCAGCTGTAAGGGCTTGGACTTTTTAATGTGGTTTTGTTTTTATCTAAATGAAAGCTTTGATTTTGTGCACTTACTCAATCGAAGGATTAAGGTTATAAAGGTAAAAAGACATGCATTTTTAAGATTTGCAAAATATTTGCAAGTTTTGGCAGGATCTTTCCCCTTTCCTGCATTTTCCCCAATATTTCTGTGTGTATCAAGAAATAGTGCCCTGCCCTTCTGGCAGAAAAAAAAGGACTGAGTTTATGATTGCTGCCACGGACTTGTCACCTTACCCTGCATTTCCAGGACTCACATTTACCGCAGAACTGATTTCCCAGGAGTTTCCTGCATCCAGGGAAGGAGAGGGGAGGCAACGGCCGATCTGTTGTGGGAGGCACGGTCTAGTTCCTTCTCCATGCAGTTCTAATTTTACTGAAACAGAGGAGTCACTCGAGCTTGTGTCCGCCTTACCTCAAGCTGTCTATCAGCTGCTGGTCTGTAGACCATAATCCATCACCTCCCATTTTTACTGAAGATTTTTATCTTCCTGTGAGCGCAGAATGGAAACAACAGTTGAAACCTCAGAAGTTGCCACACGGCAAATTTTTCTGGCAGCTCTGTTCACATGGGAATTTTCAAGAGTCTCAAATCCAGAAATATTCCCGTGAATTTTTGACTTTCGTTCGCAATGGTCAAGGGTTTCCATGAATTGCAGTGTAGGGGCAAGTCTGTCCAGAGGAAGATCACTGCCTGCTTTCCTAAACCTTTGAAGGAATAACTAAAAGAGCCGCCTCTGAGGAGGGTTGCTGTCTCCGCTTGTTTCCAACGAGAAGAAATCCTATCCCGCTGTCTCGGTTAAGATGACGCTTCCCCATTTCCTACGTGCGTTCCTGACAAGGAGGAAAAAGTCAGCAGAAAACCACAGTTGGATGCTACCTTGATCCAGAAGCGTCAACTGGGTGGCAGGAAAGAGGAACCGGGAGGGGACGGGGAAATAGCTGGGGAAGAGAGAGCAGCGTTTAGGGACGCGGAGATGAAGAAAACAGATTGCACAGGGGAAAGTGGCTGGAGCTCCGACAAGAAGCGAGTAGAATGA